>NC_141063.1:45577385-46054885 GCF_041138505.1 Cibotium barometz
ATGTTTTATCTTAGCAAGTTATTAAAGGACCAAATCTTGCCGGAGAGGAATGAGATGCCAATTTTTGGTGCAAAGGCTAAGAAATTGTTAAGTGCAATCGGCATCATGGACTACAATTATATCCATTCTTGTCTCAATTATTGTATCCTTTATAGACATGAATACACACATCATTAAGAATGTCCAAGCTGTGTGGTGCTCAGATATAATAAAGATGTTTAGGAGCAAAAGTTTCATGCAAAAGTTCTCAGACACTTCCCTATCAAGGAAAAATATAGGGGCTAAACTTCACCAATTGGATTTTGTTTTGGGTTTTCCCAAAAACATATGCTGGTATCTTAAAACATTCACCTAATTTCAGAAAATGTAATGCATTTTATGAAAACATTTTCCCCATTTTCTATAATTTTAGATTTATATAGAATGAATAATGGCCAACCCACCTACACTTATATATTCATGGAGGCATCTTTATTTTAACCCTATTACCTATCATATCAAGGATAAAGCACATGTTCAGGTGCAAATCTATAGCAAGTTTAATGACATGGCATTGGTTAATAGATCCATAGACAATGCCAAGCGTGCCTTAGCCGATTTCCTTGCGTGGAGACACATTGAAGAGAAATGGCCTATTTCCTTGCGTGGAGACACATTGAAGAGAAATGGCCTATTTTCAAAGAAGAGCCTCGTAACATTCACCTTGGGCTAGCAATGGATGGTGTGAATCCATTTGGTTTATGAAGCTCATCATGGAGTAGATGGCTTGTCTGCCTTGTGAATTATAACCTTCCACCATGGCTGGCAATAAAGAAGGGGCATCTCTTACTATCATTAATAGTCCTAGGAAAAAACAAAGTAAATAACATTGCATTGCACCTAAAGGATGCATTTAGAAAGGATGATAAGCTCAGTGGTTTAAAGTTCCATAATTGGTACAAATTTCTATAATTTGTTCTTCTAATTGTAATCTGCAATAAAGGGATGGCTTACTAAAGACATCAAAGCCACCATTTACAAGGTTAGAACCTTGGTGCGTTGGATGTCCACCAAGGAAATAAGGAGAGATACCTTAGAGTTAGTCTGTTTAACTCCTTGCAGGCCATGTGCATGGTTGAAAAGCTACTACCAAAAAGCATCTTGACCATTTAGATGCATGTCTTAATTCATGTCATCGACGAGGTTGTAGTTGTTATAGGGACGATCCATAGTCATCGAATGTTTTTTCTAAAGAGGTTCAGGAAAACTCTAAAGGGATTTGTTCATCAACGAGCTCATCTAGAGGGTATTATGACTGAAGGATGGCTTGTAGAAGAATCTCTTATTTACATAACAAAATTTCTCAGTAATTTTGACCCAGAGATGCCTCAATTATGGAGCCATGAAGAAGATGAGAGAGTAGTTGGGGAAGTGCCACAAGGAGATGAGCTTGTAAGGGCAATGTACAACACTTTATAAGATAAGATCAATAAATTTCTCATCGTGAACTCAAATTCTATGGTTAAATGGATTCAAAGATATATGGAGATCAAGGCATAACGTTTCATTACTCGATAAAAGTGTAGGAGGAGTCGCACAACAAGAAACCTACCATTACACAAGAACACGCCTTTCCTTCAAGTAGATGGTTTGATTTAACAATAACACAAGCAAAACGTGATGTGACAAAGTGATCACTATTTATTTCCAAGCTTCCCAAATGCTATATAGGGAACGGATAAAGATTGGGCTGAAAATATCGGTTGCAAACACATATATGAACCATGCATATTATTGTTTTAAAAGAAGCCATAACAAATAGTGAAGGAACTGATGGGAACGAGGTACACAAGTGTTAATCCTCTATTGATAAGATTGGGTGCAAGTTACTCTAGAAGAGTGACACTGAATATAGTGTGATGGGAGCCATAGGCCAATATCTTCTCTAGTTGTACTTGTGACGTTGTTTGTGAGTACTTCATGACTTAGGCACAATGGTGTGATGGCCTTGGCCTTGTAACAAGCGAGCTCTTCTGTGGAAAGGCTTCGTTAACCTTCACAAGGAATCGTCATGCTAGTGATAGTTGGATGCAACCATTCTATATAAGTGTATTTAATAAAGCTTGTACGTGCATCGATGGGAAATTGTTCTAGTAGGCCAAAAGAAACTAAAAAGTTGATGCATAGATATAAGAAGCTGCTAGCTCATCAATACAACCAGTGGTAATATTGTGCCTGAAAGTGGTGGTATTATGAGCTTTGTGAGACTTAAAACGGTAGAACGCTTGCATTGTTTTGAAGAAAGAATACAATTAACAAGAGTCTAGCTATAATATAGAAAGGGCCAAGGATAATCATTGGGAATCATGAGGATAAGATCAGCGATCCCGAGGTGAGCTCCGTCCTTCTTTAGAAACTAGAAGCCATCTGGGCTGCTACAAAAAAATTGAGAGATCTGCAGTCAATAGACATGAAAGACATATGCTATTCATAGCTCATTACTGGTACCTCGGCGTAAATGGAGTGGACACATAAATCCGAAGCAGTGGAGAGGGTGACGTTTTGCAGGTCGAGTTGGAGGTTCTCCTGCAGCACGGAAAGAAGGTCCGGCTCTTTTTTTGGGGCAGTTGGGGGTGATGAAAATTTCGGCGCTTCCCCAAACCCGTACAGTCACCTGCATGTGCGACGGAAACGGCAAGATAGGCCCCGTGCTGCGCTGCAGCTGTCCTCCGTAACCATTGTCGTTGTCGTTCAAGCTAACGTATGAAGGCCCTTGAGCGCGCATTTGCGTCCTAGTCCTTTCAGCTACAGACTCTAGCCTCGCCTTCGTCTTGGCCGGCTGCTGCAGTTTTTCCTCTAAGTGCTGCACGTACTTTATCACGTAGCTCAGCATAGTGCACCTGTAAATTACAAAACATCACAAAACAAAACTTCACATAAGAGTATAAGAGTGTATTTCTTAGCTTCACATCACAAAACAAGACTTCACCTGAGTGATTATACACATTCGACTTAGCTTGGGATTATCAGAAGTTCGCTCTTTCCTAAATAATACTTCTCTAAATATTATAAAATGGCTTGCTCTTAGGGCAAGTCACACGACATAAGCACAAGAATGATGCTGCATCTTACTAAGCCATGGCACCTCACCTTAGCACATACATCGTAACAACAGTTTGTGCGACTGGTGCCACACAACGTGAGCATGATGTGCATCCTCATAATTAAGCTTTATCAGTTTGCAGGTAATTACCATCAACAACAATTTTGAAGGTTCCGATTAGGAACGCTTCTGGTCATGGCGAGTAAAGCACGTGCATCTAGTAATGGGCTTGTATAGAGGACGACTTCAGCAAACGTTTTCATAAATCTCCTATGAAATATGGAGAAGATACCATTCACTTACCAGAACAGGTGCACGGATGGTGCCACTAATAGTTTTGTGAGCGTTACAACAAGCAAGAGTTCACCAATTAGGTGTTTGTCATGAGCTTGTGACTATAAGCTGGTGATTTTGAGAAGTCGCCATATGAGCACTAACGTACTTTTATATTGACTTACCTTGAAGTCTGGCATGGGAAGAAGGGACCTCAGCGTTGCGAACAGGCTGTCGTCTCTGCCTCTCAGAGTTTATGTGAGCTTCTCTGTAAGAAGGCGTTCCTTTCCTCATGGGCGGCCATCATGAGGGGGGGATCAGCAGCTCCTGGAGGCCGAGGAGGCAATTCTGGAAACTTTCAGCTAAATTTTACAAGCGCTATTGATGATGGCGTGTGGGATGATAGGAAGCAATGACTCTAACTCTGAGTAATTCACGTTGGGCGACATGAACACATCATCGGGAAGGGCAGTCTCGCTCAAAGCGCGACAGGAATTAAGTGAAGGATATTGAGCTACGTCTAGTGGATAGCCACTCACTCAAATTGCACACCCTCCACTTTATGGCACATTCCCTCTCTTTACTCTATCTCCTCTTTTATGCGGCTATCTTGTGCAACTATGCTCTAGCCCTTCTCTTGTTATGAGATATATATACCAATTAGCATGTATGGATTTGCTAGAAGATGAAGTCGATGTTGAGCCAAGCTCACCCTAATGCATTAATCAATTTCTCAATTTACCAAGTCTTATTAAGTCCACATTTGTTTGTATTACATTTTGTGCTTTTTTAAATGATATTGTATTACAAAAAAACCCAATCGTTTGCTCACAAGGGGATATTATGAGCTCTCTGGAATTTTGGATTTTTTATTTTCACACTAAGCGGCTATGGGTTCTTATTTCTAAGCGGATATTATGAGCTCTCTAGAATTAGTAATGTTTTTTTCATATTTTTCATATGGGTTCTTATTTCTAAATATGATCATGTTCGGTCCTCCTCAAAAATGAAGATGCACCATCATAGTCTCTCTCAGGAAACCTATACTACCTCTTGACATAAACCAACACACATTAGTGCGATAATTGGTCTTTCTTGGGCACCTCTATTACATCCCAACACCAACCAACACACATTTTCTTTCGAGTGCCCGTGAAAAAAATTCTACTCTAGGGTACTCTTATCTCAGTACATGGCTATACACATGGTTGCATACAAAACTATAGCCACGTGTATATCCATGTGCATAGTCGTGTACTATAGAGTGACACTCCTTCAACGTTCAATGCAACCGCCACTCTCTCTCTACATTCTCTCACTAGTGGCATGGCTATGCCCTCATCCTCTTGTAGAGGCTCTGCATTACATAGAGGGCAAAGGTTATATTTATTTCCAAGCTTCCCAAATGCTATGTAGGGAAAGGATAAAGATTGGGCTGAAAATATCGGGTGCAATTAACACATATATGAGCTTGTTGTTTGAAAAGAAGCCATAACAAATAGTGAAGGAACTGATGGGAAAGAGGTACACAAGTGTTAATCCTCTGTTGATAAGATTGGGTGCAAGTTACTCTAGAAGAGTGACACTCAATATAGTGTGATGGGTGCCATAGGCCAATATCTTCTCTAGTTGAAGAGCTTCTCTTAACACATTCTACAATAGTACACTGACTATGAACTGAGCGAGCTCGCATGCAACGGCTACTTGTTGAGTACCACCAGGTGTCGTCCATGCCATAGCCCGCTGCATGCCATCTTCCCTGCGCTTCTACCCTGATTCCATCGCCATTCACTCTGCTGAGCTTCCGTGCGCTTCTCCTCCTCCCCCCGAGAGGGGGGAACTCTGTTCAAGATGTCCCTGCAAGATGTCGTCCTTGCTGGGTCTGCGTCCTCCTCGTATTCCAATCGTGAAGCTCCTACTCCTCCGTCTCTGGTCCTGCATCAGGTTCCTTCAAGGCCTGTGGAGGGCTCGTTCGCTACACGCAAGACATCGGCTCCTGTATCTCGTCAACACAAAGCGCCTGAAGGTCTGGTCGGTTCTGAAGGTTCCCGGGGGTCCCTTCTCGACGGCCCCCCGCAGAGCCATGCTGGCCAGACACGTCCATCTCCTCCGATTTCTTTCGCAGAAGCTGTACGCCTGCCTCTACCAGGTCACATCGTTCCACCTTATCCCCCTAAATTTGTTGTTGATAATCCAATGTTAAATCTGTCACAGAACCCTACCTTTGAGGAAAAAACCAGTGATGTAGTTGTGGACAATGATGGTGCGGTTATATGTGACGATGACGAATTGGCAGCGTGGCAGGACCATCTGTCTTCCCACGCTCTGATTGGGCTATGCCATGGTGCAAGACCGCCTGTAGACACCCTGAAGTTCTGGATCAGAACTAATTGGGAACAAAAGGGAATCAAAGTTGCCTCTGTACAGCATCTGCCTAACGCGTATTACATGTTCATTTTTGAAGATCAGGTGAGCGCCTCTGCTGTTATAAATAGTGGACAGTGGATTATCAGAAATACTCCCATTTCCTTTTTCAGATGGTATGAATCGTTTGACCCCAAAGGACCAAAACCAACTAAAATTCCGGTCTGGGTAGAATTTACAGATATGCCCACCAAATTTTCCATTTGGGCTAAGAGGATAGGAGGTGCCGTAGGCAAGGTCCTAGGCCAAAAACCTTTTCAAGTTGTGAATCCTCAATGGGCTCATCAAATGCTCATTGAGGTTGACACCTCTAAGCCACTTAAAGAAAAAGTTCCCCTAAAAAACAGAGAAGGACAGATTATCTTTGAGCAAATTTTGACCTACAAGAACCTCCCGAACGCATGCTTTAATTGCAATAAACAAGGACATCTCATTAGAGATTGCCCTGATCTCGTTCATCCAGCTTCCAATGATAAGACCCCAACCAAAGAGGAGGCCTTTGTCCTGCCTCAGAGGAAACATGTGTCCAAGGCTAAAAACAACAAATCTAATTGGCATATCCCAGCCAACAGGTATGCCCCCCTCTTAGCTGAGGTTCAAGACGGTCTAGAAGTTCAATTGCAGGCCAAAGAGGCTGGCTGCTCAGCCCATATAGGGGCTGACCAACCATCCCCGGGAAGAGTCCCTAACAAGGACCGCGTTTTAGTTAGCCAAGATCTTGATTCCCCGATGGAATCAGATGAGGATTTCATTGACAAAACCCAGCGCGTTGATGAAGTTTTCAAAACCCAACTGGACGAAGAAGATGCTTCTTTGATGAGGAGGATGTCCCTCTCACCAATGAAACAACATGATGAGGAGGACTTCTCTCCCCTTATTATGGGGTCGAAAATGAAGAGGAAAAAGGAAAAAAGCCAAGATGTCCTAAGAACCTCCGTATCTGCGGGGAAACCTTCAAAAACAAGTAAGAAATGAACTCTCTGAACCTTCTCTCGTTCAATTGTAAAGGCCTCACCAATCCGGAGAGGGCTGTAGCTATTAATAGGTGGCTAAGGGACTCTACTTTTGATTATGACCTTATCAGTCTTCAAGAGCTCAAAATCGGGGGGCAGCAGCTTCATACGAACCTTCAAAAAATCTCTAGGAACTCTAGGTGGTTTTTTACCAATCACCACTCTGGGAAAGGTGGGACGGCGATTGGCATCCACATGAAGTGGGTTCATGCCATTTCAGATGCTTGGTCAGATGTGAACCACTCTTGGACCGCTGTTAGGTTGGGCATCCCCTTCAACTTCACTTTGGTGTCGGTGTATGCCCCCTGCTCGGCTAGCTTGAGAGCCAATACCTGGCAGTCTATCACTCAGATTGTGGGTCCCATCTTTCTCATTGGGGACTTTAACATGGTTGAGGCCCAGGTTGACAGAAGCAGACTTCTTGGCAGCACCATTAGTGGTTTTGAAAAGATTAAATGGGATGGGTTAAAGGGGGAGAAAGATCTCTCTGATCTTTCTTCTAAAACTGGTTTCTCTTGGTCTAACAATCAAAAAGGCTCCTGTCACAGAGCTGCCAGATTGGACAGATTGTATGCCTCGGGTAGTTTGATTGATATGTTTTTAAAAACCAAAGTCACTACGGACCCCTCTCTAACCATCTCCGATCACATCCCTTTGATCTGCAACCTTTCCCTAGGCCAGGCCAAGGGAAGGGCTGGTTGGCCCCACCTTGACCCCTCCCTCTTCCGTCTCCCTTGCATCCAACAGATGATCAGAGCTTCCATTGTTGATTCTTTCAATCAGTTTGTTTCCCCATCCAAGGGATGGGAAAGTTTGGTGAATAAGGTTCATTCTATCTGCAAGGAGTATAAGAGGCAGGTTTCTACTATCCGCCTGAATCGTAGAGTTCAAATCAGGAATCAGATTCAAGACATTTATCGGTCTAAGAATGGTGAGGTCAACCACTCTTTGATTGAGCTAAAGAACCAGCTCAGACTCGAAGAGTTGTTAGCGGCTAAGGCCACTAGATTGTGGTTCAGGGAGGTTTGGGCGGGGAAAATTGATACTCCTCACCCTAAGATGTTTGCTCTCCTCAAAAGGAAAAAAGTTAGGGATCTCATCCCTATGGTCAAGAAGCCCAATGGCCACCTTGCTACCGATGATGTGGAAAACTTACAGGTTATTAAGGAGCACTTTTCTAACTTGTTTTCCATAGCCCTCCCTCCTTCTCAAGAAGTTTCTGCTGCTAGGGCCAAAATTGCCAGCATTAGAAAGAAGGTTGTTAACCCCGCTTTGGCCTGTAAGCTTGACTCCCCCTTCTCTGAAAAGGAGGTTAAGGAGGCTATCTCTCATCTCAAAAAAGGCAAATCTCCGGGGGAAGATGGGATTCCCAACGAATTCTTTCTTGTTTTCAGAGATGATCTGTCACCTCACATTCTTGATATCTGGAGGGAAGCCATGAGAAAAGGAGGATTAGCTGAAAGGACAAATATGGGAGTTATCAAGCTGATTCACAAAAAGGATGAGAAAGAAGATCTTGGAAATTGGAGACCCATAACATGTCTCTCGTCCCTCTACAAAGTCTTTGCTAATATTCTGACTAGCAGAATCAGCCCCTATATGGACGAGTGGATCCTCAAGGAGCAAAAGGGCTTTATAAAGGGAAGGTATATTCTTGACGCTATCATTAGTCTTTGGGAGGGTATGGAGCATGCTGAGAACTCCGGTCAGAACTACATCTTCCTCAAAATAGACTTTGATAAAGCCTATGATAGAATAGACTGGTCTTTCCTCTTCCAATCCCTGCAAGATATTGGGCTCAATAGGAAATTCATAAAGTATGTCCAAACCTTGCTTGGAAATGCTTCTTCCAAGGTGGCAGTCAATGGAGCCCTCACTGGTGCTTTTCCTCTGAGGAAATCTATAAGACAAGGCTGTCCCCTGTCCCCCCTTCTTTTTGCTATTGTTGCGGATGCTTTGGGATGGCTTGTTAACAAGGATATTACTGATAAGAATATCAAGGGTATTGAGATCCCCAACAGGGCCGATCCTTTATGTCTTCAGCTTTTTGCTGATGACACGAATGTGCTGCTCCGGAACGATGTGCAGACTGCTGCCCACTTTATGTCTTGCCTCGAGACCTTCTGCCTGGCCAGTGGCTCTCAGGTTAACCACTCCAAGACCAGCTTCAGAGTCTTTGAAGGGGTACCCCCCCCCTCGATTCTGTCTGCTGGTTGTAAGAATATCCAAGATGGTGTTGTGTTCAGGCTTCTTGGAATCCCCATGGGCTTTAACATCTCTTCCAAACAAAGGTGGGACTATGTCCTTGATAAACTCAAGAATCAAGTCAAGAAATGGAGTCACATCAACACAGGGGTTGCTTCAAGAGCGTTTGTCCTCAATCACTTCATTATCCCCTCGGTTGTTTACTTCCTGGCCTGTTGGAGACCCTCTGAGACCCAACTCCAATCCCTTAACTCGATCATGGGGAACTATCTGTGGGGGGGATCTCTGGGGAGTAAGAGGATCAGCAAAGTAGCTTTTCAGACATGCTGCTTGGAAAAAGATCAAGGGGGTCTCGGCATCATCAACATTGGTTTGCTTGCTGAAAAGCTTGCTGCAAAATGGGTTCATAGAGCCATCTTGTCTAACGATGTCTGGGCTGACTTACTCAAAAGGGATATTGATAAATTTTGGCTCAAAGGTAAAAGATCTTGGAAGGGTTTCTCTCTCAATGAAGTTTTGTTCTCAAAGGCCGATCTCTCCCCTATAGGCAGTAAACTGTGCTGTAGGATGTGGGAGTCTTGGATGAAATACAAAAGGCTCTTCTGTTTCCAAACCTTTACCAAGAGAGGTAGATATGCTTATGCAGCTGACTCAGTGTGGTTTGGTCATCTCGTGTCCCCGATCTCCAAGGAGCAGGTCCAGACCAGTCTTTCATGTTTCAAAGCTGGTATTAAGGTTTGGGGTGACTTATGTGACTCAACTGGCATGTTAAACAGGGATCAAATCTGCAATAAATTCATCTTGTCCCGTGGCGGAGTTGAGTTGGTCATTCAGAGGTGTAATGCTCTTAAGGTTCCGATTCCCACGGGGCTGATTTGTGACTGTATAAACTTTTCTAAAGCCATCCGGTGGGGCGACTCCAGTAATCTGGGCAAGTTACCAAACACTCTTCAAGCTAGAAATCTGATTCTCAAGCTCAATAAGAGATGGTCTTTGGCCTGGAACAAACATCAATGGGCCTTCCGATTTAAGCTCATTTGGGCCTTCGCCCATGAAAGAAAACACGCTATTTTGGCCTGGCTTGTCATTCACAAGGCGACATGGACCCTTGAAAAGGCCCTGAAGTTTGGGCATGGTAACGGCCTTTGTCCCCGCTGTAATTCCAAGCTTGAAACTGTCCCCCATCTCTTCTTCTCTTGCCCAGACACTAAACAATTCCTGGATGTTTTGAACAAGGCTTTTAAAAAAATTAGGAAAATCCCTTTGAGCTGGAAAGAAGTCCTCTTAGGTGAATGCCATTCACTTGACCCTTTAACGTGGCAGTCCGTCAGAATTCTGTTTCTTTGGCATGTATGGAAGCAACGTAATGAAGCTCTATATGAAAGTAAAACTAATCACCACTTTTATCTTTTTCTTGACAGTGTACTCAAGCTAATCCATCAGCTTCAGCCGAGTGGTGTTCCCATGGATGTGGACCGGTGGCAGGACTTACCTTGGAGGAAATGGAAGAGATTCCATGTCTCCTCGCATGGCCAAACAAAGGAAACTATGATACAAGAGCTTCATCTGGAATGTCAAAGAAGGCTTCAGAATTCCGAGTACTTGGTCCAGGATGCAGGAAGTTTATGTGGGGTTCCTTAAGCCCACATGGTCCCAAGCTGCTGCTCATGTTTTTCCCAGTCTCTCGCCTGAATAGAAGTCAGGCTAGCTCCAAATGGGGCTGGTTGGCCACTCCTCAGTCTTTGCGTCAGTTCTTGTATGTCAAACTTGGGCATCAGAGTTGTTATGCCGCAGTTGTGACCTCAATCTCCTGCACTCTTTGTTTAACTATCCTCCCTCCCGGAATTGAAGAGGGGCTGGTCATCAGGATTTGTCTTTGAACTGTTGTACTCCTTTCTACATTTACTGCTGCTGGCCGAACTGGTTAGGTTATGAAGTAGTACAGTTCCTGTTATGTTTCAGAGTTTTACCCTTTCTTTCTGAAGGGTGCATTTGGTCTTAGTGTCTCCCCATGGACCTTCCACATGGGCTCTTGTAACCTCATTTTTCTTTAATATATTCCGCTGTTATAACTAAAAATATCTTCTCTAGTTGTACTTGTGACATTGTTTGTAAATTGTGAGTACGTCATGACTTAACCACACTCGTGTGATGGCCTTGGCCTTGTAACAAGTGAGCTCTTTTGTTGAAAGGCTTTGTTAAGCTTCACAAGGAATCGTCATGCTAGTGATAGCTGGATGCAACCATTCTATAAGTGTATTTAATAAAGCTTGTACATGCATCGATGGGAAATTGTTCTAGTAGGTCACAAGAACCTAAAATAGTTGATGCATAGATATAAGAAGTTGCTAGCTCATCGATACAACCTGTGACTGAAAGTGGTGGTATTATGAGCCTTGTGAGACTTAAAACGGTAGAAAGCTTGCATTGTTTTGAAGAAAGAACACAATTAACAAGAGTCTAGCTATAATATAGAAAGGGCCAAGGATAATCATTGGGAATCATGAGGATAAGATCAGCAATGCCGAGGTGAGCTCCGTCCTTCTTTAGAAACTAGAAGCCATCTGGGCTGCTGCGAAGTCGAGCAGTAGTGCCCGTAATTTATCGCAGGAGACCTCACGATGGGCATCCAGTACCTGATCAGATGAAAAATTGAGAGATTTGCAGTCAAATAGACATGAAAGACATATGCGATTCATAGCTCAGTGTACTGGTACCTTGGCGAAAATGGAGTGGACAGCAAAGGATTGGGTTTTTTTTGTACAAAATATCATTTAAAAAAGCATAAAATGTAATACAATGAAATATGGACTTAATCAAGACTCGCAAATTGAGAAATTGATTTATGTATTAGGGTGAGCTTGGCTCAACATCGGCTGCATCTTCTATCAAATCCATACATCGTAATTGGTCTATCTTAAGGTCCGTATGTCCCATTTCACGACCAACAAAATGATCTAGCCCACTTCTAGTGTAATTAACATCATTATCATCCTTGTCATTATGCTTGGATTTAATTGCTTGCTCACATTATCTTGGATAGGGACACCTCCATCTTGATTAGTCCATGGTATCTCATGTTCTTTATCTTGTACTTGACCTTCTGGATGTGCATTTCCCATTGCCACTTCATCCATGAGCTCTTCAACATCCCTATCTTGAACAATACTCTTTGAATGAGAAGTTACTTTTATGACATACTACCATTTTTTTGTTATTTAGAAACACATAGAGTGTAAGTAAATTAAATATACATAAGGATGATATGGTAAAAGCTAAAATTTACTTGTTCACAATGGTGCACTAGCACAAATGTGGCTCTCTCTGTTTGCGAAGATTTTGTGGAATCTATCACCATAAATCCATTTGGATTCCTTTCAAGGCAGTTGTTTAGATGCCTCCATTCTTGAACCTCTTCACATCCAATATGAAAATTTGGAATGTCTTGAATATTCCAACCTTTCGAATGTTTGAATCATGCCATAATAATCTAGCATTGCTCCACTCTATTGCTTAAAGTTTGCCATAATCCCACAATATTTCTCTTTGTATCTATGCATTGAGTGCAAAAATGCCTTCCTTTGTAAAACATGGCATTGTACACCTTATACTACCATCAACGCCAAAATAAATATGTTTATGACAATGAATCCATATCATAATATTCTACTTGGATTAAAAAAGAGAAAGTAGAGACACACTTACATGACGCTCGTATCCTCTTACATACTCACATTCTTCTTCTATCACCACCTCTTCATCTTTTTCTTCCTTTTCCATTTCCTCATAAAGGTAATTGATGATATAATATTTCGAAACTTATATAAGCTTTGGAGAAAATGATAAGCATCTCGAACAGATCCTAAATGCTCTTCTCTTCTCATATTCATTTCTTCTCATCACTAGCTTTTCATACCTTGCCACCCACCTCTTCATAACTTCACTATTCAGAATGCAAAATCTATTAACCTTTTTCATCATTCATGTTTCCATTCTCCTTGCTCTTACTTTACCTTGTGGTACATGGGACACCATGTGCTCATCATTATCATTACTCCACAATCATGGCATTATAGGATCCATTCCACTCAAGAGACATACTTTGAAATGTAAACACATGCCTCTTGCACTAACCAATCCTCGGCCATCTTCCTTCTGGCCTAGCTCTTTGCCTAATAAAATCCTTCAACGTATTCATGAAGAAGCACTACACCATGCACGCACAAGCCTTATAAAATACACTTATAGGATGGCTGCATCCAGCTATCACTACTAGCATGATAATTCCTTGTGCAACTTAACAAAGTCTTTGCACAAGAGACCTCTTACAAGGCAAAGGCCATCACACCATTGTGCCTAATTCATGACATACTCACAAACAATGTTACAAGTAGGATGTTGTCTTAGTTGGCACAACTAGAGATGATATTGGCCTATGGCACCCATCACACTATATCTAATGTCACTCTTCTAGAGTAACTTGCACCCAATCTTATCAATAGAGGATCGACACTTGTTTATCGGTTTCCCATTAGTTTCTTCAATATTTGTTGTGGCTTTATTTTAAACCAGCAGAATGCATGGCTCATATATGTGTTTGCAATCCATATTTGTAGCCCAAATCTTTATCCTTTCCCTATATATTATTTGTCTTATATAATATGAGATAATTTCAAAATCTTGAAAATAAACATATCTTTTTCCATCCATGAAATGCAAAGCCACTATGAGGACATAGTCGTGCTAATAGTGAGAGAATTTAGCGAAAGAGTGGCGGTTGCATTGAAAGTTCAAGGAGTGTCGCATTACAGTACATGACTATGCACATGGCTATACACGTGGCTATAGCCATGCATATAGACCTGTGTATTATTGAGATAAAATTCCAAAGGTATACTTGAAAGTAGAAATATTTTAACACACACCCAAAGCAAATGTTTGTTGCTTGGTGTTGAGATGTAATAGATGTGTCCAATAAAGATCTATTATTACACTAATGTGCATTGGTTTATGTTGGGAGTATTATAGGTGCCTACTAAGAGAGATCCAAGAGTAGATTCTTTTTCACAGGCACCTGAAAGCAAATGTGTGTTGGGAGTATTATAGGTGCCTACTAAGAGAGATACACTAATGTGCATTGGTTTATGTTGGGAGTATTATAGGTGCCTACTAAGAGAGATCCAAGAGTAGATTCTTTTTCACAGGCACCTGAAAGCAAATGTGTGTTGGGAGTATTATAGGTGCCTACTAAGAGAGATACACTAATGTGCATTGGTTTATGTTGGGAGTATTATAGGTGCCTACTAAGAGACATCCAAGAGTAGATTCTTTTTCACAGGCACCTGAAAGCAAATGTGTGTTGGTTGGTGTTGAGATGTAATACAGGTGCCCAAGACAAAGCAATTATCACACTAATGTGAGTTGATTTATATCAAGAGGTAGTATAGGTTTCCCAAGAGAGACTATTATGGTGCATCTTCATTTTTGAGGAGAACTGAACATGGTCATATTTAGAAATAAGAGCCCATATGAAAAAAACATTGCTAATTAAGAAAAGGAATAATGTATTAGGGTCAGCTTGGCCCGACATCAGTCGTACATTCAATTGAATCCAAACATGCTAATTGGTATGTATATCTCATAACAAGAGAAGGGCTAGAGAATAGTTGCACAAGATAGGCGCGTGAAGAGGAGAGAGAGTAAAGAGAGGGAATGTGGCATAAAGTGCAGGGTGTGCAATTCGAGTGAGTGGCTATGCACGCTGCTATAGCCATATGTATAGCCGCTTAGTGTGAAAAAAAGATCTAGAATTCCAGAGATTTCATAATATCCCCTTGTGAGCAAAGCATTAGGTCTTGTTGTAATAAAATATCATAAAAAAAGGCACAAAATGTAATACAATAAAATATGGACTTTATCAAGACTTGCAAATTGAGAAATTGATTAATTTATTAGGGTGAGCTTGGCTCAACATCAGCTACATCTTCTATCAAATCTAGACATTGTAATTGGTATATCTTAAGGTCCGTATGTCCCATTGCAAGACCAACAAAAAGATCTATCCCACTTCTAGTGTACTCAAAATCATTATCATCCTTGTCATTATGCTTGGATTTAATTGCTTGCTCACATGTATTATCTTGGATAGGTCCATAGTATCTCGTGTTCTTCATCTTGTACTTGACCCTCTGGATGATCATTTCCCATTGCCACTTCATCCATGAGCTCTTCAACATCCCTATCTTGAAAAATACTCTTTGAACGAGAAGTGGCTTATATGACATACTACCATTTTTTGTTATTTAGAAACATAGAGTGTAAGTAAATTAAATATACATAAGGATGATATGGTAAAAGCTAAAAATTACTTGTTCACAATGGTGCACTAGCACAAATGTGTCTCTCTGTGTTTGCCAAGATTTTGTGGAATCTATCACCATAAATCCATTTGGATGCCTTTCACGACGGTTGTTTAGACACCTCCATTCTTGAACCTCTTCACATCGAATATGAAAATTTGGAATGTCTTGAATATTCCAAACTTTAAGATGTTTGAATCATGCCATAATAATCTAGCATTACTCCACTCTATTTCTCAAAGTTTGCCATAATCCCACAATATTTCTCTTTGTATCTATGCATTGAGTGCAAAAATGCCTTCCTTTGTAAAACATGGCATTGTATACCTTATACTACCACCAACGCCAAAATAAATATATTTATGATACTGAATAACCATATCATAAGATTCTACTTGGATAAAAAAAGAGAAAGTAGAGACACACTTACATGAGGCTCACATCCTCTTACGCACTCGCATTCTTCTTCTATCACACCACCTCTTCATCTTTTTCTACCTTTTCCAACTCCTCGTAAAGATAATCAATGGTACAATATTTTAAAACTTATATAAGCTTTGGCGAAAATGGCAAGTGTCTCGAACACATCATATTTATTTCTTCTCACTAGCTTTTCATACCTTGTCACCCACCTCTTCATAACTTCACTATTGAGAATACAAAATCTATTGACATTTTTCAACATTCATGTTTCCATTCTCCTTTGTTAGCTCTTCCTTTACCTTGTGGTACATGCAACACCATGTGCTCATTATTGTCATTACTCCACAATTGTTGGCATTGTAGGATCCATTCCACTTGGGAGATATACTCTGAAATGTAAACACATGCCTCTTGAACTAACCAATCCTCTGCCATCTTCCTTTTGGCCTAGATCTTTGCCTAATAAAATCCTTCAAGGTCTTCATGAAGAAGTACCACACCATGCATGCACAAGCCTTATAAAATACACTTATAGGATGGTTGCATCATCCAACTATCACTAGCATGATAATTCCTTGTGCAGCTTAACAAAGTCTTTGTACAAAAGACCTCTTACAAGGAAAAGGCCATCACACCAATGTGCCTCATTCATGACATACTCACAAACAATACCACAAGTAGTATGTTGGCTTAGTTGGCATAACTAGAGATGATATTGGCCTATTGCACCCATCACACTATATTGTGTGTCACTCTTCTAGAGTAACTTGCACCCAATCTTATCAATAGAGGATCAACACTTGTTTACCTCTTTCCCATTAGTTTCTTTAATATTTGGTGTGGATTTATTTTAAACCAGCAGTATGCATGGCTCATATATGTGTTTGCAATCCATATTTTTGCTGCCCAAATCTTTATCCTTTCCCTATATAGCATTTGTCTTATATCATATGAGATAATTTCAAAAGCTTGGAAATGAACATAATCTTTGCCATCCATGAAATGCAAAGCCGCTATGAGGGCATAGCCGTGCCACTTGTGAGAGAATTTAGTGAGAGAGTGGCGATTGCATTGAAAGTTCAAGGAGTGTCGCATTATAGTACATGACTATGCACATGGATATACACGTGGCTATAGCCATGTATATAGTGATGCATATAGCCCTGTACTACTGAGATAAAATTCCAGGGGTATACTAGAGAGTAGAAATATTTTCACAGACACACAAAGCAAATGTTTGTTGGTTGGTGTTGAGATGTAATAGAGGCTCCCAAGAAAGATCAATTATTACACTAATGTGTGTTGGTTTATGTTGGGAGGTAATAAAGGTGCCTAAGAGAGACCAATTTTGGTGCATCTTCATTTTTAGAAGGACCGAACATGATTGTATTTATAAAAAAGAACCCATATGAAAAATATAAAATTAACATTGCTAATTGAGAAAATGAATAATGTATTAGAGTGAGCTTGGTCTAACATCAGCCGTATATTCAATTAAATCCATACATGTTAATTGTTCTATCGCAAGATCCCGGCCTTGTGTCCACCCATTTCAAGATCAACAAAAAGATGTACACCACTGCTAGTATGTTTGTATTTGATTGCTTGGTTCTCATATTTGTGTGAATAGGGCACACCTCTCATACTCTTTGAACGAGGAGTAACTTCTATGATATACCACCATTTCTTGTCATTTAGGTCTGGTTGAGACATAACCTAGTATGAAAGAACACACAAAGTGTTACTTACACATGCACAAGGAAGTATATAATAAAAGCTTGAATAAAGTTTTTTATGGTTAGATTTTACTTGTTCACAATATTGAGGTAGAACAAATGTATCTCTTTTTGTTTGGCCAAAACTTTTTAGCGTCAATCATGATAAATCCATTTGGATGCTTTTTCACGATTGCTTCAGGACCTCCATATCGACCTTCAACCATTTCACATCCAATATATAAATTTAGAATGTATTGAATCAAACCTTTAGCCATCAAGTATTTCTCCACTCTCTTTCTCAAACTTGCCATAACTCCACATTCTTGAACATTTCTCTTTGAGTGCGAAAGTGCCTCAGACCACATGACATTGTAAACGTTATACTACCACTAGCACCAAATCAATTATGTATATGAAAATTAACAATGATATAACGTGATTCTATTTGGGTTGGTTAAGAAATATACAGACACACTTACTTGAGGTTTGCATCCCCTTGCATACTCCCATGCCTCTTGTGTCACCACCTCTCTATAGTTTCACCACCTCTCTATAGTTTTTTCAATGCTCTCTTAGAAGACAAAGCCATACCAAAGCTTAGCAAGACTCTAAGGCCAGACAAGAGACCAGAGAAAAGCCTTTGCATAGTGTATGGATTCTAAAAGAAACACATTTGATTATGGTGTGATGGTAACTTTTGAGCAAGAAAGTTGAGCCACTAGACATGATACCAATGTCATAGAGGACAAACTTGAGTATTGTGGAACTATTCAGGATATTCTTCAGGTTGGATTTAGAGCATTTAGTCTATTCATCTTTGATGTCAAATGGCTCAAGGTGATATATAGAGGTGCTCAAGAAATCATGAAGAAACATCTAAATGGGTTCTTCCAAAAATTGATTCCACCAAGTTTTGGAATGATAAGATACCTTCATACTACCTCAACATTGCCAATAGGTTAGTAACCCAACCAATCCCAAATTAAATCTTGATGTAGTATAATAAAAGTGTAACCCCTTTGCTTTGTGATATTAGGTTGTGTTTCACGCTGATTGAATTGATCCAAAGTGGTGGTATGTTATACAGGTTTCCCCTCATTCAAAACATATCTTTCAATTACAAGATGAGATAGATTCATGATCTTGACATTGTTTCTCTTTTGAAAAGCTTACAAATATTTTTTTTCTCAAAACATGGGTCCAGGGTTTTAATGGATGATTTTTGAAAACTATATATTGTTTTATGTGTACATGTGACATGTATTTTTAGAATTCAGCATCCAACAACTCTCTAGAATTTCATGCTGCGAAAATAGCAGCATCAGGGGTCAGAGAGTTTAAAAGATGACGAGGCGGACCTCTTGCCATCTAGTAAGTAAACTTAACGTGTTAAAGCATTCATTAGATCATTTATTCATCAACGCTCATAACATGTATTTGGTGTTGTGTAAATGTAGACTACCGTCCCATCGTGGGTGACCCACTGCACTTAGTTTTGAGCTCAAACATTGATCACCTCCGCCGTCTCGTACTTATGGGAAAGCAAAAACACAGGTGCGATCTCTCAATAGTGTGAGTGACTCTCTCCATTCATCGTCATTATAGCGTTTGCAGTCCACTTAGATGCTTTGTTGTTCCAGGAATATTCCAGTATTGCAATGATTCATGGGATCTCTAACAAGGTGGGGAATCATGGATGCCTTTGATAGCCTTGGTGGAGGTGTGCACTTGGTGTGGGCTTATTTTCCTACAGATACGTGTCTCCACAAGGTGGAATGTTTTTTGGGAGATACTTATGGAGTTGGTTTTTATGCTTGCTACAGAGTTCCTACATGCTGATGGCACTATGGTGTGCACTCTATGTGCGGAGCACTTGGGGATTGTTGTGTAGGACGTAGGAACTTGGAGCTTCACATTGCAAAGGACTTTGTTCTTGCGCGTCCCGTGATATCTCTATGTCATGTCAGAAGATGACCAAGAAGAGGTGAGTGCAGGACTCTTTCGTTTTTGTTAAAGTCAAGCTCAATGATTTCCCTCCCTAAAGTACTTACCAGTGTGTGCAAGTAGGTCTTTGTTCTGGTCATTGCTATCTTCATGCACCCCAGTGAGAGTATGTCCACTCGTCCAAATTATGGTAGGTGGGGAGGCGAGGTAGCTGCAGATTGTGAAGGTTTTGAGGTTGGCAATGATATCTTCTTGGAGCCCAAAGTAAGGGAGGAAACCTCCCCATAACAATTGGATGTAGACAGGGATCCCATCCTATATACTGTTGAGAAAAGAAAGTATTTTGCAAGGTAATCATGTGCACGATTCAAGAAGTGAAATCGTTATATAATCAATGTCTTAGACATTGTCATCCATTTGTTTATATGGTAATTGTGGGATTCTACTATGGCAGGTGGTTACTAAGGTTATTCACTGATCACTGGGAACACTATCCTAGATTGCTTTGTTGGTACTGGGTCCATGGCTAGAGCATGCAGGACACTGCAACATTGCATCAGCATGGATAGTGACAAGGTGTGCCTTAGTTCATGTCTACAACCACTGCCGTTGTGTATGATGATTCGGGTAACCAATTTCTCAGGGGTGAGGTCAGTGAGATTGTTCGACGAGAACAATAGGTGGATGTGGGGGCATCATATCGTCCAGTCCTCCTGATACCCATGAGCCCAACACAGTCTAATGCTTCGTCATTGCCACATGGTGTTCCAATGGAGCCCCAATATCGACATGTCTTGCCACATACATTGCTTGTAGCTTGATTTATAGTTCCATCATGGGCACCATGGCCTCATTTTGCAAGGCCTCTTTTTCCACCAGTTGGTAGAGGTCCCTACCCCATACCACCTCCCTTATTCAACCGGGGAGTCCGACGTCCGTACTAATGTATTTCATTGTGCAGGACAACCAGAAAGATTGGGACTTGAAGCTGGACTCTGCTTTGTGGTCTCATAGAACAGCTTTTAAAGTTACAACAGGGATGACACCATTCAGGTTGGTATATGGATTAGAAGCAGTTGTGCCTATGGAATTTGTGGTACCAAGTTTAAGAGTAACTGCTGAGAAAATGTCTCCAAGTTTGTCAGTGAAGTACAGGAGCAGGTATTTGATGCAGTTGGAAGAGGACAGATTAGTCAGTTCTTACATCACTGAGGTGATTCAAAGAAGAAGACAGGCTTGGGTGAGTATGAATGTCAAATTTAAGGTGTTTCAGGTTGGTGATTGGGTGATGGTGTACAATTCCAGGTTGGGACCTCATCCTGGTAAGCTAACACTGAGATACAAAGGGCCTTATCAAATTGTTGAAGATCTGGGACAAGGAACCTTTATTGTGGCTGATGTTTTTGGAACTAGGGTTGAGAAACCAATTAATGGGTTCAGGTTGAAAAAGTTTCAAGGAAAACCACCACATTTGGATTGGGCAAGTTCAGCATTGGTACAGGTGGAACAGGTGAAAATGGAGCCAGAAGAAAGTCCGACACTACAAGGATATGGGTCTGAATCGGAGTCGGACTCAGTCGGATTTTTCTGGGTCGGATCTCAGAGAGTCGGAGTTTTTGAAAATTTTAAAAATTTTGAATGGTACCTTGATTTGAGCAGTGAGTGGACACTTAAGGAGAGTATCATTTCGAGGCAGCCAGATTTGGATCGCACTTTTCGCGCGTACAAGCGTGTGCGAGGTCCTTTCTGTCAAGCGTCCATGCAAGACCACTCGCGCATTTTCTCTGCGTTTTCCTTGCACTCGCCTTTCACTATGCCGAAAGCTAAGAGCTCTGCAGGCATGCAACTACCAGCGGAGGACGAGCAGCAGGATGCTCTGAAGAAGAGGCTTCGTAGGAAGGGAGCAACGATGAGAGTTGATGTTAGCAGCTCTGAGGAAGAGGAGCGTGCGGCTGAGGAAGAAGACGAGGTTCCTACACCGTTGTCTACTGGCAAACTTACACAGTCACTGATGGATCCCTACACCGATTTCAAAGTAGAGCTAGACGGGACAGCACCAGGGAATACAACATGGTTGAAGCAAGTCGGTTTGCAGGAGTTTGCAGGCTTGCCATGGGATGACTGGAGGAATAACTTCTATGCTAAAAGCCAGGTGGAGATACTCAGAAAAACAAAAGGCGGAATTTCTTCAAAGGTGAGTCTTACTGTGGAAATGGTTGCAGAAGTATTTAAACTACCCTATGTTTCGGATGCTGTGATCCCAAAATGTCTTGATGAAGCCTTGAAGAAGGAGTTTGGTCCCAGAGAAGGGGGTAGACAGTATTATATGTTAAGGAATGTCAACTATGCTAGGAGGGAACAGCTCAGATGGTATCTTGAAAGAATGTGCTCTATTATAAAATTTGATTACATGTCGAAGGAAAATTATGCACCATTGTCTTGGGCAGAGAAAGGAGAGGAGGTTAGCTGGGCACATTGGTTATTTGACAAGATTCATGGAGAAATATTTGGGTCAGACAAGAGAAAGACACAATCAAATAGCAGGTTGAGTGCTTATTTAGCTGCAATGTTTCAGTATGCACAGAAAGTGGAAGTGGGAGAGATTGTGTTGCCAGATAAAGAAAAATACAGCAAAGTAGAGAAAGAGCAGCAGTCTGAGAAGGTTGTAGAGCAGGGGTCGGAATGTGATGCAGTTGTATCAGAGCATGCTTACAGTTGGGTACAGTCCGACAGAGGCCTTCAAGGTGATATATGGAGCTCAGAAAAAACCGTATGTTGAGGGTGTAGAAGTGCAGACTTTGATTGATGCATCAGGTTCACAAACACCCAAGATGCTGGGGAAGAGTTTTACACTGTCCAAGAAGAGGAAACTTGAATTGGGGGGAAGCAAGTTAGTTGCAAAACTTGAATTTGGAGAACAGGTGGTGAATCAACCAGGGTTTGTTGTGAAGGATGTGAGTAATGCTTAGCAGTATCTGAAGGCACTTCAGTATTTCATTGAGAGTCAGCAGGAGAAGATTGAGCAGTAGCATCTTGTGAATGAGATAGTAACTTCAGAGGATTACCAGGCTAAAAGTGCACAGATGAAGCAGCTTGAGGAGGAATTGAAGCAGACAAAGGTGACGCATATTGCTGAAAAGGCTCAGTTATTGGAACAACATGCATTGGAGATAGCTAAGGTTAAGATGTCTTTAGGAATCTTCAAGGAATGGACAGCAAAAATGGGTGATAGGGTTACATCCGAGTTGGACAAATTGGCTAAAGATAATGCAGAAATGAAGGTTGATAATGAAATGATGACATTGAGACTTCAGCCTTTACAGGTGCTGGAAAAACAAATGTTGATGAATGAAGAGTTGGATGTAAATGGAGTGCTGATGGCACAAGGGGATGTACAGATTCTGAAGCAACAAATGCATAGCACTATGCAGGATTCTTGGGGAATGATCAAGGAGAGGATGTCTACAATGATAAATTATCCCTATGATGTTATGAAAACAGGGTTTGTAACTCAGCATGAGGCAAGATTGGTAGAAGAGGTTGGACAGTTGAAGAAAGAACGTGAGTACTGGATTCAGCAGGTACAGGAACTGAAAAAGATGCAGAGTGTGAAGATTCAGAGTGATAGGACTGTGGAGGAAGTGTTTCAGGAACCAGAAGTTCAGGTGGAAGTACCTATTATAAATTTGAGTGTGCAAACAGCAAGTCAGAGTGAGCAGCCAGTGGAGACTTCAGTGGAAGATAAATCAGCAGAGAAGACTGAAGTTTTGAAGGAGGTTCCAGTTGTTGAAGGGATGCAGGCTGAGCAGCAAAGTGATGTAGTACCTGACATTTGAAGAAGCAGCATCAAATTTTGTCATGTGGCCAGTATTTTCTGATCAAGGGATTGTGAATTCAAGTCCGATTTCCTTGAAATCAACCACCGGGCTGTGCCATGTGTTGAACTACAGATAGAATACCTAATAGTTACCTAATAGTTGCTTAGTCGGATATATGTATCTTTGCTCAGTCGGAATTCTACTCAGTCGGATTGTTGATCAGTCGGAGTTTGTTATGATCTGGTTAGTCGGATATCATCTGTTAGTGTCTTGTGACATTCTAGTTACATCCGTCTAAAACTGTCTGAAGTCGCCTATTTATAGGGGCTTTGTAGTCGTCTTTTACAAGAAGAAAGCAATGTACGATTCATCTTGATCAATCAAACATGGTATTTCAGTTCTGTTCTGTTATTCTCTATCTTGTTTAGCAAATCTCTGCTCAATCCGTGTTCTCTATGCTCTGTTTGTGTTTAGCCTGATGTGGGAATTGAAGTTAGTGTTACCTAATGGGGGTGTCTTTGCTGTGTCAGAAGTAGTTAGTTGTGTTGTGTTTGAGAACCCTAAACAATACTCGGTCAGAAAAAGGAAGAAACTTGCACTTGGATCATTGGGACCAACGTTTTTTCCCCATCAAGAGGCACATCCGTTGATTCCTATCCACCATAGAACAATTTCTATCCGAGATTTACTTTATCTATTGTAATAACAGAAATTGAGTCTCGATTTACGGATCCATCAGTCTCCAGCCTAACCCCATCCGATCCCATGGGTTAGCCAACCGCCCAACCACTGTAGTGATGGGATCCAATTAGGAATTTGGTTAGGTTTTGTCCCTGGTACCAAGGAAAAGAGTTCCAAGGCCCCCTAGCCGGAAGTTCATGCAAACATAAAACTAGTCACACCACTTACACACCCAATATGAAATTGCCTTGCCTTTTTCTCAACATCAGCTGACTTTAAAACAATCCTTCAATAAAACCATTATGTCACTGATGACAATCCTCAAAGTCTCTGGTTGAATCCTTATTTCTAGTCATTCATTCATCGCGGTACTTATAGCATCATTGGCAACCAGAACGCTCACCACCTGTTCACTCAGGGGCCTTTTCAATAGTTCCTAGCTCATAGTACCCGACAATATTTTCACACATAAAATCAAAATGGAATCCTCGTTGAAGATCAGCAAGATCCAACAGACCCATATAAAAGAGCCATGGACTCATCCCTTGAGAACCAGCAAGGTCAGTCAACCAGATCCATGCCCGGTTTCAGAAAACAATTCTTACTCTTGTTCCAATATCTTCCTCGACGCACGTGTGGGTATCCTAGGCGACCCAGAGCCCGAGCACCGTATAGTCAGCACCCTCTAGGATCCTTCGCAGGTGACCTAGCGCTTCACTCATAGGCCGCTTCCTTGGTCCCTCATCCACCGTACCGGAAGCTCACCATTTAAATCGAACCGAGGCTGGTCAAGACCTCGGTCGACCTTGCTACGTGAGACGTCCTCCATCGACTCTCCGTCAGTAGTTGCAACTTATCAGTTAGGTCTCCATGACCTTAATCCACAAGACGGTCAAAATGCTTCCCTAGCATTCTTGACATAAAACAGTCATTTACAAACAGTCCACAAAATATAGTTTCTATATCGAACTCTTGTCTTTCCACATTATCCCTCCTCAATCCACATTACTTAATCCACATTCCATTCAATGTGTATTCATTTTCATCCATTTACTCATATCGACGACACATTATTTTCCATACGCATTCACGTTCATTATTCTACATTCACCTCCATGTTCGTACATTCACATCATACGTCCAATCCCACATCCACATCCGCATTCACACATCTACAACTACATGCATACATCCACATCTCCATGCATACATCCACATCCACATTCTCATTCACATCCATACATCTACATCTACATGCATACATCCACATCTCCATGTATACATCCACATCCACATTCTCATTCGCATCCATACTTCTACATCTACATGCATACATCCACATCTCCATGTATACATCCATATCCACATTCTCATTCATATCCATACATCTACATCTACATGTATACATCCACATCCACATTCTCATTCACATCCATACTTCTACATCTACATGCATACATCCACATTTCCATGTATACATCCACATCCACATTCTCTCTCACATCCATACATCTACATCTACATGCATACATGTATCCACATCTCCATGTATATATCCACATCCACATTCTCATACACATCTATACTTCTACATCTACATGTATACATCCACATCTCCATGTATACATCCACATCCACACTCCCATTTCCACATCCACACATCCACATACATACATCCATTTCCACATTCCCATTCATATAGCCCCATACTCCTTCACATCTATTCTTTTACATCACATCCATTCTCGCCCTATCACAACCCATATACATCTTATCTCATCACATACACTTCTTATCTCATCCCATACACATCTTATCACATCTTAACTCAACTTATCACATCCTAACTCATCTCATATGCATCTTATCATATCTTATCACATCCCATACACCTCTTATCACATCTCATACACCTCTTATCACATCCTAACTCATCTTATCACATCCTAACTCATCTCATATACATCTTATCCCATCACATACACTTCTTACCTCATCCCATACACATCTTATGACATCTTAACTCATCTTATCACATCCTAACTCATCCCATATATATCTTATCACATCTTAACTCATCTTATCACATCCTAACTCATCCCATAAGTATCTTATCACATCTCATCACATCTCTTATCACATCCTAACTCATCCCATACACCTCTTATCACATCTCATACACCTCTTATCACATCCTAACTCATCTTATCACATCCTAACTCATCTCATATACATCTTATCCCATCACATACACTTCTTACCTCATCCCATACACATCTTATGACATCTTAACTCATCTTATCACATCCTAACTCATCCCATATATATCTTATCACATCTTAACTCATCTTATCACATCCTAACTCATCCCATAAGTATCTTATCACATCTCATCACATCTCTTATCACATCCTAACTCATCCCATAAGTATCTCATCACATCTCTTATCACATCCTATCCCTTCCCATATCTATTTATAGAATACAAGGGAATTCTTATATTGATATAAGATTTCTTTACGCATCTAATTATGCATAAATATCCCAGCTACATGCATATCACATTTGAAGACATGGTGGAAACCGGGCTCTAGACGTCCCACTCAACATTCAAAAGAACCTTGAAAAAGCTTCAATCACATCGGAACTTCTATAGACATGAGTTTGGCGACTAGGTCTTTCAACCTCGATAAAAGGTTATGAGAGTATAGAACCTACATCAGGTAGGGGGGATGTTAATCCCATTTTGGATTAACAAAGGCTCTTCTCCAATTCAGGACATTAAGAAGTGTCATGAAAAGGCAATATAAAAGTTGTATTCGGTTTCTGTCCACCCAAGTCCTTAGTTACTAAGTTTTAGGCACCCAAGTGGGAATAAGGGCCAGTTGTATAAAAGGCAATTCTCATAATGAAATGACACAATCCCCCTTTGTGCTATGAGAACTCTTGTGCTTTGCAGAGAGAGAGAGAAAGAGAGAGTAAGAGATTTAGAGCGTGCTCTAGTACATGTGCCTCTGTCATGCATGCATGTGTGTGAGAGAGTGAAAGGCTAGTTGCCTTACATTCGTGGTGTAAGCAGCTTTGTGGGTGACAATGTGGAGGTGGTTTTCAGAGGAGTGGACCTTCCAGAGTGAGCTTGGGGAGCCTCAAGGGATGCAAGCTCAAAGCATTGGTGTACCCAACAATTGTTGTGTCTATTGCTTCTCCTATTTTATGGTTGTGTTGTGGAGTTCCTTCTTGGGAGGTGCGGTAGCCCATAACAAGCACTTATTCTTTTAGACCTTGGATGGTGTTTGTGCTTTGGATAACTCTGCTCTAAGCCTCTCCATCTGAGCTTTGAGTATATTTTTCTCAGTGGTGTTTTGGTCTTCCCTTCACTCAGCGCTTTTTGCTCTGGGGGCTAAGGCCTTCTATGCCAAAGTAAGCTTGTTCTACATTTCCACGTTGTGTTGAGCCATTATATTCACTTTGTTCTCTAGGTCCTTGGATTTTGCTGTAGATTTTTTTAGCAGTCCATGTTGTTGCTATTTTAGGGTGCACATTTGATTGATGGTTTTTAGGGCCTTTGACTTATATTCCTCTCTATACGAATGCAAGGGAATGAGAGAGGGTACTGTGGGCCACCGTCATCAGCCTTTGTTCATGTGAAGTTGTTGGGTAGAAAGTTTACCTCTAGTTCTGTGGGTAGTTTAGCACTGTGGCTTAATGGTCCTTCCTCCATCTTCTGTGCTGCTAAGGCTACCTCCCAAGGCTATAGTTACGATGCTATGGTCAGGTTAGCCCTTGCAGCAACTTCCCCTTTTGAGCTTCTTCTTATTTCTTTTTCTATTGTTCCTCTTCTTTCCTCTTTCTCTATTCTTCCTCCTTCCTTATCTTCTCTTCTTCATCTTTTTTCTTTTTCTCTTATTCCATCGTTTTCTTCTTTTTTGCTTCTGCTTCTTGTTTCTCTCTCTCTTCTCGTTGTCTTTTTCAAGTAGCTTTGGAAAGCCGCACTTCCTTACCCATGTCTAGTGTTCTTTTTTCCTCATGCTAGGAATGATCATAGGCATGCAAAGGCTTTTCTCTGGTCTCTTGTCTGGTCTTGGAGTCTTGCTGAACTTCGGCATGGATTTGTCTTCTGAGAGAGCGTTTACGATTTGGTGAGAGAGTTGTGTGCAAGAGTTTATTTCTAAGCTTTTGAAATTATCTCATATGATATAAGACAAATGCTATATAGGGAAAGGATAAAGATTTGGACTGTAAATATGGATTGCAAAGACATATATGAGCCATGCATACTACTATTTTAAAATAAAGCCACACCAAATATTGAAGAAACTAATGGGAAAGAGGTACACAAGTGTTGATCCTCTATTGATAAGATTGGGTGCAAGTTACTCTAAAAGAGTGACACTCAATATAGTGTGATGGGTGCCATAGGCCAATATCATCTCTAGTTATGCCAACTAAGCCAACATCCTACTTATGGCATTGTTTGTGAGTATGTCATGATTTAGGCACAATGGTGTGATGGCCTTTGTCTTGTAAGAGGTCTTTTGTGCAAAGACTTTGTTAAGCTGCACAAGGAATTATCATGCTAGTGATAGTTGGATGTAGCCATCCTATAAGTGTATTTTTATAAGGCTTGTGCATGCATGGTGTAGTGCTTCTTCTCATGAAGACCTTGAAGGATTTTATTAAGCAAAGAGCTAGGCTAGAAGGAAGCATGGCAGAGGATTGGTTAGTGCAAGAGGCATGTGTTTACATTTCAAAGTATCTCTCTCGAGTGGAGTGGATCCTACAATGCCACGTTTGTGGAGTTGTGAGACCCCCCCCCTCCGTGACGATGCCCCCTCCGAGGGCACTGGCAGAGGAAGCAACGTCAGCCTCTCGCGCGGAGTAGTGATCCACACTCGGGGCCTCGCCCACACATATCCGCACAAGGGACTCTAGCCCGGAGGTTTCCCAAAAACTGAACCCAGAAAAACTTCCCTTGCCCGGAAGGCACGGGCGATTCCACCAGGGAAATCATCTAAACGAGAGAATTGATCTAACGAGTCAAAGTCTTAACTATCCAAACTGATCCAACCGAACCCGAAAGTCACATGGTCAGATCAAAGAAGAGACTTGCACTTGGTCCATAGAATCACCAATTTTTTCCTCCTTTAACGAGGCACAGCCGTTGATTCCCTCCCACAGAACAAGGGTCTTCCTCCTAGGACTTAGTCTAACTAACGTAACTTAATCATAACTATTTGTATCGCAGGAATCTCCCGATCCATGGGTTAGCCAACCATTGTATTGGTGGGATTCCTTTAGAAACCTTTTGTTCTGTTTTGCCCGGGTACCAAGGAAAAGAGTTCCCAGGCCCCCTAGCCGGTGTTTCAAGCAAAATTCCAAGTAGTCATACCACTTACACACCCAATATTAAATTGCCATTTTAACAGATTCGGCTGTCTTTAAAACAATCTTTCAATGAAATCATAGAATTATTGATCATAATCCTCCAAAATATTGAGTCCATGGTTTTACAAAATAAATCATCCGGGCCATTGAAGACTAGCTGGTCAACCAACAAGATCCAATATCAAAATTCAGTTCACAAAAGTCATTCTTTTTAGTTCATTTGTATCTTCCTCAATGTACACATGGGTATCCTAGCAACCGCGAGCTCGTGCATCACTTGGTCAGAACCCTCTAGGATCCTACTTAGGAGTCCTAGCACTTCACTCACGGACCACTTTGTTGGTCCTCGCCCATCGTTATCGGAAGTGCATCATTTTAGCCGTACCGAGGCTGGTCAAGACCTCGGCAAGCTTTGCAGCGAGCGATGTCCCCCCTCGACGACTCCCCCGCCAGCCGTTGCACAACGAGTCTCTCCTTAGTTAAACACATACCAAATGCTTTTTTCAGCAGTCTGGCGTAAAACAGTCCTTTAAAGAAAACATAGGTTCTATGCAAGTAGAATTTCTGGTTCGAGATTGGTTCCACAAAACCCTTTTCCCAAGTTAATCCAGATTTTCTTAGTGAGAATCATTGATTTCTCACATCAGGGTAATCTACCCATCATTTGACCGAATTTCCAACTTGATTCTTGGTTATTTCGGTTAAGGGAAAACTATGCTGATTCAATGGTAGTCTATTCTTTATGTCAAGAATTGGAATTGGTCACGAGGTTTTGCTTGATTCGTATTAAAGAGATGGGCAAGTAGTTTACTAGTCGCCCCTCTCGCAGTCGTGGTCTGACCAAAATTATTTACTTCTAACTTTGATTCCTAAGGATTTTCTTCAGATAAAAATCTACTGAACTTCTAACCGTAATAAAGAAAATTCCAACTTTATGAATTTCATTCCTTCCTAACCATAATAGATTAAGAAATGATTCTATATGAGAATATCGGGTTTTTATAAAAAATACTCTCCTTCCATTAATCTAAATTTGGGTAAATATCAATTTGGTGATTTATCCACCTAAAATATCTAAGAATATTCTTTCTACCAATTTAATTATCAACCCTAAGTTTCTGGGTAGACTTATGGGGTGAGAATTCCTCTTTTGTTAACAAAATTTAATTTAAACCTTTCTCCAATTAAAATACCATTAAAAATCTTCTTTTAAATCAAATACAAATATCCATTTTTTGAATATGCTTAAAATCCCTCTGTTTACATTTAAATGATTGAATAATTCTTCTTTTATAAATTAAATTAAAAATATCTATTATTTTAAATATGCCAAAAATTTCTCTTTTTGTATTTAAATGATTGAATTCCAAATGTCATGAGAATTCCTCTTTTATAATTTAAAAATTTCTTATGCATAAAATAAACTTACCAAAATTTTCTCTTTTCTTTTAATTAAATATTTATGCATAAATACTAAAATTTTATTTCACATGAATATGATGAAAATCATTCTTTTTTTGCATAGGATGTCCAACCCTAGAATATGGTAGGAAGTCCTCTTTTAGCATTATGCATAAAAATAAGAGATGTATTATTTTTTGAAAATTTTGCCATAGCTTTGCTGCTATTACTGATAATTTTTAAATTTTCTTAAAAGAATAAAACATTGTAATGCAAATATGATAGAAGATATATTCTTAAACGTAAATCTAAACGATGAATTTAAATCATAATTTTAACCATAATCATAAACTTAATTATTATTATTCTACTAGATTAAGCTATTTTCATTATTCCTCTTTTCCCAAATTGATAGGATTATCTCTTTCCCATTTAGAATCAATTAAAATAGTTTTTAACTACTTATAAATAATCTAAAAGAATTAACCATTATTTTGTTAACATAAAAGCATAAAAATACCATTTTCTTATTCTCTAGCTTAACAAGCTTAGAGTTTGATTTTGAATTAAGAATTTATCGATGAGAAGCATTCTTTTGCTAAGGAATTAGCCATAGGAATGACTATTCTTTTTTGAGAGAGAGATATACATAAGAAATCATTCTAATTAGGCATAAAGATTAACGTTTTCTTGATTACACAATAAAATTCTTAGGGAAAGCTTGAATTGAATTTAAAATAACCAATCAGAAAAACTTCTCAAGCTTGAGAGGGGTTGAGAAGAGAAGTCATTTGATAATATTAACAAAACACCATAAAATTCATTCTTACCTCAAGGATTAGCTTGCTTCTTTTTCTAGAAGTGAAGCCCCCAACCAATCAATTGGTTTAACAAGTGGAGAAGAGAGCTCCAAGAGTTGTGAAGAGAGAGAGAATCTCCAAGCTCCCCAAAATTAGAGGATTTTTAAGGGATAATAGAAAATATGATTATTTTAATGTAATACTAGCATGGTATAGCTCACAGATGAGAATACAAAAGAATGAGGTTCTATCTATAGGTGAGGGAGGCCACTAACTGAGTCCAACTGGGTTCTAGAATTTTCTAGCTTCACTTTGACTAAATTTGGATAAGATTTCGACCAATTTGGCTCCCCTTTTGATCCAGTTTGAGGGAGGGAGGCCTATCTATAGGTGAGGGAGGCCACTAACTGAGTCCAACTGGGCTCTAGAATTTTCTAGCTTCACTTTGACTAAATTTGGATAAGATTTCGACCAATTTGGCTCCCCTTTTGATCCAGTTTGATCCAGGAGAGAGGAGAGATAAAAATATCACAATTTTTTTGAATTAAAAAACCCTTCCCAACATGTGAAGGAGGCGCCTACCTCAAAGGTCCCCCTTTTCTTACCAAGGTTTAAAAATTCATCATTTCTCTAAAATATCTCATTTTTTTTGTAATATCTCTTTATTTTTAACTAATAAACCTTGTACTCAGTCAACTCTTTATCTTATGTGAGCATTTACTCATTTTTGGGTATTTTCTTTTATTCATTGGATTTATCTCATCCTAACACTTGGATTAATCCTATTGGTCCATAGAAACCTTAATTGCACCATAATCTATAAATTTCTAAAAATCTAGACCCTTAGGCTAAGCATTAGAAGAATTCGGAGCTCATTTTGGGGCCTTTTAGGGTTTGGAGAAAATGTCTCACAACCAATCAAAAGAAGGCCAACGTAACGTAGAAAATCCACAAAAAAAAGAGAGAAAATTAGAAAAAAGAACAGTACTTTATGGTGGCAGAAGCGTGCGAGATAAATAGGGAGATTTGTTTTTGATTCTCTTCTCCAGCATGTCTCTATCATGAGATTTTAGACCATCTTTGAGCGTAAGAGTCTGTTTGAAACTTCCCGCTCGCGAAAATCCAATTTCCTTTATTCTCAGACTTTCGAGGGACTATTCCATCTTCGACAAGTATCTCTCCTTGCCATAGCTTTGCTGTAATTTGCTCTCTTCAACATTTCACCTGTTTTGGATATCTTTTTGTTCTTTCTTTTAAGTCAATCTGCATTACTTAGAATGTTAGATTAATTGAAATCTAACATCATACTATCTTTCTTTTGTGTTGGTTTATATTAGGGGTGTGTTAGATTCGTAGCCTGAGATGGCACCCAGAAACAATGGACGCAGCATTAGAAAACGTTCGGTGGGTTTAGATGGTGAAGACTCTATTGATGTACGAAACATATCTTTGCCACGAAGGCCTATCACACAGATTTCAAGCATAGAGGTTTCCAATATTGTAACAGCAAATGCTAGCTGGAAAATGTTTAAAGTGGGAAAAGGAGCTTGGGTACTAATGCAACACCCAAGAGAATCAGAAAGAAGAGCAAAAAGCAACAATCAATGAGTACTTTTCTGACATCCTGGAAAGGCAGAGTAAAAGGTTTTAGAGTGAAAGAAGGCAGAAGATGTGTAAAAGAGATTCTAGTGCAGCATGTTTATATGTATCGAGAACTTCAATTGCGAGAATATCCAGCTTATCTTCCACATCATAGACCAAATTGTAAACACATAATATAACTTAAATTATTTTCAAGGCACAATTGTTCCTCTCTTTATAACTAAGATGATCTTTCTGAATGTTTCAGATCTATATCCTTCATCATACAAGGAGTGGCAACCAGTGGAAGCATTCTAGGATTCTTCAATTATGTAGTACATGGCACAATAGGAGAGCTATAGTACAAAGGTAGATCTGTAAGAGACTTGGCTAAAGCGGGTATTTTTTTCTATGATCACTTCTACCAGCTATTGGACCATGCTCATTCTTATGGCATATTGCAAAGGCAAGATTTTTTGGAATGGAATATAATAGACTGGCATGTTCCCGATGGAAGTATAATAGAGGCATATAGAGCCAAACTATATGCAGAAGTATAGCATTCATTGAAACCAAATATTGCAACAAGAATAGTCAAAATCACAGTCTTTATGCTTGTCAATGTTTTCATAGATATTTCTCAAGAAGATTCAATCAGAGTTTGTAAGACAATGTTTTCTTTTAAATCAAAAGGCTGTGATGACATTCCAAAATTTTTGGATGATGGTTGGGATAAAATTATGGCCAACACTATGTATTGTGAGGTTGTCCATGACACAATCAATCTCAAGTACATGTTTGCCTCCCAAAATTTTATTTCCTCATTTTACTATAAACGAAGCAGGATGATAGGTACACAGGATGATAGGTACACAACTAGTACCAATGGAACAAGATGAGAGCTCTACATATCTAGAAAATGATATTATTGATATAGATGTTGTCGAGAATGGCATTTTATTTTCTCATTTTACTATAAACGAAGCAGGATGATAGGTACACAACTAGTACCAATGGAACAAGATGAGAGCTCTACATATCTAGAAAATGATATTATTGATATAGATGTTGTCGAGAATGGCATTTAGTAGCATCCATCACACTTGGAAGATACTGCACACTCTCTCGATTACGGAATGACATTATACACGAGACTGAAGGGAGTGTCTGCATGGGATTTTCATTCATTTTAAACAACAAAAAGGTAAACTGAGTTTCTTAAAGTACTCATTCAAGATTGGCAAAATTGTTTTATCAAAATTTTAATTCAAAAGATGTAGACATCTCATTTTCAAACTGTGATTTTGTTTTAGATACTGCAAAGAAGAGAAAGGAAGATACAATGCAGAGATATTGCAAGCAGAACAATTCAGATAGTTCAATCATCTTGAACTCATGTACAATGGACAATTCATATATACTTTTAGCAGAGAGTAAAAGCATTATAGAATTCTTAACATTTTCAAATCAAGGAGTGATCCATTGAGAAAAAGTAATTGCATTTATCTTTGCATTTACTATTGTTGTCCTCAGCAGATGTACAGAGGAGGGTATATCTACAGATGTACAAATTATCCTATATTTGCGTTTCTAGCTCAGGCTGAACCTGGCTTTGGTCCAGAGACTCAGATAAAGGCTCCTTGTCGATACGGCTCTCCCTCGGGTTCTCTTTTTGCATCCGAAGACTTCATATTTCGTGGGAGAGGCTCATCTTCCATTTTCATCTCCTCAGGCACTTTGGAAGGCTACTCCTGAACATTCTAGAACCCATCAAGAATGTTATCATTTAGATTGAATGATTTCATATCATCTTTTTGCTCAGTAATCACTTCTACATCAATATTGGAAGGGGATATTGGCTGGTTTAGAATTGGAGGAGATGCAAGAATAGGAGAAGCAAGTCCTAGCAACCTCAAAATTGTATTGGCTCTGAAACTATAGACATAGTCAGAGCCAAAACTATCTTCTTGCATCTGCAATAAAGAAAATATTATTTTTCAGAAACTAACTGCATTTATCTTAAAAAACTTGTTGATTGTAAATCTTTTGACTTACAAACTCAGGCTGCTTCTCTCCAAAGTAGGAGTCCAACATGTATTTAGCTGCTATAAGTAATCTCCATCCACAAGTATATGGGTCTTTTTGTTGTGGTGTCTGTTAATAAATTATGAGAACATCAATAAAGATAAACAGTTCTCTATACAGAAGATAAAATAAGATTGGTGTTCTTCCACAAACCTGAAGTGCAATTGGTTCAATCAGGTTGAGTAAATTTGTATTTGGAGGACATAAGTCCACGGCATCAAAAAGTCTTTTCAAGCCACTACAATACCAAAGGAACTGTGAGAACTATCAAATTACTTTGATATTAGCATCCTCCATACCCCAAAGTTTCATGAGAATACATCAAGGATAAGACTTACAAGCCTAGCTCCTGGTGGGTACCCTGAAGAGAGTTAAATGTATAACATCTCTTTTGTTCAAGGTCAATGGAAACAAAACTCCAATGAGAGCTACAAAAAGAAGAATAATATAAGGACCAGAATGATGAGATCTACAAAAAGAAGAATAATATAAGGACCAGAATGATAAAGGAACCAAAAAAGCAAAGTACTATGTAATCTGAAATCTATGTGTACTTACTTGGAGTGGTATGGTAGGAAGATGATATCAACTACTTCAAAATTACAGTAATTGAACCATTTTGCAATGTCTGCACTGCTCTCTGTGTGATCTCTGAGCTTGAAAGAGATTCCTGGATCAGTGATGAAGATCATGTGCATAACCTTAGGATGCAATTTGCTCTTGAACATGCTGCACAAGGAAAGACCCAAAGACTCAGTTTGAGATTGAAAAGGATTGATACCTTTGTAGAAAAATAATCTTGGAAAACACGTACTAGAGAGTAGCCAGGATGAGAGTATCTGTCAAGTATGACTTCCTCTAGGAAAGAGCTTCTAAACAGTCTCTCGTGAGCCTGAACTCCAAATCAGCCATATCAAAATCAGTTGTCTCTAATTTTATTCTAATTTTGGGCCCCAATTCCAGAATTCTCTCCTTTATCTTCATCTCCTTAACAAGTGTTTCTGACTCTAGGTTCGAAGATGAATCCTTCACTTGTTGTTTCATCAAATCCTCATAGGCTGACTTCCCTCTAGTCTCATAGTTGTGTGTGACCTCTTCTATCTTCACCTCATCCTTAGATTGCTTCCTGATTGGTGGTATTAATAAGATGTCTCTCATCTTAATATCATCCCAGTCTTCTGCATTCAGAATTTTATCATATCTGTACCTTACTCTCACTAATGTGTTAATATCCTTTTTCATTATTGTCACCCTATGTGCATGAGCAGCAACTAGCATGGTATCCTGGAAGAACTCTATGAGAAAATCCTCTGCTGCCTCTTGTAGGGTGAGAAGGCCTGTCCTACACCACCTGAAACCGATTATCACATACTTGCCTCACAAGCCTCTGGAAAGGAGCCATGGGCATTGTGAAACCTACAGCCTTTTGTGCCTTCCTGATCTCCCTGAGAACATTTGCTCCCTGATTGATTCTCTTCTTCTGGCTTATCTGGAGCATGTGCATGGGCTTGCCCTTCTTGGAGAACTTGGACCTCCCCATTGAAGGACTTTGACCTCCAGCCACTGCCAGGTTAGGCCCACTTCCCTTTCTCCTTGTAGTAGCCTTTGTCCTTGCCATTAGAACTGAAAGAATAAGAAAAATATTTAGTTAACTTTAAAGATGACGCCACAAGGTATGCTTTCACTCATAAATAGGTACAATAAAATAGGTACAGGAACTATCATTGAACAGAAAATGAAAGAGGAGAACATGGGAATCCAGAAATTTGTGAGAAAACACGATTCCAGAATATTTGATGGAAAATAAGTTCATATCGCGTTTTCCCACTAAAACATTTATACTATCTAATATTTGTATAATGATTTTGACAGAATAGCCTAAGAGCAAATTAGAATAGCCTAATTGCAAATATTGCAATAAAACGTGATTTTCAATATTTCCAAGCAAAGATCCGTTTAAATCGTGTTTCCCGACAAAAGCTATATGACTTCATTTTCTGAAAGAATTTTTTTAGAGTTGCCTATTCTTCGAATATATAAAAGGAAGAAAATAACAAGGTTTCAGTTCTGCAAGGAGTTTACCCTGTCTGCTGCTACAATCCTTATAGATATTCTTTACTTGACTTCGGTTGAGTTTGGGCTACTTCAGTAGGAGAAGGTGATGCTGAATGCTATCCTTCAAATGGAGAACACCTTCTCTGTGGAGGAGATGTTGTACTAAACAGACATGTGAGGAGGGCAAGTATACTAGCACATTGTATACTTTATGCCTCGGAATTCACACCCGCGTGGCACGTGCCACCATAAATTTGGCACGTGTGATCAATGGTACTTGCCACGTGCATCATGATGACGTTGTCGTGCCATGGCACGTCTATGGTGTGAAACCATGCATGTGAGGCCATCAAATGCAAATCTAGATGCATGGGGTTAAGTGCCATGACGAGTCATTATATGATGCCATGTACATATGTTCATATTGTAGATGAGGTTCAATAAGATGAGCTGAGGCTGAGTCAGGTCTCGAAGCTTTTGTATGTGAGTGTGGTGGTGATGGTTCTGCTGTTACTCAGACCTCATGGGTAAGTTGGAAACATTCAGTTATATATATGGTCTGCATGGCTATGTAAACGATGGTATGAGTGGCTCGCCAAAGGAATATGTTAATGATGTTAATGGCTTCCCATGTGCATAATGTGTAGTAGCTTCTTTATGGTATCGATGGGCCGAGTCAGTGAATACCTCTTATGGGAGTGCAAACATGAGGGCATGCCAATGCACAAGGGAATGCATTCACGAAGACATGGAGATATATTTGAGTGAACAATTGGGGATTCTACAAATTACATGGTCGATATGATGACACTATAAACCATGGAGGCATCAAGAGCAATGGAGATCCAATGGGGCATTAGAGTGCCGAAGTCTTAATCGGATGTGGGAGACACAATTGGATGATTAACCTTGTATTGGAAATCTTGCCTTGATGCCAATGTTAGGAGCATCACATACCTTACTGAATGTAGATTATAATAAGAGATATTAAGAGGGAAGCTTGCGTGGCATCAAAAGGAGAAATAATCGAAAGCAATAAAAAAGGAAAGGTGGCGCGTGAGTATTTTCGAAGAGGAGAAATGCGTGAAGATAGCTGCAAAAGGTGAGGGGCGCCGAATTCCTTGCGGGGGAAAGAAGAAAAAACCAGAGTGTGGGAGGGGAGCGCATATCAGAGAAGGGAGTCTGCAGTAAAAAGAGAGAACCAGTCCGCCAACTAACCAGAGTGAATAAAATTGAGGAGGCCGTTGCTGTTCATGGCATGTAGGAGTTAGAATTAAAGAGCTAAATGTGTGTTATCCAGTGATGGGATTTTCGATAAATACATGTTTTCTGCCCTTCGTGGCCTGCAGCGAGGCGCCGTATGGAGTTAATAAAAAATCAAAGGAAATCTGCCTTACCACTCCCAGATAAGTGTTGATTTAATTTATTTTATTTCACTATCCTACCTACCCACGATTTGAAAAATCGTAAAGTGCATAAACCTTTAAAGGTTTTGTAAATCAAGAAAGACTTGGTATGAGGAGTTGTGAAATTAATGCATCAAAATACGTGGAATCAAAGCATCAAAAATGCAGCAAGGATTCTGATAAATTTGATTTGTTTCTACCCAAGTGGTTCTGGAATGCAAGTCATGGAATTTCTTAAAATCATGTGAGCATGTTATAGTTATGCCATATATCGTCTTTTGTTTGTGAGTTGTTGGAATTTAAAGGCAGGTTTTCAGGTGATAAAGAACATCATGAGATGATGGAATTGATGATACTGGATGTATGGAATATAAATGGGCACATGTATGTTGGAAATATTTTGAAGGTTATGTTATGCCTACATGTGAATGGTTTGAGGGATTTGGAAAGAGGAGCAAGTGAATCTATGCTTGGAAAGGGACAAGCACTTGGTACACAATTTTTGTGCAATCATCAGGTTGAGTTCAAGGATGTATTGAGGTGAATTGACACATGTATATGTCATTAAAAATGAATATGTCCTATGTTCCTTGGAGAATTTTGTGGGTGAGTTTCTTTGTGGAGTTTGGTACATACTCTCACAGCTAGAAGTCTCGTACTTTCCTAGCGACACCGTCCATGTCACGATAGCTCCTTTGGTGAACCCGACGTGAAACTGCTGGGGTGAGAGTGTGGTGAAATATATAGGGAAGCTATGGCTGAGAATTCTGAGGGTCAGGGGGTTCATTTTGATCCCGGAGTTATGCAGATGTTTCAGATGTTTACTATGTACATGCAACAGCAGCAAGCTGCTGAGAGGGGACAAATTTCCACGACCAAAGCACTACAATCAATTGTAAAAAAGGTGGATCAATTTGATGGAAAGGATATCACAAAGTACCTGCGCAATTACATAAAGGAAATGGAGCTAAACAGGGTGACTAAGGAGGATATGGTTCGAAGTTTTGAGCTGGTATGTGTTCCTGAAATAAGAGAGCGCATAAGAGGATTGCAGACAGCACATGGCGGCAGAAATTGGGAGGAGTTCAAGCTTGCTTTAAAGGACGAATATTTCATGGAGGATTCTGAGCGAGTGACCAAACGAACTTTCTTGGAATGGGTCACAAAACCTAAAATGGGAATTTCTGCTTACAGAGCTGCTAAGAGAGTTTGAGAAGCGCTATGCCCAACTGTCAAGGATAGAGCGCACAACTTTGGACAGAGAAAAAACAGAGCTCTTCTTACAAGCAGCTGGGAAAGATCTCCAAGAAAAACTGGAAATTCTCCTTGAGGATAAGGATACAGAGCAGGGACTAAAGAGTGATTGGAATGATGTTGAGGATGCGGTCACCATGCTAGCAAAGCGGCAACAAAGGAGGGATAAAATGGTGATGAGCTCGGGAACTCCTATAACTGCTGTTACCCCTGAGAATCTACCAAAACCAGCTGCTGCTGCAATCCCAAAGGTAGAAGGGACGATGGAAGAACTTATTAAGGGCATGCAGGACTTAAAATTGAAGATGTCGAGGATTGAAGAAAAGGGGCTACCATTAGGGCACGCTTCTATGCAAAGGCCTCAAAGTAAAGAAGGGTTTACATATAGATGCATATGGTGTGATGACCCAGAACATGCAAAGAAAGATTGTGCTAGCTATAAAGAAGCCCTTAAAAATCAACTTGTGTTTTTCAAAGATGGGAAAATCCACCTTACAGAGACTGGACTTCCATTGAGTACAAACTTTGGGAAAGGAGGGATGAAAAAGCTGGTTGAGGATATGGCTGCTAGTCATGCCATCTCTATGGTCGAGGCAGCAACCTATGGATTAAAGGCTGGTCAATCAAAGCAGGGATCTGAGAATGATGAAGATTATGAGAATGAAGACTTTTGGCCATCAACAATGGAATTAATTGCATCAAAGAAGGTGTCTAAGCAAGCTTTGCATGAGGCAGGTGACTGTATACGTCTTGAGACTGGCTGGGAGGAGCCTGTGGATTCTTTATCTGTTCATGCCTACATTGCTAAATGCCAAAATAATGAGGCACAGGTAGAGGAGAAGCGTAAAAGGGAAAATGAGGAAGGAGGGCCATCAAAAAGAGTTACACGTGGAAGTGAAAAGAAGGATCCTGGACCATCACATATGCCTCCACCGCATAGCAGACCTCCACAGGAAGTATCAATGGAAGAAGTGCCAGCAAAAATGAAGCATGAGAAGGAGAAGGGAAAAGGGAAAAGTCCACTCTACAAGCTTCAATCTGATATTGAAGCTGCAACAGATCTCAAAAAGGTGCTTAAAGAAAGGATTCTAAACAGCAGGGTGGAATTTACACTAGGGGAAGTCTTGGGGATTGCAAAGAAAGAATTTCATGATGAGATAATTGATATTATACGAAGGAAAAGGCAGTCTATAATTGAATCTATTCCATCACAAGGGGAGGCAAGCACTTCCAAGACTCATGGAGTACAGGTACAGCAAAAGGAAGAAAGAGAAAATGTGGTGGAATGTAATCACTCTGCTGATGGGGCACGACAAGTGCACTTTGTGGAAGAGGACGATGAAAAAGAAGTTCTTACAAAGAGTCATTACTCCAGGAGCCATTGGGCAAGAGCAACCACTGAAACCCTTGTCAAGATAGGTGATTTGGAAGAGCCATATGTCGCTCTAATTGATCATGGGTCTGAAATAAATCTTATGGCTAAAAATCTTTACAACAAATGTAAGTGGCCAATGGATGTAGATCATGGGTGGATGATTAAAGCAGCTAATAACTCATCTGGAGAGCTCTATGCAGCATGTCCAAATGTAAGGGTAACTATAGGGGATGTGAAAGATGATCAGAACTTCTTTGTTCAGGAGATGTCATCGTATCCCCTCATTCTTGGGCAACCCTACATTACAGCTGTAAGGATGGAAACAAAGGTTTTGGATGATGGCTCGGCATATGCGAGAATAAGGAGTAAAGATGGCAAAAAAGCTATTCAGTTTTTGACAGTTTGCATTAACCATGAAAGGAATCGTGAGTCTCTTCGAGCACAGTCACTCCCAAAGATAAACAGAGAATTCATGAATTACAGGGAGATGAGGGATTTTGGCCAGGTGCCATTGTAAAGCGGGATTCCAATGGTACAAGGGAAAATGAGTTCTCGCAGGACTCAATCAATGTAAATAACTTTTCAGCAAATTTTCAAGGATTCTCTAGCTATGGGTCACTGGTCTTTGTAAAAAGCAAGGATTTGAAGCATGGCATGCGTAGACATGTACAAAATGAACAAAAAAGTCTTGAGAAGTGTGGTCTTTTGGAGAAGAATGAGTTTATTTCAGGGGTGCTTGATGAGGTGTCATTTGTAGATACTATGGATGTGCTTTTTGATATGGGAAGAGCATGCTTACAGGGTGGAAATGAGATGATAGAGGTGTCATTTGTGGAGATGTATGATATAATCCGGGAATTTGAGGGGGTGGAATGTAAAAACATGAATTGCGAGATGGATGCTCATGTTGATACAAAGTACAAAACAGTTGCAAAGAAGGTGAAACCAGTTGCCTTGCCTTTGCCACCAGGAAGCAAGGAGAAAATAGATGAAGCTTCTATGCAACCAAATCTTAGAGATCCGAAGAAAATTGGGCATAAGTTTACACAGGAAACTCTAAAAGAGCTGAAGATTGGTGAGAAGGATTTTCTGTTGCCAGTTGAAAAGAAATGCTTTGAGGAAATGCTTGTGAAACATGGGAAAGCCTTTGCTTTTCAGCCGCATGAGATAGGCTGTGTTGATCCAAGTGTAACAGCACCAATGGTGATCTTTACTGTTCCACATGTGCCCTGGAACCTACGGCCAATTCCAGTGCCAAAGGCTCTCTTGCCCAAGCTGATGGAATTACTAAAAGAAAAGATCAGGATGGGAATTTTGGAGCCATCATGCGCTCCATATTCCAACAGATGGTTTACTGTGCCAAAGAAAAATGGGACATTGCGCTTTATTCAAGATATGCAACCTGTAAACAAAGTCACAATCAGGAATGTAGGAGCAGGTCCGATTGTGGATGAGTTTGCAGAAGCATTTGCAGGGAAAGCTATATACTCTATGGGTGATCTGTATTCGGGATATGATCAGTTCTAGCTGGATATACAAAGCAGGGACTTGACCACAATGAGGACTCCTTTGGGATTAGTAAGGATGTGTACCTTACCACAGGGAGCCACCAACTCAGTGGCACATATGATGAATGGAATGAATAAAGTCTTACGAGACTTCATACCACAAATAACTATGCCATTTCTGGATGATGTGCCAATAAAAGGCTGTGATGAGAAAGACAAAGATGGGGATTTGGATTCAAAAGGGTGCCGCAAGTTTGTGGCAAATCATATAAAGGATTGTGATATGATTCTATCCAGGCTTGAAGAAGTGAATCTTACTTTGTCTGGACTGAAATCAGTGTTTGGGGTTGGTGAAGTGCTAATAGTGGGACATCTTTGTAGTACTAATGGACGCCGACCTTGTCCAGCCAAGATAGATGCAATACAAAGAATGAAAGAGATATGCATTAATGTTACAGAGCTAAGGAGATTTCTTGGCGCATGTGTCTTTTATGTTATTTGGATCCCACATTATGCGCATGTAGCAGATCCTCTTTATCAACTCTTGAGGAAAAATCAAAAATTTTTGTGGAATGTAGCACATACTAAAGCTATGCGGAAGCTAAAATATCTGCTTCAATCATCCCCTACTCTAAGGAAGGCAGATTACGAGTGTGGTAGGCCTGTGATTGTTACAGTTGACACTAGTCCTACTGGGATAGGATGGGCAGTAGGGCAAGATGATGAGGATGATCACAGGTATGTAATCAGATTTGGAGCAAAGGTATTAAGCTTTCGACAACGAAAGTATCCACAGATCAAGAGAGAGTTATGGGGAATAGTCACTGCTCTAAAATGTGAAAAAGAATATCTTATTGGAGCATCTGTACTTATGGAAACTGATTGCTTGCCACTTCTTGGGATGATAGCAAGCTGTACCACTCCAGATATTGCTATGCTTAGGTGGATTGCCTATATCAAGTCACTAAATCCTGAGTTTGAGCATATTGCAGGAAAAGATAATCCAGTTGTAGATATGCTATCAAGATCCAGGTATGAAGATGAAAAAGAGATGATTAGTGACATTGATGATGTGGGTACAAAGTTCTACACTACAGCATATGCAAAAGGGGACCATATTTGCCTATCAAATGCACTTGAGTCTTTTATTGAGGAAATGTATGAAGGAGATTGGTTGCTTATTGGTCAATATTTGAGTACTCTGACAAGACAGGAAAATTGGTCTGACTCAGAATTTAAGAGGATCCACAGAAAAGCATATGGTTATTTTCTAAAGGATGGGTACCTCTGGAAGCATCCTAAGCAGAGGAATGCTATGCCACAGAGAGTCATATGTGATAAAGAGACTCAAGGGAAGCTTGTGAAAGAATTCCATGAGAGTCTCTAGGCTGGACATCGAAGTGTGTGGGCCACCTTTACCAAAATAAAGGAAAAATATTGGTGGAAAGGAATGTACAAGGATATTTCCCAATATGTGGAAACATGCATGGTATGTCAAATGTACTCAAATGTGCGACATCGTGATGGATTGCAACCAACCTACCCACCTGCCATGCACTACAAATGGGTAGTGGATCTAGTTACAATGCCTTTTGGAATTTGGCAGATGCAGTACATAGCACTTGCAAGAGAAGATTTGACAAATCAGGTAGAGGGGCGTGCTCTTAGAACAAAGAGTACGGAAACAGTATGCAAATTTCTCTTGGAAGATGTGATTTGTCGGTATGGTTGTGTTGGGAAAATAACAGCTGATAGGGGTGAGCTAGATGTTGAAGAAGCAAGGGAATTCTTCTCTAGAATTGGCATTAAACTGTCCCTAACATGTGCTTACAACCCTGAGGGCAATGGTAAAAGTGAGCGAGGACATCCTCCAATCATTAAAGCTTTGGCTAAGGCATGCAGAGAAAGAATGCGAGAGTGGCCAAGGCTGCTACCATATGCTTTGTGGGCTGACCGTACAACTCATAGCTCAGTGACAGGATACATGCCTGCAGAATTAATGTATGGTCAGAAGCCAGTAATGCCAGTTGAAGAAGTAGTTCCAACTTGGAATGTATTGCCCTGGATGGAAGGATTGAGCAGGGAAGACCTCCTTGCATTGCGAATAAGGCAGTTGGAGAGGAGGCCTGAAGATGTAGAGCTTGCTAAAGCTCGCTTGAAAGATGCAAGGTTGAAAAATAAAGAAAGATTTGATAGAAGACACAGACTCCGGCCAAAACCTATTGAAGAAGGTGATTGGGTCCTAATGTATGATAGTAGTCTTGACAACCAGTTCACTGTTCAAAGGAAGTTTGCAAAAAGATGGTTTGGCCCTTACATTGTCAAGCATGTGCATGGAAATGCCACGTATACTCTATGTGAGCTTGATGGAACAGAGATAAAGAATCTTGTAGCAGGCAAAAGGATCAAGATGTTTAAAAGAAGGCTTAACAATGATCCTTTTGATTCACAAGGAACTCAGGATGAGAGGCTTGATAATGATAACATGGATATGGCTGAAGAGGAAGAGGATGATTTTCCTAATAATGTTGAAGATGAGGACGACATCCAGATATATGTGGATCTTGATGATGATTTGGCACATACCAGAGGATGTGCAGGTTTAGAGGGGGTGGATGTCGTGCCATGGCACGTCTATGGTGTGAAACCATGCATGTGAGGCCATCAAATGCAAATCCAGATGCATGGGGTTAAGTGCCATGACGAGTCATTATATGATGCCATGTACATATGTTCATATTGTAGATGAGGTTCAATAAGATGAGCTGAGGCTGAGTCAGGTCTCGAAGCTTTTGTATGTGAGTGTGGTGGTGATGGTTCTGTTGTTACTCAGACCTCATGGGTAAGTTGGAAACATTCAGTTATATATATGGTCTGCATGGCTATGTAAACGATGGTATGAGTGGCTCACCAAAGGAATATGTTAATGATGTTAATGGCTTCCCATGTGCATAATGTGTAGTAGCTTCTTTATGGTATCGATGGGCCGAGTCAGTGAATACCTCTTATGGGAGTGCAAACATGAGGGCATGCCAATGCACAAGGGAATGCATTCACGAAGACATGGAGATATATTTGAGTGAACAATTGGGGATTCTACAAATTACATGGTCGATATGATGACACTATAAACCATGGAGGCATCAAGAGCAATGGAGATCCAATGGGGCATTAGAGTGCCGAAGTCTTAATCGGATGTGGGAGACACAATTGGATGATTAACCTTGTATTGGAAAGCTTGCCTTGATGCCAATGTTAGGAGCATCACATACCTTACTGAATGTAGATTATAATAAGAGATATTAAGAGGGAAGCTTGCGTGGCATCAAAAGGAGAAATAATCGAAAGCAATAAAAAAGGAAAGGTGGCGCGTGAGTATTTTCGAAGAGGAGAAATGCGTGAAGATAGCTCCAAAAGGTTAGGGGCGCCGAATTCCGGGGAAAGAAGAAAAAACCAGAGTGTGGGAGGGGAGCGCATATCAGAGAAGGGAGTCTGCAGTAAAAAGAGAGAACCAGTCCGCCAACTAACCAGAGTGAATAAAATTGAGGAGGCCGTTGCTGTTCATGGCATGTAGGAGTTAGAATTAAAGAGCTAAATGTGTGTTATCCAGTGATGGGATTTTCGATAAATACATGTTTTCTGCCCTTCGTGGCCTGCAGCGAGGCGCCGTATGGAGTTAATAAAAAATCAAAGGAAATCCGCCTTACCACTCCCAGATAAGTGTTGATTTAATTTATTTTATTTCACTATCCTACCTACCCACGATTTGAAAAATCGTAAAGTGCATAAACCTTTAAAGGTTTTGTAAATCAAGAAAGACTTGGTATGAGGAGTTGTGAAATTAATGCATCAAAATACGTGGAATCAAAGCATCAAAAATGCAGCAAGGATTCTGATAAATTTGATTTGTTTCTACCCAAGTGGTTCTGGAATGCAAGTCATGGAATTTCTTAAAATCATGTGAGCATGTTATAGTTATGCCATATATCGTCTTTTGTTTGTGAGTTGTTGGAATTTAAAGGCAGGTTTTCAGGTGATAAAGAACATCATGAGATGATGGAATTGATGATACTGGATGTATGGAATATAAATGGACACATGTATGTTGGAAATATTTGAAGGTTATGTTATGCCTACATGTGAATGGTTTGAGGGATTTGGAAAGAGGAGCAAGTGAATCTATGCTTGGAAAGGGACAAGCACTTGGTACACAATTTTTGTGCAATCATCAGGTTGAGTTCAAGGATGTATTGAGGTGAATTGACACATGTATATGTCATTAAAAATGGATATGTCCTATGTTCCTTGGAGAATTTTGTGGGTGAGTTTCTTTGTGGAGTTTGGTACATACTCTCACAGCTAGAAGTCTCGTACTTTCCCAGCGACACCGTCCACGTCATGACAACGTGTCCTCGATTTTTGTGCAATTTCTTTTTTCATGTCCTTTTGCAATCTCCTCCACATCAAACATCTACTGAACAATTTCACCATCCCCTTCACTCAATCAACCTCCTGCAAGCGTTAGCCTCACCGACAATCTGCTACAACCCACACAGGCTATCTGCTACAACCTTAAACCACATCTTTTCTAGGTCAGCTCTCCTACTACCCTAAACCACACTTTTCCAAGATCAGCCTTCATACACTTGTGTGAGGAGGGAATGGACAGAGGAAAAATAGGTACTATTCTAATTGATCTTCTTTTTTTTTGTAATGTAAGCATCTGAAACTGAACTTTATGTTCCATATCGAAAAGTGTTTTTGATGGAAAACGCGATTAGAATGGTTTTTCTTTAGATGGGCATAATATCGTGTTTTCTAGCAAATACCTCACTAATATGCTGGTATAATTGTTATAAGGCATAATGAGAATTTTTGCAATGAAACGCGATTTGAATGTTCTCTCTGCAAAGACACGTCAAAATCGCGTTTTCCAACCAAAATATTATGTTATGTTTTGATCATGGGCATGTACAGTTTTGGATAATGCTCCTCTCAAGAGAACATTGAACTTGTCAAAATACTCTATCAAAGATGAGGAAACACCAGGTGAGAAATTTTTGAATTTACTCCTCTGGTGGGAAAATTAGAATTGTTTTTTGTAATTGCTATTGCATTTTTCATTATAGCTAAGAAGATGAGTACCAGTAGCAAAGGAGTAATCAAATCTAGTGAGCTAAGGAAACTTTTGGAAGAGCAAAAGTCACCAGATCTACAGCTTTTTGAGTTTCTACAGAAGTCAAATGCCCAAAAGGAGTATCCAACATTTCACAGGATGTTCAACACTCCTTTCAAATTGAATGACATTGTGGCTCAGACAAGCACTTTTTGGAGGAACAGTTTGCGGTGTTTAGACAGACAGCTGAAGGAAGGATTGTTAATAAGGATGAAGCTTTTGTGCATATCAAGGACTTATGCCAAAGTGATAAGCTGCGGTATCAAATGAACAGGAGATTTGATGTTCTACCTTGCTGCTTCAAGGGTATCTGCAATCTCCACAAGAGGGACTGTAGGATATTGGAGGAGAGCTTTGCATTTGCCATTTATTTACATTATGTTGAGCTTGGTGTTTCTGAAAAGTCTACTCAACAACATGACTTGGAAGAGTATGAGGAAAAGGAGGAGGAGATGGCAAGTGAGCAGAGTGAAGAACTTCAAGATGAGGAGCAAATCATTAATCTAGAGGAGGAGAAGTCTGCTATTGTAGCACTTGAGCTTATATCTTTGAAATCAGAGACTTTAAGAGATGCAGTTACAGTGGATAAAATTGAGCTTGATAGTTCCAGTTATGCTATTCCCATCCTTCCATCATTCAATATAGAAGGTAGGGAATATGTTTTCCTAAACGACATATTGTGCATTTTCAATCTAAGAGAGGACTATGCACTTGGCCTCGTAGCTCAATCATGCAAGGTGGACAAGGAGGTAATGATAGATGATGATCCCTTGCTGGACCTAGAAGACAAGTTCAATCCTACATTAGAACTTTCTACGTGTTTTAAGGAGGCAAGTAATTTTCAAGAGGTGGATGATGAAGTCTTTAAAGAGGTACAAGCCTGTATGAATCTCACTGGAAGCTCAGCTCTGGCTCATCATTCTGAGCAGACATCAGAACATAGTATCTCATTGTGGAGAGAGAGCTTGCTTGAGCAGGATGAGAATATGAAGGTAATGGAATCCTATTTGTGTACTTTGTGATATTTCAATCCCTATTTTTGAGTTCTAGTGACCATTTAGGTAATCTGACAATATTGTCTACATGTAGTTAGATATTGAAGATGAAACCTTCCTCTTGAGGTCCAAAGGAAGTAGAGTTGCTGGCTTGGGTAAACTGTCAAGTCTTTCCCATTTCCTTGCAGACTTATGTACTACCAAATTGTTAATATACCATGGGACAATGAGCAACAATGGGGAAGCAATAATTGTTTTTTTCAAGTGTATGTCAGAGGCCCTGGGTGGCCATTCCCTTTCATGGTCTGCAGACAAAGTGATACTGATAGAGAAGAGGTCTGCCTTACATATTTTTGGTTATTATTCTAGAAAACAGTGCTCTAGAGCAGGATATTTTTTTGTCATATACTGCCTATGTGCTCTCGCTGCTGGTGTAAAAAATCCTCTCGATCTTGAGCCTTATGGTGGCAAGCACAAACTTATACGGAACCGAGAGCCAGCACTATTGGGATCACCAGAGAAATTGGAGGAAGGAGAAAGTGCTCGAGAACCAACCTCACCAGAATAAGGAAGATCTCAGAGCACTGTGGTGCCATTGAAGAAAAAGAAGTCTCCAAGTAAAGTGAAAGGGAGGGTTCCCATTGGTAGACCTTGGGAGAAACCCTAAGATTATTAGCTATAAGATGATTGTCATTGTATATTTAGCATAGAACAACAATTTATTTCTACTGTATCTTTTGTATTCTGTATTTTCTATGCATCAAAATTTGAGAACTGTTTTTATTATGCGGTACATAATTTTTACACTTGTATTCTTCTACATCCACCACAAAGAAATTGTAAACACACATTCTTTCTATATTTCTATGCATCAAAATTTGAGAAGTGTTTTCAATTATGAGATTATGAGATACACAACATTTACACTTGTATTCTATCCACCCATTTGTGATCTACAAAGACCTTTGATTTTCTCCATTCAGCATGTCTCTCTGCTGAATTTGAACTCTCTAAAATTTTATGTCTTCTCTGCTTCTAAGCTACTTGAAAGGCTATCTTGACTTGAGATGCATTGACCTTTCTCTTGGTTTTGATCTTTTGAAGTACGCCTTGATAAAACCATTGAAAAATTTCCTTTAAGCTTTTGCCTTTTTGTTTTCCTCCAAAATGTTTTGTATGTCTAAAGAAAGCATTACGGGCCATGTAGTGTGATTTTTCCATTCCTTGTGTAGACCAAATTACAGGGCATCCATACTTTTTTACAAAGAATGGAAGATGGTTGTAGATAATATGCTGTTTGGACACAGAGAGAGTCTAGCATTAGAAAACACAGAAAATACAAATCATTTTGTTCTCAAAATTGAACAATTGGGTGGAAGTTAGTGTTGTCACCATGTAATGGGTTATGTTGCAGGTTGTCCATGCTTCCTTCATTGCCTTTCCGAAATTCTTAACCTCTTTCTGAAATGCCTGTTGATCATTTTTGTTCCGAGAAACTTTGTCACAATAAACAAATAGCTTGTCCAACGATTTCCACACCTCAGCCTTGACATCTCGTGCCATCCCATCTGCCTGATGATCTTTTACTGCATTGTGGACTTGCTTCCACACACTGTATTTTATTCTGGATACATATTGTGATTGTCTACCCCCTTTTCTTGTTGTATTTTGTGGACGTGATAAAAACCTTCGGGCCTTTACTCCACCAATGGTGGATGACTTGATAGGTACCCCTTTACCATTTGTAGATTTCTTAAGATCTTTTGTTATATGAACATCTCCACCATGTAGACCAATTTCTGATAATACCGCTTCCAATGATTGTATTGCCTCTTTTCTTTTCACCTCAGGCCGAAGTTTCTAGGAAATTCCAATATATAGAAAAACAAGTTTCTCAATAATTCTACACAATGCATGCAATGTGCAAATGTGAACATTGCATAATGGAATATCAAGAACTGCTTTAAAATTTGGATCTTCCTTGTCCCTATTGGGTGCTCTTGTCCACCATTTGAAATCCAAGACATGGGCTGGTTGTTTACAATACAAGCAAGGAGATTTGGAGTTACCCCCTTTACTGATATTGTTCATACACTTCAACGTCTTAAGATCGCCTGCCATATGCCATTCTACTTGAAAATCACCTTTGCCTGGAACATGAAGATGACCCCCTAAAATTTGACTCCTTACAGTTGAGGGTATATCTGTCTGTTGAAAAACCCAGTTAAGTGTTTCATGGTCCTCTGTATTCACCTGCCATTACAATAGAATGATATATGGTAGAAGTTTATTAAAAAATATACATGTATATTCAACAAATACTAACACCAAAATAAGAAAATCCATACCTCAAATGATCCCAACCACCATACATGTTTTTCTGATTGAACGCTAAAGTACTTTGAACTGGTCTTTGTGATTGATGGATCAAGTGCCCGATTCATCAAGGTAATAGTCACTCTTTCTATCTTCTTAACTTTAAAACTCCTTTACATTCCTTAAGTGTGATGTTATAAAACTCCACCATTCTTCTCTATAATTGTTGCAGCTCCACAAAAATATTATTCAGAGGATCATATACAGTCCTTCCTTTGACCCCTTCATATACATTTTCGATATGTAAATATTGTCCAATGAAGTCATCTATTTCCTGATTTAGAAGACCTCTTTGGTGCCACACTGCTGCTGGGGTGGGTAACAATACACGTTTTATCCGATGAACTTTGAGAGTAGAAGAAACGATGTTAAAGATTGAAGCATATCCTTTTCTACTCACCCCACTCATATCTAGGGCTTCTTGAATTTTTTTGACATCAACTCTACTTTCTGATATAAACTTTTCAACAGCATCACGTTTCACCCTTTTAAACTTTTTCTCATCTATCAAGCTCTGCACGACAACTTTAGAGACTAAACCTTTCATTTGCTTCAGTGGAACAAGATTGGAATTTTCATTTACTTCACCAAGACTTAAAATTTCCCTACAACAAGAAAGAAACACATCTACAATTATACAAAGAGATAATTATAACTCACCTTTAAAAGTTCATTGATTTACATTGAAATTTTTTGGAGCTTCTTCATTCGTTTAAACAATTTGGATGCTCATTAATGGAAGTTAACAATGAGATATCGTCATATGCTTACATCCTCCAGAGCGAGCCTTCAACTCTGCAATGTTCTGGATTTTTCTATTCCGTAGTCTCTCTCCTAATACAGTGCCTTTTCTCCTCGCTTTCAGTAGAATTGCCTTTGTCTTTTTATGTTCTTCCTTCTCATTTTCTAGAAGTTGCTTGAATGCCACACACTCTATCTTATCTTGCCTTCTGTTTGCCTCCTCTCGTAGATATAAATTCTTGTACATATTTGCATTAAAACATTGAGCTGAGACGTATCCATACAATCCATTTACTCCATTGCCTACAAACTTCAATAGAATTGTTGGATTAGAGAATGGAGGTGTTGAATTTCTAATGATGCATGTTGGATAGATGCCTCCGTCACCACAAGTCTATATGCTGCAAACCTTGTTTCTGCAGCATATCTCTTTGCTCAGTGCATAGACGCAAACTCTTTTGGCGCTTCAATATCGATGCATACTGTTGTTCCAAGTCGACATGGAAATGATGAAGTCGTTTCCTACTAGTTTCTCCTTCTGCCATGTTTCGCAACAATGCGATGTATTCTTTCTTACTATATATTATTTTGTTTGAGAGTTGAAGAAGGCGCTAAACATTTTTAAATTCGAAATGAGAGAGATTAGTTATGTAATACTGACAGAAGAATCATTCATACGTGTGAGCCAAACCTATGAAAAAGGTATATTCTCAAAGCTTTTAATGATAAGACCTCGTTGTTTGTGAGCAACAGTATATTTATTGCCTCAAACTGACGATTTTGGACCTGATGTGACTATTTTACGTAGTTTAAGAGCAAGATAAATAAGAAAATAGTGAATTTCTTACAAGGCCCCAAAATGAGCTCCGAATTCTTCTAATGGTCCCTTATATCATTTTTAATTAATTCCTAATGCACATTGGAGAATTTATTTTGAACTTCTGTTTCATAGGAATATATTTTAGATATTAGGAGAATTTTTTTAATCTAAAAATATCTCAATATTGGATTACCTCTCTCTAGAATTTTTCTTCTCTCTAGGCAAAAAGAAGGAAAAATAATATTTTCTTGTATTCTGAAATAGGTAATGACTATAGGGAGTTGAAGTAAAAGCTTATTCATTATTCAGGCTGAGAAGGAATCTTACATCCTCTCCCACTTGAAAAATGCGAGATGTCCTCATCTCGCAAAGTGGGGATAATCTTTTACCATCTCTTCTTCTTTCTCCCACGTGGCGTCTTCTAGAGGGAAGAACTTCCACTTGACTAAAAACTCTTCGAGGACTCTACTCCTGAGAACCTTCTCCCAAACGTCAAGGTTTAGAGTACCATCTAGCCTTGAGTTGGATAAATCAATTGTTCATCATCAAGCATGTGACTCGGGTTGGGTACATATTTCTTAAGCAAACTGACGTGGAATACATTATCAGTACCTTGAGATGGGGAGGCAGAAAAAGTTTATAAGCTAGATCGCCTACTTTCTTTATAACAGCATACGGTCCACAATATCTGGGAGAGAGCTTCTTGTACTTCCCTAAAGATAAGGAACTGTTTTTTGGTTGTACTCGAATGAAGACCATATCTGATTCTTCAAACTCTCTCTCTGATCTCTTTTTATCTGCATACTACTTTTCGCTATCTTGGGCTGCTTTAATATCTTTTACGGATTGATTGCATTTGCTGGTCCATGTCATCAAGCATTTGTCTGGACATCTCGACTCTGATCAATGGGTCGGGACCAAGTCAAAGGTGTAAGGCAATCTTGTCCATACAGAACTTTGAAAAAGGGCTCATCCCAATGCTTCGATGATAAGAAGCACTATAGAAAAATTCAACCAGATGCAAATGGCTTAACCACTTCTTGGGTTCCCTGCCGCCGCAGCATGATCGAAGGATATCTTTTATTACCTGATTCACTCTTTCAATCTAGTGGCCATCTGTTTCGGGGTGATAGGCTGTACTGAGATCCAAGAAAGTTCCTACTGCTTCAAAGAATGCAGTCCATAATTTCGATGTGAACTTGGGATCTCTGTCACTTACTATCCTCCTGGGTAAGCCACGCAATCTGAAGATCTCTTTAAGGAAAACTCTAGCAACATCCACTGCAGTGTATGTTTCTTTCACTGGAATCAGATGGGCAAGTTTGGTTAGTCTGTCGACTACCACAAAAATGGAGTTGTGGTAGTTGTAACTTGATTGCACTGAAGGTAATCCGGTGACAAGTCCATACTAATACATTCCCACTTCATCTATGGAATGTCTAGAGGTTGCAGTTTCCCTGGTATCTTTACTCTCTCTGCCTTGATTCTTTGACACATTAAGCATTGCCACACATGATCAAGTACATCCTTTTTGAGCCCTAGCTAGAAGAAGTTTTTCTTCACAAACATAGGTTTTTATAAACCTTGGATGTCCAGCTATCAGGCTATCATGGGCTTCTCTCAGAATCCAATTGGGAATGCATAGCCGATTATTATAATACATGCATCCTTCATCCAATTTGTACCCAAGAACTCGACTCATTTCTTGAGGAGTCTTGATTTCTTGCATTAGAAGGGTAGCAATATGGGCAAAGAATTTGTCCTGCATGATTCTTTCCCTTGCTTCACTGATCAATGGATTTGACACCACTGTAATTGCAAGCAAGGAGACTTTTATACTGAGCGCATCTGCCACCACATTTTCTTTCCCTGGCCGTCGATACTTGATTTCAAAATTTGTGCAGGGTCTCCATTCATCTCCTTTGATGCCTGTTGAGATCCCTTTTGGGTGAGGGTCCACTTCAGACTTTGATGATCTGTCATCAAGGTGAACCTCTGTCCCAAAAGATAATGTCTCCACAACTTTAGAGCATAAACTACTAAGAGTAACTCCAAGTCATGGATAGCATAATTTCTCTCATGTTTTCTAAGCTTTCTGGATTCATAGGCCACTGCATGACCTTCCTGCATGAGAGCACCGCCTAAGGCAACCCCACTGGCATCATCAGTAACTACCTCAAAAGGTTTGGTAAAATCTGGCAATTTAAGGACAGGGTTGGTTGCTAAGGCTGTCTTCAACTTATCAAAGGCACTTTGACACATAGCAGACCACTGAAATAGGGTACTCTTCTTGATAAGGTTAGTTAAAGGGGATGCTATCTAAGCATACCTAGGTATAAAGATCCTATACCATCTAGTTAATCCTAGGAACCTTTGACTTCCTTTACGGTCGTGGGTTCCGGCCAATCTACGACTGCTTGGATCTTTGCGGGGTCAGGAGAAATCCCATCTTTAGACACTATGAATCCCAAGTATTCCACCTGGTCAATAGAAAAAGAACACTTACTCTTTTTTGCAAAGAGTTGGTGTTTCCTTAGGATTTCCAGGACCTTGCGCACATGATCTTCATGATCTGCAGCATTCTTTGAGTATACCAAGATATCATCAAAGAAGACAAGAACAAAATTATCATCAAAGAAGACTTTGAGAATATCCTGCATAAGAGGATTAAACATCGTCAAGGCATTAGTCAATCCAAATGGCATGACTGTGAATTCATAATGCCCATAGTGAGTATTGAATGTTGTCTTTGAGATGTCCTGTTCCTTGATTCTGATCTGGTAGTACCCGGATTTGAGATCTATCTTTGTGAACATTTGGGTCCCACTGAACCAATCCAGAAGTTCATCAATCCTCAGGATATGATACCTATTTTTAATTGTTAATTGATTCAATCCTCCAAAGTCAATACAGAGTCTTAATGTTCCATCTTTCTTCTTTTGAAAGAGAACAGGTGCACCCCAAGGTGAGACAATGGGTCTGACGAATCCCTGCTCTAACAGTTTTCTTAACTACTACTTAAGTTCTATGGCTTCAGGGACTAGCATTTTGTATGCACGCTGGGCTACTGGCTGAGCTCCGAGGGTTAACTCGATCTCATGATCTACTTCGCGAGATGGAGGCATCTCAGTGAGACCTTCTAGGAACACATCTGCATACTCACTTAACCACTCTGGTTCTTTAGCCTTGCATTTTATATCTATTGGATTCATCTTAACAATATAAATAGCTTGCCTCTTTCTGAGCCCTTTTAACAATTTAGAAGCCTTGACTAATGGCAGCACACTGGGGATCCGAAAATTCCAATTTCTTGAACTTTATTCCTGTGAAGGTCAATGAAAGAGATGGTTCCATTGTGACAATGAATGTCAACCTGATTCTTATGGATCCAATCCATTCCAAGGATTCCATCATAGATTCTCAAGGGGTAGGACTCTGATAGGCACTTTGTTACATTTCCTTCTAGATTAAATTGAATAAGGTCTGTCTCAAGGTGTGTGAAAAGAATATTTCCACTAGCCAATTCCACTTGCATAGCTTTCCTTGATTTTTGATTTAGGACTAACTTACACAAACATCCTAGGGAAATAAAAGAATCAGTACTTCCTGAATCAATCAAAAGCTTGAATTACTTACCTTGGTACTCTACTGGAGTCTGGAGGATTGAAAATTGATGATTATTCCCCTTATGCTCAATTGAGGCATAGATCTGTTCTTTTTCTTCCTCCACTTCCTCAACTATAGTGATGGCTCTAGCTGCTGCAGTCTGAGGTGGAACTCTCTCTCTTTGGTTACCCCAATTCTGGGAGGGAGTTCAGAGACTGCTTTGCATGGAGGCTACAGGGTGAGCTGGCACTCTTCTAGGGTTGCCCGGGGGACCCTGATTAGACTTATATGAAGGAGTATGTCTCTACTCTGGGACCCTAGCTTCCTTGGCCCACAGAAGGAGATGGGTAATCCTTGAGCTGGTGCCCAAACCCCTGACATCTGAAGCACCTATTCTCACTTCGAAGCTCTTCCCTTTGCATTCTTAAAAGAGTTGGAGTTCTTGAGAAAGAGCTTTGAGAAAAAGGTCTTCCTTCATTCCTGAAACTTCCTGACTCTCCAGATTATTCTGGTTGGGACCTTGGTGTCTCTTTGGAGGTGGAAGGTTGGAAGAACTTCCCGATGTCTTGAATCTCTTGAAGGATAAGGGAACTGGCTTTGGCGGGACTTTAACAATGAAGGCTTTGGCGAAGTCCCTCTCCATTCTTACAGCTTTAGCCATGGAAACTAGCTTGGCATTCCTGACCAGGGTCTCTAAAGGTTCGTTCATTCCCCGAATGAACCTGGCCAACCATAAGTTGCTCTTTGTCTAGCGGTGGTGAGTACTTGAGGAGAAGAGCAAATGCTTGGTGATATTCTTTAATAGATTTGCTCCCCTGGTTTAGCTCTAAGAATTCATTCACCTTGGTTTCTAAAAATCCAGGGAGACAAAATCTCTTCCTTAGATAGGCTTTGAGATCATTCTAGGACTGGGTATTCCTATCTAGATGGTTGGTGTCGCAATGGTTTCTCCATGCCACCCTGGTTGTTTCCACAATCTTCAACCTAGCGAGAGCATTTTGCTCCTCTCGTTGTATCCGCCGATGACATCAAAATATTCCTCCATGGCTTCAACCCACTTCTCCACAGCCTCGCCCAAGTTCTCCCCTTCACCTTTGAAGGGTCTTGGCTGAGCTCTGTGAAGAGCCTTGCAAACATCGTGGTCAAGCTCTTCCTCATCAGTCAGAAGATCTCGCTACTATCGGCCACGGTTCCCTTGCCTCATGTTTCTGCCAAAAATGATACATTAATAAATATTTTTATTTTGATTTCCTCAATGAGATCCTAAGACTTAAAAGGTTTGGAACATAATTACTTAAACAAGATAAACAATCTTATTGGAGATTTATGACATATGTTCGAGTAACAGATCTTGTTTTTTCAATTTGTCATATAATAAACAATCACTTATACAACATGGAATTTTTCCACAAAACATTTCTTTATTTATATAAAGGTTGAAATATGTACATAGAGCATCTCAGCTCCAAAAAATCAAAACCTGCTTGGGAAATGCATGAGACGGCGATACTGTGCAACATGCCTCGATACAAACGTTCCCTTATTGTCAAGGGAGCTACTATCTTCTCCTTTGGAATAAAGCGGCTAAGAAGTCTATAGATATGGCAAGAAAGTCTGAAATCTCGAGGCGTAGGGTGATATAAAATAACACCATGAATCACTTTTAGCCTCATTAGAACCATTGCCAACGAGATATTTTCCCTCAGCATCACGCGTGGATGTACTGCCCTGCAAATCACTTGTGTTGCCATCTCTCCGCTGGGTATGGGAAATATAAATCCTCAAAATGGCTTGCGAGTGTGGCTTGGCTCGTTCGAGTTGTAGCGGAAGAGATGAGATGCTCGAAGGTGAAAGCAGTCATACCATGCGAGTGACGACTGGGTGAGATCAGTAATACCGGATAAGTGTGGAACTTCCATCTATAAAACCAAATTCTTTGATTAAAAATATTTATTAATGAAGCTTAAGGAAGGAAAATACAATACGTAAATTCTCTTTCTGAGTTTTTATTATAAATTTTTGATAAGAATACTTTTTTCCTTTACTAGCTTTCAACAAAGCTCTTATACCAGCTGTAAGACCCCCGCCCCCTCTGCGATGGCCCCTCTGAGGAGGGTGCTAGCGGCGGAAGCAATGTCAGCCTCTCGCATGGAGCAGGGATCCACACTCATGGCCTTGGCCACCACGAATATCCGGACAAGAGACTAGCCCGACTGTTCCTCCAAAAATCGAACCCGGAAAAACTTCCCTCGCCCGGAAGGTGTGGGCGATTCAACTAGGGAAATCATCTAACGAGAGAATTGATCTAACAAGATCCAAACTGATCCGACCGAACCCAAAAGTCACATGGTTAGATCAAAGAAGAGACTTGCACTTGGTGCATAGAATCACTACTTTTTTCCTCCTTTAACACGAGGCATAGCCACCGCTGATTCTCTCCCATAGAACAAGGGTCTTCCTAGGACTTAATCTAACTAACGTAACTTAATCGTAACTATTTGTATCGCAGGAATCCCTCGATCCAGCCCATCTGGCCCATGGGTTACCAACCGCCCAACCACTATATTGGTGGGATTTCTTTATAAAAATTTGGTCTAGTTTTGCCCGAGTATCGAGGAAAAGAGTTCCAAGGCCCCCTAGCCAGCGTTTCAAGCAAAATTCAAGGTAGTCATACCACTTACACACCCAATAGGAAATTGCCATTTTAATAGATTCGGTTGTCTCATACCACTTACACACCCAATAGGAAATTGCCATTTTAATAGATTCGGCTGTCTTTAAAATAATATTTCAATGAAATCATAGTATTACTGATCATAATCCTCCAAAATATTGAGTCCATTGTTTTACAAAATATATCATCCGAACTCTCCGTTGAAGACCAGCTGGTCAACCAAATGAGATCCAATATTAAAATTCAGTTCACAAAAGTCATTCTTTTCAGTTCATCCATATATTCCTTGACGTATGCATGGGTGTCCTAGCAACCGCGAGCCCGTGCATCACGTGGTCATAACCCTCTAGGATCCTACTTAGGTGTCCTATCATGTCACTCAGGGACCGCTTCGTCAGTCCTCGCCCATCTTACCGGAAGTGTAGCATTTTAACCATAACGAGACTGGTCAAGACCTCGGTAGGCTTTGCCGGAGCGATGTCCCTCCGCCAGCCATTGCAACGAGTCTCTCCTTAGTTAAACACATACCAAATTCTTCCTCCAGCATTTTGGCATAAAACAGTCCTTTAAAGAAAACAGAGGTTCTATGCAAGTAGAATTTCCAGTTCGAGATTGGTTCCACAAAACCCTTTTTCCTTAATCTAGATTTTCTTAATGAGAATCATTGATCTCTCATCAGGGTAATTTACCCATCATTTGACTAAATTTCCAACTAGATTCTTGGTGATTTCGGTTAAGGGAAAACTATGCTGATTCAACGGTAGTCTATTCTTTATGTCAAGAATTGGAATTGGTCACAAAGTTTTTGCTTGATTCTGATTCGAGAGATGGGCAAGTAGTTTACTGTCGCCCCTCTCGCAGTCGTGGTCTAACCAAAATTATTGGGTTTACTTCTAACTTTTGATTCCTAAGGATTTTCTTCAGATAAAAATCTACTGAATTTCTAACCATAAATTCCAACTTTATGAATTTCATTCCTTCCTAACCATAATAGATTAAGAAATAGTTCTATATGAGAATATCCGATTTTCATAAAAATACTCTTCTTCCATTAATCTAAATTTGGATAAATATCAATTTGGTGATTTATCCACCTAAAATATCTAAGAATATTCTTTCTACTAATTTAATTATCAACCCTAAGTTTCTAGGTGGAATTATGGTGAAAATCCCTCTTTTGTCACCAAAATTTAACTTAAACCTTTCTCTAATTAAAATACCATTAAAAATCTTCTTTTAAATTAAATACAAATATCCATTTTTTGAATATGCTTAAAATCTCTCTTTTTACATTTAAATGATTGAATAATTTCTTTTTTGTAAATTAAATAAAAATATCTATTATTTTAAATATGTCAAAAATTCCTCTTTTTGTATTTAAATGATTGAATTCCAAATGTCATTATTCCAAATGTTATGGAAATTTCTCTTTTATCATTTAAAAATTTCTTATGCATAAAATAAACTTACCAAAAATTTCTCTTTTCTTTTAATTAAATATTTATGCATAAATCCTAAAATTTTATTTCACATGAATATAATGAAAATCATTCTTTTTGCATAGGATGTCTAATCCTAGAATATGGTAGGAAGTCCTCTTTTAGCATTATGCTAAAAAAAATAAGAGATGTATTATTTTTTAGAAATTTTACCATAGCTTCGCTGCTACTACTGTTAATTTTTAAATTTTTTTTAAAGAATAAACCATTGTAATGCAAATATGATAGAAGATCTATTCTTAAACTTAAATCTAAACTATGAGTTTAAATCATAATCATAAACTTAATTATGATTATTCTACTAGATTAAGCTATTTCCATTATTCCTCTTTTCCCAAATTGATAGGATTATCTCTTTCCCATTTAGAATCAATTAAAATAGTTTTTAACTACTTATAAATAATCTAAAAGAATTAACCATTATTTTGTTAACATAAAAGCATAAAAATACCATTTTCTTATTCTCTAGCTTAACAAGCTTAGAGTTTGATTTTGAATTAGGAATTTATCAATGAGAAGCATTCTTTTGCTAAAGAATTAGCCATAGGAATGACTTTTTTTTTTGAGAGAGATATACATAAGAAAGCATTCTAATTAAGCATAACTTGATTACACAATAAAATTCTTAGGGGAAGCTTGAATTGAATTTAAAACAACCAATTAGAAAAACTTCTCAAGCTTGAGAGGGGTTGAGAAGAGAAGTCATTTGATAATATTAACAAAAAACCATAAAATTCATTCTTACCTCAAAGATTAGCTTGCTTCTTTTTCTGGAAGTGAAGCCCCCAACCAATCAATTGGTTTAGCAAGTGGAGAAGAGAGCTCCAAGAGTTGTTGAAGAGAGAGAAGCTCCAATCTCCCCAAAAGTAGAGGATTTTTAAGGGATAATAGAAAGTATGATTATTTTAATGTAATACTGGCATGGTATAGCTCACAGATGATAATACATATGAATGAGGATCTATTTATAGGTGAGGGAGGCCACTAACTGAGTACAATTAGGTTCTAGAATTTTCCAGCTTCAGTTTGACTGAATTTGGACAAGATTTGGACCAGTTTGACTCCCCTTTTGATCCAAGAGAGATAAAAATATCACAATGGTTTTGGACGAGTTTGACTCCCCTTTTGATCCAGTTTGATCCAAGAGAGATAAAAATATCACAATGTTTTTGAATTAAAAAACCCTTCCACACATGTGAAGGAGGCACCTACCTCAAAGGTCCCCCTCTGCTTACCAAGGTGACAAAAATTCATCATTTCTCTAAAACATCTCATTTTTTTTAATAATATCTCTTAATTTTTAACTAATAAACCTTGTACTCAGTCAACTCTTCATCTTATGTGAGCATTTACTCATTTTTGGGTATTTTCTTATATTCATTGGGTTTATCTCATCCCAACACTTGGATTAATCCTATTGGTCCATAGGAACCTTAATGAAGAAATTTTTAAAAATCTAGACCCTTAGGCTAAGGTTCCTTATATCATTTTTAATTGATTCCTAATGCACATTGGAGAATTTATTTTGAACTTCTATTTCAGGGAAATATATTTTGGATATTAGGAGATTTTTTATATCTAAAAATATCTCAATATTGAATTACCTCTCTCTGGAATTTTTCTTCTCTCTAGGCAAAAACAATGAAAAATAATATTTTCTTATATTTTGAAATAGGGAATGATTATAGGGAATTGAAGAAAAACCTATTTCATTATTCAGGCTGAGGAGGATCTTACATCCTCTCCCACTCCAAAAACGCGAGATGTCATCTCACAAAGTGGGGGTAATCTTTTACCATCTCTTCTTCTTTCTCCCAGGTGGCGTCTTCTAGAGGAAAGAACTTCCATTTGACTAAAAACTCTCTGAGGACTCAACTCCTGAGAACCTTCTCCCGAACGTCAAGGATTTCTTCATGCTGCAGTACCATCTCGCCTTGATTTGGAGAAATCAACTGTTCATCATCATCAAGCATGTGACTCGGGTTGGGTACATATTTCTTAAGCAAACTGACGTGGAATACTATATGTACCTTGAGATGGGGAGGCAGAAGAAGATTATAAGCTAGATTGCCTACTTTCATTATAACAGCATACGGTCCACAGTATCTAGGAGAGAGCTTCTTGTACTTCCCTAAAGATAAGGAACTTCTTTTTGTTTGTACTCGAATGAAGACCATATCTTCCATTCTTCAAACTCCCTCTTTGATTTCTTTTTATCTGCATACTGCTTTTGCCTATCTTGGGCTGCCTTAACATCTTTACGGATTGATTGCATTTGCTGGTCCATGTCATCAAGCATTTGTCTGGACATCTCGACTCTGATCAATGGGTTAGACCAAGTCAATGGTGTAAGGCAATCTTGTCCTTACAGAGCTTTGCAAGGGCTCATCCCAATGCTTTGATGATAAGAAGCACTGTAAGAAAAATCAACTAGATGCAAATGGCTTAACCACTTCTTGGGTTCCTTTAGTATGACCAAAGGATATCTTCTATTACCTGATTCACTCTTTCAGTCTGGCCATCTGTTTCACGGTGATAGGCTGTACTGAGATCCAAGAAAGTTCCTACTGCTTCAAAGAATGCAGTCCAAAATTTCGATGTGAACTTGGGATCTGAGTCACTTACTATCCTCTTCGGTAAGCCATGCAATCTAAAGATCTCTTTAAAGAAAACTCTGGCAACATCCACTGCAGTGTATGTTTCTTTCATTGGAATCAGATGGGCAACTTTGGTTAGTCTATCAACTACCACAAAAATGGAGTTGTAACCTAATTGCACTAAAGGTAATCTAATGACAAAGTCCATACTGATACATTTCCACTTCATCTGTGGAATGTCTAGAGGCTGTAGTTTCCCTGGCATCTTGACTCTCTCTGCCTTTATTCTCTGACACATTAAGCATTGCCGCACATGATCAAGTACATCCTTTTTGAGCCTTGGCTAGAAGAAGCTTTTCTTCACAGACATATAGGTTTTAATAAACTTTGTCCAGCTATCAGGATATCATGGGATTCTCTCAGAATCCTTCCCTTTATTCTGTCGTCATTGGGAATGCATAGCTGATTATTATAATACATGCATCCTTCATCCAATTTGTACCCAAGAACTCGACTCATTTCTTGTGAGGAGTCTTGCTTTCCTGCATCAGAAGGGTAGCAATAGGGGCAAAGAATTTGTCCTGATGATTCTCTCCCTTGCTTCACTCATCAATGGATTTGACACCACTATAATTGCAAGCAAGGAGACTTTTACGCTGAGCGCATCTGCTACCACATTTTCTTTCCTTGGTCAATACTTGATTTCAAAATCGAATTCCTGCTGGGTCTGCATCCATCTCCTTTGACGCATCCATCTACTTGATTTCAAAATCGAATTCCTGCAGGGTCTGCATCCATCTCCTTTGACGCATCCATCTACTTGATTTCAAAATCAAATTCCTGCAAGGTCTGCATCCATCTCCTTTGACGCATATTGAGATCCCTTTGGGTGAAGATCCACTTCAGACTTTGATGATTTGTCATCAAGGTGAACCTCTGTCCCAAAAGATAATGTCTCCACAACTTCAGAGCATAAACTACTAAGAGTAACTCCCACTCATGGACGGCATAATTTCTCTCATGTGTTTTGAGCTTTCTAGATTTATAGGCCATTGCATGACCTTTCTACATAAGAGCACCACCTAAGGCAAACCCACTCGCATTAGTAACTACCTCAAAAGTTTTGGTAAAATCTTACAATTTAAGGACAGGGTTGGTTACTAAGGCTGTCTTCAGTTTATCAAAGGCACTCTGACACATAGCAGACCACTGAAATAGGGTACTCTTTTTGAGAAGGTTAGTTAAAGGGGATGCTATCTGAGCATACCTGGGTGTATAAAGATCCTATACCATCTAGTTAATTCTAGGAGCCTCTGACTTCCTTTATCGTCTTCAGTTCCGACCAATCTACGTCTGCTTGGATCTTTGTTGCGAGGTCAGGAGAAATCCCATCTTTAGACACTATGAATCCCAAGTATTCCACCTAGTCAATAGAAAAAGAACACTTACTCTTTTTTACAAAGAGTTGGTGTTTTCTTAGGATTTCCAGGACCTTATGCACATGATCTTCATGATCTGCAACATTCTTTGAGTATACCAAGATATCATCAAAGAAGACAAGAACTAAATCATCCACGTATTCTCTGCGAATATCCTGCATAAAACGATTAAACATTGTCGGGGCATTAGTCAATACAAATGGCATGATTGTGAATTCATAATGCCCATAGCGAGTATTGAATGTTGTCTTTGGGATGTCCTATTCCTTGATTCTGATCTAGTAGTACTCGGAGATCTATCTTTATGAACATTTGGGTCCCACTTAACCGATCCAGAAGCTCATCAATCCTTGGGATAGGATACTTTTTTTAAATTGTTAATTGATTCAATCCTCTGTAGTCAATACAAAGTCTTAACATTCCATCTTTCTTCTTTTGAAAGAGAACGGGTGCACCCCAAGGTGAGACACTGGGTCTGACGAATCCTTGCTCTAACAGTTGCCTTAATTGTTTCTTAAGTTCTATGGCTTCAGGGACTAGCATTTTGTATGCACGCTGGGCTACTGGTTGAGCTCCGGGGGTTAACTCGATCTCATGATCTACTTCGCGAGACAGAGGCATCTTAGTCAACTCTTCTGGGAACATATCTGCATACTCACTTAACCACTCTGGTTCTTTAGCCTTGCATTTTATATCTACTAGATTCATCTTAAGCACATAAATAGCTTGCCTCTTTCTGAGCCCTTTTAACAATTTAGAGGCCTTGACTAATTGCAGCACTGGGGATCCAGAAGTTCCAGTTCCTTGAACTTTATTCCCATGAAGGTCAAGGAAAGAGATGGTTCCATTGTGACAATGAATGTCAGCTTGATTCTTATGGAGCCAATCCATTCCAAGGATTCCATCATAGATTCTCCAGGGTAGGACTCTGAATTGGCACTCTATTACGTTTCCATCTAGATTAAATTTAATAAGGTCTGTCTCAAGGTGTGTGAAAAGAATCTTTCCACTGGCTAATTCCACTTGCATAGGTTTCCCTAATTTTTGATTTAGGACTAACTTACACAGACATCCTAGGGAAATAAAAGAATGAGTACTGCCTCAATCAATTAAAAGCTTGAATTACTTACCTTGGTACTCTACTAGAGTCTGGAGGACTGAAATTGACAATTATTCCCCTGATGCTCAATTGCGACATAGATTTGTCCTTTTTCTTCCTCCACTTCCTCAACTATAGTGACGGCTCTAGCTGCTGCAATCTGAGGTGGAACTCTCTCTCTTTGGTTACCCCAATTTTGAGAGGGAGTTCGGAGATTGCTTTGCATGGAGGCTGCAAGCTGAGCTGGCACTCTTCTGGGGTTGCCCGGATTTTGGCGCGGGGGACCTTGATTGGACTTATATGAAGGAGTCTATCTCTTAACTCTGGGACCCTGGCTTCCTTGGCCTACGAAAGGAGATGGGCAATCCTTGAGCTGGTGCCCAAACCCTTGACATCCGAAGCACCTGTTCTCACTTTGAAGTTCTTCCCTCTGCATTCTTGAAAGAGCCAGAGTTCTTGAGAAAGAGCTTCGAGAAAAAGGTCTTCCTTCATTCCTAAAACTTCCTAACTCCAGATTTTGGTTGGGACCTTGGTGTCTCTTTGGAGGCAGAAGGTTGGAAGAACTTCTCGGTCTGTGTCTGGAATCTCTTGAAGGATGAGGAAACTGGCTTTGGCGGGACTTTAACGATGAAGGCTTTGGGGAAGTCCTTCGCCATTCTTATAGCTTTAGCCATAGAAACTGGTTTGGCATTCTTGACCAGGGTGTCTAAAAGTTCGTTCATTCCCCGAATGAACTTGGCCATAAGTTGCTCTTTATCTAGTGGTGGTGAGTACTTGAGGAGAAGAGCAAATGCCTGGTGATATTCTTCAATAGATTTTCTCCCCTGCTTTAGCTCTAAGAATTCATTCACCTTGGTTTCTAAAAATCCGGGGGGACAAAATCTCTTCCTTAGATAGGCTTTGAGATCATTCTAAGACTGGGTATTCCTATCTAGATGGTTGGTGTCGCAATGGTTTCTCCAGGTCACCCTAGCTGTTTCCACAATTTTCAGCCTAGCGAGAGCCATTTTGCTCCTCTCGTTGTATCCTCCGATGACATCAAAATATTCCTCCATGGCTTTAACCCACTTCTTCACGGCCACACCCAAGTTCTCCCCTTCACCTTTGAAGGGTCCTGGCTGAGTTCTATGAAGAGCCTTGCGAATGTAGGGGTCAAGCTCTTCCTTATCAAATGAGAGGATCTTGCTGTCGGCCATGGTTCCCTCGCCTCAGGATTCTACCAAAACTGATACATTAATAAATTTTTTTATTTGATTTTGTCAACGAGATACGAAGACTTAACAGGTTCGGAAAATAATTGCTTAAACAAGATAAACGATCTTATTGGAGATTCATGACATGTCGGAGTAACAGATCTTGTTTCTTCAATTCGTCATATAATAAACAATCACTTATACAACATGGAATTTTTCCACAAAACATTTCTTTATTTATATAAAGGTTGAAATATGTACATAGAGAACCTCGGCTCCAGAAACTCAAAACCTCCTTGGGAAATGCATAAGACAACGATACTGGCTATAGACATGCCCCGATACAAACGTTCCCTTACTGCCAAGGGAGCTACTATCTTCTCCTTTGGAATAAAGCAGCTATGAACTCTGTAGATATGGTAGGAAAGGCTAAAATCTCGAGGCGTAGGGTGATATAAAATAACGCCATAAATCACTTTTAGCCTCATCAGAATCATGGCCAACGAGATATTTTTCCTCAGCATCATGTGTGCACGTGTTACTGCCCTGTAAACCACTTGTGTTGCCGTCTCTCTGCTGGGTATGGAAAATATAAATCCTCGAAATGGCTTGTGAGTGTGGCTCGGCTCGTTCGTGTTGTAGCAAAAAAGATGAGATACTCGAAGGCGAAAGCAGTCATATCTTGCAACTGGGTGAGATCGGTAATACCGGATAAGTGTGGAACTTCCATCTATAAAACCAAATTCTTTGATTAAAAATCTTTATTAATGAAGCTTAAGGAAGGAAAATACAATACTTAAATGTTCTTTTTGAGTTTTAATTATAAATTTTTGATAAGAATTCATTTTTCCTTACTAGCTTTCAACAAAGCTCTTATACCAGCTGTGAGACACTCGCCCCCTCCATGATGCCCCCTCCGAGGGGGGCACTGGTGGCAGAAGCAACGTCAGCCTCTCGTGCAGAGCAGGGATCCACACTCGGGCCTCGCCCATGGATATTTGGATAAGAGACTAGCCCGGCGGTTTCTCTGAAACCGAACCCAAAAAAACTTCCCTCACCTAGAAGGCGCGGGCGATTCCACCAAGGTAATCATCTAACGAGAGAATTGATCTAACAAGTTAAAGTCTTAACTATCCAAACAGATCCGACCAAACCCGAAAGTCACATGGTCAGATCAAAGAAGAGACTTGCACTTGGTCCATAGAATCACCGCTTTTTTCCTCCTTTAACGAGGCACAGCCGCCACTGATTCCCTCCCACAGAACAAGGGTCTTCGTAGGACTTAATCTAACTAATGTAACTTAATCGTAACTATTTGTATCGCAGGAATCCCCCGATCTAGCCTAATCCCATCTAGCCCATGGGTTCACCCAACCACTGTATTGGTGGGATTCCTTTATAAAAATTTGGTTTTGTTTTGTCCGGGTACAGAGGAAAAGAGTTCCCAGGCCCCCTAGCCGGCGTTTCAAGAAAAATTCAAAGTAGTCATACCACTTACACACCCAATAGGAAACTACCATTTTAATAGATTCGGCTGTCTTTAAAACAATCTTTCAATGAAAACATAGTATTACTGATCATAATCCTCCAAAATATTGAGTCCATTGTTTTACAAAATATATCATCCGGACTCTCTATTGAAGACCAGCTCATCAACCAACGAAATCCAATATCAAAATTCAGTTCACAAAAGTCATTCTTTTTAGTTCATCCGTATCTTTCTCAACGTACGTATGGGTGTCTTAGCAACCGCGAGCCTGTGCATCACCTGGTTAGAACCCTCTAGGATCCTACTTAGGTGTCCTAGCACTTCACTCAGGGACCACTTCGTTGGTCCTCGCCCATCGTACTGGAAGCGCACCATTTTAACCATGCCGAGGCTGGTCAAGAGCTTGGTCAGGCCTTTAAAGAAAACAAAGGTTTTATGCAAGTAGAATTTCCAGTTCGAGATTGGTTCCACAAAACCCTTTTTCCTTAATCCAAATTTTCTTAATGAGAATCATTGATCTCTCATCAGGGTAATCTACCCATCATTTGATTGAATTTCCAACTAGATTCTTGGTGATTTCGGTTAGGGGAAAACTATGCTGATTCAACGGTAGTCTATTCTTTATGTCAAGAATTGGAATTGGTCACGAGGTTTTTGCTTGATTTCACATTCGAGAGATGGGCAAGTAGTTTACTGGCCGCCCCTCTCGCAGTCGTGGTCTAACCAAAATTATTGGGTTTACTTCTAACTTTTGATTCCTAAGGATTTTCTTCAGATAAAAATCTACTCAATTTCTAACCGTAAATTCCAACTTTATGAATTTCATTCCTTCCTAACCATAATAGATTAAGAAATGGTTCTATATGAGAATATCGAGTTTTTATAAAAACACTCTCCTTCCATTAATCTAAATTTGGATAAATATCAATTTGGTGATTTATCCACCTAAAATATCTAAGAATATTTTTTCTACCAATTTAATTATCAACCCTAAGTTTCTAGGTGGAGGGTGAAAATTCCTCTTTTGTCACCAAAATTTAATTTAAACCTTTCTCTAATTAAAATAAAACAAAAATTCTTCTTTTAAATTAAATACAAATATCCATTTTTTTAATATGCTTAAAATCTCTCGGTTTACATTTAAATGATTGAATAGTTTCTCTTTTTTAAATTAAATAAAAATATCTATTATTTTAAATATGCCAAAAATTTCTCTTTTTGTATTTAAATGATTGAATTCCAAATGTCATGGGAATTCCTCTTTTATCATTTAAAATTTTCTTGTGCATAAACTAAACTTACCAAAAATTCCTCTTTTCTTTTAATTAAATATTTATGCATAAATACTAAAATTTCATTTCACATGAATATAATGAAAATCATTCTTTTTGCATAGGATGTCCAATCCTACAATATGGTAGGAAGTCCTCTTTTAGCATTATGCATAAAATTAAGAGATGTATTATTTTCTAAAAATTTTACCATTGCTTCGTCAACTATTACTGATAATTTTCAATTTTTCTTAAAAGAATAAAACATTGTAATGCAAATATGATAGAAAATCTATTCTTAAACTTAAATCTAAACTATAAATTTAAATCATAATTTTAACCATAATCATAAACGTAATTATGAATATTCTACTAGATTAAGCTATTTTCATTATTCCTCTTTTCCCAAATTCATAGGATTATCTCTTTCCCATTTAGAATCAACTAAAGTAGTTTTTAACTACTTATAAATATTCTAAAATAATTAACCATTATTTTGTTAACATAAAAGCATAAAAATACCATTTTCTTATTCTCTACCTTAACAAGCTTAGAGTTTGATTTTGAATTAAGAATTTATCAATGAGAAGCATTCTTTTGCTAAAGAATTAGCCATAGGAATGACTATTCTTTTTTGAGAGAGAGATATACATAAGAAAGCATTCTAATTAAGCATAAAGATTAACTTTTTCTTGATTACACATTAAATTTTTTAGGGAAAGCTTGAATTGAATTTAAAACAACCAATTAGAAAAACTTCTAAAGCTTGAGAGGGGTTGAGAAGAGAAGTCATTTTTTAGAATATTAACAAAAAACCATAAAATTCATTCTTACCTCAAGGATTAGCTTGCTTCTTTTTCTGGAAGTGAAGCCCCCAACCAATCAATTGGTTTGGCAAGTGGAGAAGAGAGCTCCAAGAGTTGTTGAAGAGAGAGAGAAGCTCCAAGCTCCCCAAAAGTAGAGGATTTTTAAGAGATTATAGAAAATATGGTTATTTTAATATAATACTGGCATGGTATAGCTCCCAAATGAGAATACAAAAGAATGAGGGTCTATTTATAGGTGAGGGAGGCCACTAACTAAGTCCAACTAGGTTTGTTCTAGAATTTTCCAGCTTCAATTTGACTAAATTTGGACAAAATTTAGACCAGTTTGGCTCCCCTTTTGATCGAGTTTGATCCAGGAGAGAGGAGAGATAAAAATATCACAATTTTTTTGAGTTAAAAAACCCTTCCACAAATGTGAAGGAGGCGCCTACCTCAAAGGTCCCCCTCTTCTTTTATCAAGGTGTCAAAAATTTATCATTTCTCTAAAATATCTCTTTTTTTAGTAATATCTCTTAATTATTAACTAATAAAACTTGTACTCATTCAACTCTTCATCTTATGTGAGAATTTACTCATTTTTGCGTATTTTCCTTTATTCATTGGATTTATCTCATCCCAACACTTGGATTAATTCCTATTGGTCCATAGGAACCCTAATTGGACCATAACCTAGAAATTTTTGAAAATCTAGACCCTTAGGCTAAGGTCCCTTATATCATTTTTAATTGATTCCTAATGCACTCCATTGTGAACCAAGCTCATGTGACTGATTTGAGATAAGTGTTTAGGGAACATGTATGGTCAACAAGTTCTACCCGTAGAGTAGTAGTACTTTTCATTTCCACTCAAAGATGAATTCCCAAGCATATGTACATACATATGAGCATGTCGATGGTCAATCCAAAATACAATATCCTCACCATCGACTCTTCCCCTTTTAAAAAGCCTTTTAAATCCACCCTTGAGAATCTCAGATCTTTCCCAGTAACATGCATATGGCATCACCCCTTGTTAGTACATTTCACTCCTTCTCTCTCTATCTTTGTCCTCACCACCCTTAGCTCCATAATGATGGCCTAGGGTGTGGTACTTGTAAACATCCCTGAAAGTCTACCTATATGGCCCCCCTTCATGATTTTCCCAACCATGGTTAGGAGCTCAATCCAAGCCCTAACCCATGGCTTCATGGACTATAAATACCCCCCTTATCATCTCTCAAGCACCCCAAAATCACACCCCCCATACCCAATTCAATCCATTTGCACCTTGCATCTTATGGAGTACCCATAAAACACACACTCACACATAGTGTAAGCACCCAAATGAATCCCATTCTCATTAGTTCTCACGGAATCGTCCAATATATCACTTAGGATATATGAGTAAAACACCATGGCAATCTTGCACCTAGCACCAATGCTCTCATAATTCCGTGCATCTTTACCCTTACCACCTCACAATTCCCACCCTTTAGGAATTAGGGAAAACTAGCTAGGTTAGAATTCAAGGGAATCATGTTGCACAAAATCATCATTTCTAGTGAAGCATAAAATCAAGCCTAGTGACATGCACTTCATATTGTGAATTCTTAACATCATGCTTAGGGCAATGCCACCTTTGAGAGAAGGTTAAACATCATAGCCCCATGCATCTAAAGGGAAAGCATCAGGAGGAGTCTATGGTTTTGGGAAATTTGGTGAAATGTAATACTTTTTTTTTAGGGTTGCTCTATGTTAGATTGAAGGTCTCCTTTCCTATGGCACTTAATGTCTCACTCTCTCCCATCCTGTCTCCCCTATGAATTCAGGGTCATGTCTTACTCCATAGCTCATTTTTTCTCATTGTGAATGACCGATTCTTTGTGCAGGTTTCCTAGCCCACCCTCATTTGGCTAGGTGGTGCCCCTTTCTCCTTGGTTGCTAGGGAATCCCTTCCACCCAGTAGCCCTTAGTGAGTTAGAAAAGTGGCTAGGGTGTGGAGACCGTCCCATCCATTGTTTCCCCTCACTAAATGGTGCCTCCACTAAGGGATCAAACTCAAGACCTTCAGTTTACAAGACCGATGCATGTAATTTTTTAGCATGAGTAACCTCTCACTTTTTGAAGCAAACATATACTTTCTTGATTCCATGACAAAAAAACTAATGCATGTATAAAGAGGAAGGAAGGCCATCCTTTACCACTTTGAGCCACAGAGCATTTTAGCATGAAGCAAACATATACTTTCTTGATTCCATGACCAAAAAACTAGTGCATGTATAAAGAGGAAGAAAGGCCATCCTTTACCACTTTGAGCCACGGAGCATTTTGCAAAAGCCAAAAATCACAAGAATCTGAACCTTCAGTAAACCAACCAAACTCTGAAGTAGAAAGTGGGGAAGTTCAATCTAAGTTCACACCATCATAAGGAGTCACTACCAAGGTAAAAGTTCACCGCCTCAAGGCACGGGCTAGTGTAAAGGAGATCAATAGGGTAAAACCTTTATATCCTAGGAAGGATTATGTATGTAAAAGAAGAGGTGAGAGTTTGAAGAAGGCACATTGACAGTCTAGTAGTAAATCACCTTGCATGACTAGTTTAGTGTAACGGTTATGTGCACTCTGAGCCCTGCTAGGAACCTATCTTTTCTCAAGTAGTCGGGAGCCCTTTCCTGCCCTCCTAAAGATGTGGCACATCTTCCCAAAAAATTTTAAAATTTCGACTTACATCCCACATAGTCATGAAAATCCTTCTGGTGTAAATCTAGCAATTGTTCCCAGAGTCTTTTTGGCGTATCCCAATTTCAAATTTCATGGTGAAGGCTTGGCGGAGGGGCTCTCAATCCATTCTAACTTCCCTTGTCTGCTAAAGCTTTGTACTAGGCTCTAGCCTCTTCTTCCAACACTATGGAAAGGCCCGTACCTTAATTTCATCTTGATCTTGCCCATTCATTAAGAAAGCCATTTCTATACCATTTAAAAACTCTTGTGCATCCTCCCCGTACCTCCTGTGAAAAGTAGGGAAAGCCATGATGATTTGTCAAGGCTTGAAAAAAGTGCAAAGGGAAAATACTTATTTTTCCTTTTTCTTTTTTTCTTTCTTTTTTTGGTGTATTACAAGGGCTAGAAAATAAGATCACAACAAAATGAATATGATTACATCAAATGAAAGGTTTTAATTGATCAAAGGAAGTATAAAGGGATCGGGTGATGCATTAACTTCTGCTAATCTTTCAGAACCAAATAGAAATGCTATTCTTTGTTGGAAATGCATTTTCAAGCTAATGATTACATGCATAGAGTACCTATGGGTAGGAGAATAGGGCTCTCCCTACCTAAAGCATTGGGCCCCGCCTAAATGTCCATTCATACTTCAAAAGGAAATTCATAAGGAGATGTCCCTTCAATCAATTGTGCCATAAGAATTGGCTTGTAGAGTTGTAGCCTAGGATTGGCTTCCAGTTAAATCTCGGTATGGGGGTAGGTGGTGGTTTCTCCTGATTGTAGATGGCTCGCCATGCTATTTCGATGTCCTTGCGCATGCTTCCAAGCCTCCAAGGTGGATTTCTTGTAGTCCTCCAAGGTCACCGGAGTGTTGTTGTTGAGGAGTTCATAAAATGATGTGAAGTCTCCTTCCTCCAAAAGTTGCACTTCTTTGATTCTTATCCATAGCGAGACAGGTATTTTCCCAAGGTGGTAAGTGTGAAATCTCACATGCTCTACTGATCCCAGTGGCAAGCTAATAATGCATAATTAAAGTCCCCTGAGTGAACATGATTTAAGTAGTCTATGTGGAGTGCGAGCTCCTTGATGAAAATGGAAAAGGAATCAGGTAGGTTCTCTAGAATGATAGATGTGGACCCTCTCAGAGTGCACATAACCGTTACACTAAACTAGTCATGCAAGGTGATTTACTACTAGACTGTCAATGTGCCTTCTTCAAACTCTCACCTCTTCTTTTACATACATAATCCTTCCTAGGATATAAAGGTTTTACCCTGCTAGGAACGTTCAAAGAGGCACTCGAGTTGGCTAGGTCAAAAGATAGAAAGCTTAAGTATCAAGCTCAAGTAGCTAGAGGGAGAGAAGTAGAAAGGGAACAAATTTCAGCCTTTGAGGCATCTACTCAAGGAGCAGAGTCAGAACACATCCAGCCTAGAGAAAACTCTCTAGAGGAGCTCATGCAATGGCTCACTAAACAAATGGAAGGCCTTTTAGTAAATTTGGTGCAGAATGCAACGCAACCCACCAGTGGGAAAAATCGACAAAAAAGAAGGCAAGCAAGGGATTTCCATTGCTACAATTGTGGTGAGGATGGGCATGGCATGTATAATTGCCCATACCCGAGGAGAAGGGGACTACTATCCATGAAGAAGGCTTCGGCAACAAATTACCCCTCCTCGGCCTAGATCACCACAACTTCCATTTGCACCAATACCATAGAAACCTGTGAAAATCCTACCATGCTAGAAACCAAACCTCATCCTCCCGCCCAAATGCCACCACTACCACAAGGAGGTGAGGGGATGGTTAACATTATTGGTTTGGAGAAAGTTTCAAAAGTAAAGAAGGATCCAAAGATTCTATTAGAGGCAGACGCCATGCCAGTGTGAAGAGAACTAGAATTCAAGAGATTGAAGATATGGGCTCAAAAGAGCCAAGAGAAAAGCCAAAGGAGAAGAGAAAAGGAAGAAGAGCAAAGCAAGATGGAGAAGTAAGCACCAGCAAGCCAAGAAAGCCTCGTCAAAAAATCACCACCATCGAGGACTTTGTTTTGGGTAAGGGTCATCGATCTTATGATCTAATTTTTGATGTGGGGAGTCAAGGGCCAAAACTTACATGGCCACAATTCTTGCATTTGGTACCTAAGATGAGGAGGCAATGGTCTATAATGGTTAGCACTCAAAAACTGTTACCTAGAGCACTAAACTTGATTAGAGAAGACCTGGACCAAGATGTAGTACCACTAGTAGAAGCACAAATCAAGGGGTAAAATTTTTTAAAAGTGTATGTAGATGGGGGTGCACAAATGTGCGTTATGAGTGAGAAGTTGATGCAAAAATTGGGATTTAGAGGTGAGTTGACTGTCTTTGTACAAGGTGAGATTAGCAAACAATACCTTAGTGAAGTGTGTGGGAGTAGTCAAAGAGGTGAAAGTGACTGTTTGTGGGGTTGAAAGCAGCTATGGACATGTATGTTATGCCATCTAAGGGGGAGGGATATCCATTAATTATGGGGAGATCTTGGCTAATAGTAATGAAGGCAGACCAATGTTGGGAAACTAGTCTTAAAGCCACACCATGAGAAAGGAGGAGGAAGGAAGACCATCACATATGACATGAAAGTTGGTAGACACGTGAATCTCAAGTATGAGACCACAGTAGATGAGAATTTAGTTCTAGTGAGAGTGCCTCATCAGGGACCAAGATTAGTAGTGAGAGTGCCTCGTCAGGGACCAAGATGAGTAGTGAGAGTGAAGAGAGCTCGTTATTAGAAGTGACGAGTCTCGCCCCCTTACAGAGCCTGTTTCTCCTAGGCAAGAGGAGGAAACTACCATGCCCGAGGTTGATGAAGGGAAGCTAGAAGGGATGTTAGCCAAGAGTCTTGCCCGCAGCAAAAGAGAGGGAATTGTATATTAGCATGTTGAGGAAGCATCATAATTTGTTCATCACCGACTATGCACACATCATAGGGCAAGTCTGTAATTGAGCACCACATTGATTTGAAGGAGGAAGAAAAGCTGATAGCACGAAAACTGAAGAGATTGGGAGTAGTAAGAGAAGTACCATTGGGAGGACAAGTGAAGAGATTGCTACGTGCATGGTTTATCTGTCCATTGGAAAATGCAGAATGGTTCTCACCAATGGTGGTAGTCACTCCAAAGAAAAATGGGAAGTGGCAGATTTGTGTTGACTACAAACCTTTGAATTTGGCTCCTACTAAGCGAGATCACTTTCCTCTTCCATTTCAGGATGAGATTATGAATGAGGTGGCAGGTCATGAATTGTATACTATTTGTGATCGTTATTCTAATTATTTTCAAATAAAAATTGCATAGGAGGTTCAATGGAAGACCACTTTCACCACCCCATGGGGATGTTTTGCATACATAGTAATGTCCTTTGGTCTCACCAATTCTCCATCCACCTTCCAAAGGTTCATGAATTATGTCTTTTAGCCCTATTTTGGATCTTCTATTTGAGTTCTCATTGATGATTTTTGCATCTCAAGAATTCATACATTTGACTAAAGTTGAGGAAGGCCTCAATAGATTTCATTAATTGGGTGGGCAGCTCAACCCTAGCAAGTGTCATGTTGCAGATGAAAAGGTGGTTATCTTGGGTCATTTCATGTCAAAGGAAGGAATCGAGGCGGATCCAAAAAAAGTTCAAGCTCTTGTAGCCCTCCCTTCACCGTCAACCACAAGAGATCTAGTGTCTTTCATATAGAAGGTCAAATACATGAGTAGGTTCATACATCTCCTCTCACAAGTAGTATTTCTATTACATTGATTGACACATCATAGTGTTTTTACATGGGGAGAAGTGGATAAAATGCACTTCCAAGAGGTAAAAAATGTTCTCAGTTCTTTTCCAACCATTTCACCACCTAGATGGGACGACACATTTTATATTAATCCTAGTGCTGGGGTAGATACTCTAGGAGATGTGCTTATGCAAAAAGGTCCCCATACCTCACTTATGAGGCCAATGTACTTCATTAGACAGGTAATGACTCTTGTTAAAAAAGGGTAGTAGCCCTAATGTTTTCTTTGAAGAGGTTTCGCCCCTATCTCTTTCCCAGGTAGTTTGTGGTGATCACTATAGAGTCAACTTTCCTTATGTAATGTAGCACATGGACACTTCTACCATGATGGCAAAGTGGGTATTTTAGATTCAAGAGTATGACTACTACACTTTTATTGTTGAAGATAGAACTGGGGCATCCTTGGCTAATGTCCTCACACATAGGTGTCATGAGAAAAATATCACTCCAAAGAAGCCAAAAGAGCCCCCCTTAATCCTTCCACATGAAGATTTGGAGGATGCTTACACTCTTCATTTTGATGAAGCTTTTAGGAGGAAAACGGGTCAAGGGGATGTCTTTCTCAAGAAAGGAGAAGTTTTGGAGGGGATAAATTCCAACAACAAATCCAACAACAAAGTAGAATATGCAACTCTTGTCATGGGTCTCAAATTATGCTTGGATCATGGGGTAAAAAGGTTGAATGTTAAAGGTGATGCACTACTATTAATTAAACAAATTCAAGGCACTTGGGCATGCAAAAGTTCTAGTTTAACTTGGGTAAGGCAAGTGTGGAAGCTTACGTAGGAGTTTGATGTCATACAAGTCACTCATATGGCCAGGGATAGGAATAAGGAGGTAGATGCACTACCCAATGGCTAGAGACACTTTTTCTCAGAGATGTCAAATTTCAAGAACCCTTTTTCAAAGGGTAGGACCACCTTCAAGAGATCAAAAAGTATTTGGAGATAGGGGAAAGCCGAATTCACATGACAAGGGAGCAAAAACGGTGCTGGCAACGAAGGCGGTCAGGTATAGGCTCATTAATGGGATGAATTGTACTATGTAAGGGTAAGGATTTGATTTTAAGAAGGGTACCAAGTTCTTGGGAAATTGAGTCTATTTTAAGGAAATTTCATGATGAGATATGTGGTGGCCATTTTGCTTAAGAGGCAACTAGTAGAAAAATTCTTCAAACGGGCTTCACTTGGCCGAGCCTTCATAGAGACACTCGGCACTATTGCAAAACATGCAAGGAATGTCAAATAGTGGGGGACGTGATGCTTTCTTATGAGCCTCAAACACCTATCAGTTCTTTTGTCCCATTTGAGAAGTGAAGCATGGAGGAAACATGTCCTCTCCTTAGGATTAGTTTTGGAAAGGAGTACATCATCGCCGCGAGGGTGGACTACATGACAAGATGGGCCAAAGAAACCAGCACACTAAGAATCACAGCCCGGGACGTAAGTAAGCTCATGTTTTAATTCATTTGTTGTGGGTTTCAGACTCCATTGGAGATAGACAAGGGACCGGGTTTCTACTCTCCGATTTTGTGACACACTTGATGCAAAGGATGAAAATTAAGCATAGGCACTCCACCCCATACTACCCTCAATGTAATGGGCTAGTGGAAAAGATTAACGGAATGATCTGCAGGATCATCACTTAGTAGGCAAATAACAAGCCAAAGGAGTGGGACAAGCATGTTTCAGTAGCTTTTTTGGCTTAGAGAACCACCTTCAAGACATCAACAAATTTCACACCTTTGCACTTGGTATATGGCCAAGAGGCTCTCCTACCCATTGAAGTAGAGCTATCAAGTCTCAGATTGAGTGTAGATAATTGTTTGGGATCAAAGAAAAAGTATTCAAGGAGGTTTCGTGATCTAGAATGACTAGTAGTGGATAGAGAAGAAGTAATCACTGTTATGGGCTACCACACCTCCAAGAGGGAAAACAACTGTCGTAGGGCACTTACCAATGCTTCGAACTTGAGTCCCTTGAGTGGGCACTTACCTATCGTCGAACTTGAGTCCCTTGAGTGGGCACTTATCTATCTTCGAACATTGGTGGTAGTAAAGTATGATACCCTTGTCGGATGGCCCTTGCGAACTTCAGGTGTTCTACTTCATACCCATCGTAGGGATCCTTGGGTTGGACTATCACTACCACCACCAATTTTAAAAATCTGACGCTAGCCACAATTGTGGGGTCTTGAATTCTATGCCATGCCCTTATCCATGTAAGCATTTCATGTCTACTCCTGTATGTTTGCAAATGCTGCTGGTATGAAAATTGAGAAGTTGTAGAGTAAACATGTGAGTCATGCCTTTTTCCTTTCTAAAATTCCAGCGGTGTCCATCTTCTTTTAACTGGCATGTATAAAGGATCTACCCGCACTGTTGGTGGCGCACCCATATACACTTGGTTGTATTCCGAAATTGCCAGGTACTCCTTCCACTAAGTCTGGTTGTGTGCCAAAGTCTTCCAATCTGGGTTTCCCTTCATTGGTGACTATGGTGGCATAGCCACCTCTTTTGTGCACAAGGTTTGCTTTCCTCCACCTTCGAAAACAATAGCTGATCATGAATGTAACAATCCGTATTTCCCTTAGATCACCTAACTGGGGGTTTTCTAGCTTTCTGTGCATTGCCACATTCGCCCATAATGTACCCTCTCCAGCTGTAAGATTCCTCCCTCCAGCTTTTGAGGTGTAAAGGTGTAAGAACCTCCCCTTCTATTCTTGAAATTATTCCCCTCTCTAAAATAGAAGAAAGATCTTGTTTTGGCCTAGAGAGAGAAAATGTCTCTAGAGAGGTAATCCAAAATTGAGATATCATATATAAAAATCCTCCTAGTATCTAAAATGGTTTCCCTTGAAACAAACATTCAAAATGAACTTTCCAATGTGCATTAGGAATCAATAAAAAATGATATAAGGGACCTTAGCCTAAGGGTCTAGATTGGATTATGGTCCAATCAAGGTTCCTATGGACCAATAGGATTAATCCAAGTGTTGGGATGAGATAATCCAAAGAATAAAAGAAAATACCCAGAATTGAGTAAATTCTCACATAAGATGAAGAGTTGACTAAGTACAAGGTTTATTAGTTAAAAATTAAGAGATATTACTAAAACAATGAGATATTTTGGAGAAATGATGAATTTTTGATACCTTGGTAAGGAGGGGGAGACTCCTGAGGTAGGTGCCTATTTCACACATGTGGATGAGTTTTTAATTCAAAAAAATTGTGATATTTTTATCTATCCTCTCTCTTGGATCAAACCAAATCAAAAAGGGAGCCAAACTGATCCAAATCTTGTCCAAATTCTGCCATGGACAATTCTAGAACTTAGTTGGACTCAGTTAGTGGCCTTCCTCACCTATAAATAGACGCCATGCCAGTGTGAAGAGAACTAGAATTCAAGAGATTGAAGATATGGGCTCAAAAGAGCCGAGAGAAGAGCCAAAGGAGAAGAGAAAAGGAAGAAGAGCAAAGCAAGATGGAGAAGTAAGCACCAGCAAGCCAAGAAAGCCTCGTCAAAAAATCACCACCATCGAGGACTTTGTTTTGGGTAAGGGTCATCGATCTTATGATCTAATTTTTGATGTGGGGAGTCAAGGGCCAAAACTTACATGGCCACAATTCTTGCATTTGGTACCTAAGATGAGGAGGCAATGGTCTTTAATGGTTAGCACTCAAAAACTGTTACCTAGAGCACTAAACTTGATTAGAGAAGACCTGGACCAAGATGTAGTACTACTTTTGGAGAACTTGGAGGTCATTACATTTTGTCTTCTTAACACTTCTGTGATGGAAAAGTGGTTTGAGAAATATGAAGATTCAAGAAATATAAGGATAGAGGAGAGAATAGAATTTAAGAGATCAACATAAAGGCACATGGCACACCCACCCAATCTAAAGGCTCTTCCAAAGGATTGCAATATTGAATGTCTTAGAGATGCCCTAGAGCAAGCCGAAAGGACGAGAGAGGAGATGACATGAGAAGAATGGAAGTAAAAGATGTTTTAATATTTAACTAACATATATTATATTTTTCTAAGATATGTAATGTTGAATACTAAATTTCTTACATATAAGCTATATTTAAGATTTTTGATTGGGTTGCAGTATAAAGTGCATAGTGCAACGTGGTCAAAAGGTCAACATTTTTGCACTCAACGTGTGGACTCCAAAAGAACCACATATGATTGTGGTGTAATGGCAAGTTTTGACCAAAATAGTCGAGCTAGTAGAGAAGATAATAATATTATAGCGGAGAAACAATTCAAGACATCTTGGAGATTGGATTTAGAGATTTCAAAGTGTTCATATTTAATGTTAAGTGGTTCAAAGTGCTATATAGAGGTACTCAAGAAACTGTCAAGAAGCATCCAAGCGGTTTTCTTGCAGTTGACTCAGCTAAATTATGGAAAGATTCAAGAGACGCATACGTTCTACCACAACATTGTGAATAGGTTTACCCTTGATTTTCAATTTTGATGAATCTAGAGATAAAAGGAAGGCATTGTATATATTTTCTTGTAAATATTTTGTGGTCCTTCTTTTTAGGTTGTTTCATCTAGACCAAAGAGATCTTAATTGATGGTATGTAATGCAAGTTGCTCCTTGACCTAAACATATATTTCAAGATCAAGATGTTGAAGAAGAAATGCATGGTGGACAATCGATGGAAGATGCAACTAACAATAAATATGACCCCACCATGAGGACCATGATGATAATACCTCTAGTAGTGAATATAGTACTTTGTATTGATATAGGATCCATCGAAATGATGGATTTAGAGATAGACCAATTGGCATGCATGGATTTATTGCAAGATGGATTTGATGATAGTACTAATTAAATATATATCATCATAACATATGTACACATTGATCGTCGGTTTGTAAACGATTTGGTGATTTTTTTGTTTTATTTAAAAAATATTTGGATGCTTGTCAAGCTTTTTGGATTTTAATTTATTTTAAGTTTTTATTTCCACTCCATTTCAACATTCATTTTTTTTACAGCACAACCCGCTAAGCAGCGTTTATATCGATGTTTTTACATCACCACTTAGCGACGCTTATCTAGCGACGCTAATAACAGTGCTTATAGTGGCATAACATAAAACGCCACTAATGATCCCTTCTCTTGTAGTGGGAGGGAGATTGTGGAGCGTGGCTTCACAATTGCACAAAGATGAGAAAGAATAAGATAGTTGTCTTAATCATTTAAACTCTCATTGTGCTCTACATGAGTGCTTCTCCAACAATCAACTGCTTGATCGATTTTTCCATGGTATTAAACATGAAGATATCCATAATGGTTCGGACATTGGAGGTATCACCACACCTAGGAGGATGTCACAACTAATGCCATCCAACTTGAGGATAACTTGGTGATAAGGGGAGTCGGAGCTTCAGATTCTAAGTGTGTTATGTCAGTAGTCATAGCAGTTGTAGCACCACCATTATGCAGCCTATAGCTAAAGGTAATACCTTAGTAGAAATGATAGTGGACTGACTTATAAAAAGCTCTCCAAGAGGAAATGAAGGCTAGCAAAGTTTTTGACAATGTTCATATGTACCCAAGGAGAGATCTTCATTGGTTTTCCATTTTCCATCAAGGACATACCACTAGTAGCAAATGTCCAATTTTTAAATCACTTTATAATGTAAGTAGTTTTTATGGGTGCTATGGTCATGAATCCTGTCAGAGATTACAAAACACACCCATAGGCTATTGCTAACACAACGAGACCACATCTAGCCTTGTTGGCACTACCACAAATACTAGACCTAGGCCCTACAACAAATCAAGTAATGGTTGAGAATTTGTTTCTCGTTGATTTCCCTCTCAGCCTTGTGTGATAGACCAGTCATGCAATGTCATGGGAGACGTGTAGTCACCCGCTAAAGCTTCTAGATATGAACACCAACTCTTAAGTGGTTGTGGAGACACACAACGGCTCTGTTGGTGATGATTACATTATGTCACCTTCACACGTGTGATGAGGTGGTGCTCACGACGCATGGAGTGGGTTGACTATGCCTTTTGCCGCACCACTAAGTTGTTGGGGTGCAACACGTGGCACGCCCGGTGCTTAAGCTTCTGCTCCAGAACCAGCTTCCCTGACAAATTTTCACTTTCAATTTTATGAACATTTATTGGGGAGTGTGGTCTAGGATGTATACATCATCGGAGCAGGTGGCATACTTCTGCATCTTCTTTAATTTTATCGCTTGTTCTTCTAAACATGGTAGCTTTCAAGGATCCTCTAGCTTCCCTGTACTGTTGTTTAGCGTAGGTGTATCGTGTCCTGAGATCCATCGACTTGGCAACTTGAGCAATCTCCCTTAGATGTGCATGCACTACTGTTGGTTGCATGCACTACTGTTGGTTATTCCTTAGCCCATGTGGCTACCCTCTTCACCACATTTTCTTTGTGGATGGCAGCCCAATTTATTTTTTCTCCTTCTTCTGCTGCTCTAACTAGTCTATAATTTTTATTGGACATATCCTTCGGCTTGGTTGCCCATGAACATGACATTCTATAAGAAAAAGATGAACTGTTCACACCGGGTCTCATCTGCCACATCCTTCACCTACTGCATGTTGCCTGTCTTTAGGATTTCTTCTTCTGCCCTAGGCTTTAAGTTTATGTCCATTGCTCCATCCATTGACAATCCTAGTGCATAATGCATTGTGAGCTCCAAAACCTTTATGGGTTCCTTCCCCTCTATATGCACAGTGTTGGTCTCCAGAAATTGATTCATCAGCTTCCCCCCATCTTTGGGGTCCGCAGCTCCTCCCACTGGTGCTCCAACAGTTTTTTTATATGCATGACTCATGTCGTCATGACTATTGTGTGCATAAGTGTGTTGTTGTCCATGTGGACCTGATCTTCCTCTTGGTGTCCATCCAGCATTGCCTCTTCCTTGTGGACTATTTCCTCTTCGTTGCTGGAAGTATGAAAACGGCCTAAGCCACAGCCTCTAGAGCATCTTCCTCTTCCTTTACCAACATATAATGCATTTTCATCACTCCAATCAGCATGAGAGGAGTGTGATCCTTGTGTGCCTGACTGCTCATGTAGTAACATCTTTGCTATCAACTCATCAAAGTTAGGCATGCTTTCACGTGCTATAATGGAAGTCTTGAATGTGGCAAACTTCCTGTCCTTCTCCAAACCTTCTAAGCATACATCAACAATGTCTTCATCATCACTAATTTCATATCCAATAGCTCCCAACTGATCACAAACTTCTCTAATTTTTGTAGTGTAATCAAGTATGAACATTCCAAGACTTTTGTCCATGTTGCTCAAGTCACTCTTGAGCTGCATTCTCTTTGCATGCAAAACATTTTCAAACATGGTGGCTAGCTGTGTCCACATCTCACAAGCACTAGAGTAATGTCTAATCTGCGGTACTAGAGCGCTAGTAATTGTTTGAGTAATCATACTCATTACCTTCTTGTTTTTTTTCTGCCATTCTTTCAAATCGGATGCATACTTCTCTCTGGCCTTTGAAACACATGAAGAGTCATCATCAATCACTTTCTCCTTGCCTTTCATGCCTTTCTCATGTGGCATTGTGATGACAAAAATCACTAGTTCAGCTTCCTTCCTGTTGTAATTTCCCACAAGTCATGAGAGTCATATGAAAGCTCCACATATACTAGTTCTTTCGATTAGGCTTCTCAAGCTTTGCTACCTATACTTCGGTCATTTTTACCAGCAAAATACAATCCAATGCAAGTGTTTCCAACAATGCTTTGTGTGCACAAGCACTAACAACTTAGAAATCCCAACAAAACTGCTTCAAGGCATATAAGCATCTCTTTATGCATGTGATACTGGAATATTTTATAGCACTGATGCCTACCTTAACATAAGGCAACTTCCATATTCATAATCAAGTACCAAAATCTCCTAAAAATGCTCAAAAATAGGCCTTTTTCAAGTCTAACATTAATTGTTACTGGTAGTATTTACTGTCAAGTAGACATAGCATTTTCTACACACCCCTGTTGAAAACGTCCTCAATGCTGCTCTGTTGCATGCTTATGGAGGTGGTAGGACGGGGGTCCTTGAGGTGCCCCCAAGAGGGAGATGCTTTTGTGGTAGCCCAAAGGCCTAATGTTTTTCTTGATTTTTTATGGGTTTTCTTATATAGGTGGTGACTTGTACCTAGTCCCACTATCTACTACAACTGGTGACTCACACTATAGTTACAATAGTGGAGCTCAATTTGAGTTTGATGTCCAACATTATGCTCATAGTGGAGCTCAATTTGAGTTTGATCTCCAACATTATGTTTATAAGCTTAATGCATAGAGCTTATGCATTATACTTAAGCTTATGTATAATGCATAGAGCTTAAGCTTTTAATGAATTAATCTTATGTGTAAAGCTTAATCTTATGCGCTTAAGCGTAGGCAAGAAAACACAAGAAAAAATTTCCTAGCACCCGAGGGTGCAAAAATAGCAAAGAGTTTGGAGAAGCTAAATATGTGAGCTTGACAAAGATTGCCTTAACCTAGCCACAAAAAGAAAAAGATTAGTAAAGTTTTTATTTAATAGCTATTAATAAAACTAGTCAAATAGGCATACATACAAGAGAAAAAAGATGACGTATGCATATGAAAAAGAGAGAGCAAGAAAGAAAATTTAATAGCTATTAATAAAACTAGTCAAATAGGCATACATACAAGAGAAAAAGACGACGTATGCATATGAAAAAGAGAAAGCAAGAAAGAAAATTTAGGTTAACTGTCGAACCCTATTAATTACTTTACTTTCAAATAAAAGGATTAAAGAAAACAAAGAAGATAAGAATATGATATCACCTTGATATTGCCTTGTTTATGGAGAGAGGCCTTTCTTCCTTGTTAAGGGAGAAGGGGGTTTTCTTTGTGAAGGGAGAAGGCATTGTGAGAAGGGCTTGCGGAGGAAGAAGAGGGTTTGCTTGTGAAGGGAGAAGGGCTTGTGAAGGTGAGAAGAGGGTTTGCTTCTGAAGGTGAGGGCTTGTGAGAAGAGATTCATAAGGACTTGTGAAGGGTTAGCTTGTGAAGGTGAGGGCTTTTGAGAAGAGCTTGTGAAGAGCTAAGGGCTTGTGAAGGGAGAAAATCTTCAAGGAAGAAAAGATTGAGAAGAGCTTGATAAAAGGGAAAGGGAGGGCAAGGGGGGCAGGGGAGATTATGGTAAGGTACATACCATATCTAGGAGGGTTTGAATGATCGACATATAAATGCATGGAAAGGAGGAGATGAGAAAAAAAATCGAAAGCACGTAGTGCAGCATGCTATAGGGTGGTATCCAATTTTGTTTCATAGTACATGGCTATGTATGTGCCTATGTGAGAGGGTATAGCCGCATGCATAGCCACACTCATAGCCGTGCCCACCATTGCCATGTATTGGGAAACAATTAGCCCGTAGCTTGTTTTTGTAGATTCCAAAGAGTTGTCTTTTATCAAATGAAGTGGATTGTTGATAAATTTTTTGTATTCTGGATATTGACACCTAGTTGCCAACCATCCACATATGACCATCGATGCCTTCTTTTTCCAAGGATGACATGGCCACTCGCGTGAAGTCATGAGTGGTTGTTGTAGAAGATTTCATGTCCATGTGAGAGATGCAAAATCACAATAAAACATGTGCAAGATTACAGCCAATTAGAAGATGTACGATATCCGGATTCTTTGGTGAGCATATATATTCACTATCTCATGTTCTTATACACATGATTTAGGTATTTATAAGATATTCCATGTTTTTTAGGACAAGGATGAGGAGGAGACACATCGTAGGATGAGGAAGTCTATGCCTCATTACTCTATGATGATGACGATGAGTAGACGACTACATAGAGGCTTTAGAGACCTCCATCCTACAATTGGGGGTGAGCCTGCATGCTCGACATGAGGAAGAAATACCTCCATAAATGGCACATGAATTCGATGAAGATTCAGGCACCATGGACGAGATGATTCATGAATTCTTTGAGAAAGAAGGAGAGGAGGAGCCCAAAAACACACTTAATGAAGATCAAATGCGACAAGCTACTTGCACTCCACTATACAGGGGGTGTTCATACTCCACCCTTCGTGAAACCTTCTAGTTAGGCAACTTACAAACCATGTATAGTTGGGCAATGCTAGTGTTACAGGCCTCTTTCGGTGAGTCTTTAATGTTTGTGATTAGCAATTTACAATTTTTACATATCCTTTCTAAATAATATTTGAAATTCTCCGAAGCCCTTTATAGGCTCATAAAAAGATTTTTCCTTTTGACAACAAGATGCCACACACAAGGGTGCATGGAGAGTATTGACAACACTTGGCTCATAAAAAGATTTTTCCTTTTGACAAAACAAGATGCCACACACAAGGGTGCATGCATGGAGAGTATTGGCAGCACTTGGCATGGATTACGAAAGTATACATGCATGTGTCAATGATTGTGTGCTATTTAGAGTTGCTCACAAAGATGTAACTCAATGTCCAAAATGAGTCTCTTTACTGAAGTGATTTGCAAGGTACGATGATTCCTTAAAAGGTGTTGAGGAAGTTTCCTATCATACCCCACATGCAACACATGTTCTTATGCAAGTCCATTGCCAAACGCATGACATCGCATGCACACAATTTTCCCACCGATAGCACGATGCAAAAAAGTTTTCACTTATAATGGAGTACACATATGGTTTGCACTCATAATGAATTATACACAAAGATTTCCAAGAGATAGAGCTCACCACCATGAAAGCTTTCTCTAAGCAAGAAGATGACCAAAAATGGTAATATGTCAAAAAGGTACAGTACCCTAAGGTTGGTGCCTTTTATAGTCCCAAGGCCCCTATATGCTCTACACAACATGTGCAAATGCCCCTAAGCCCCATGTTCCTTGGCCCATTCCCCATATGTATATTCTCACTAAAATCCCTTCATTCAAACCATCACCTCCTACAACAATTTCGTCCTCAAAATTGAAGGGTAGTAGTGCACACATATATAATGGCTATATACAAAAGCCAAAAATCATGACATAAGTCATTGTCAATTAGGAAGACCCAAATACCATAACATGAGAAGTATGACCCCCAGGGTCAAATGGAAAGGACGAGGGACTCTCGTCGATGATGAAGTTAAGAAATATCCCACATGAATCAAAGAAAAAATGTGAGCGACCACTATCGATGATGAAGGTAGTAGTCGAATATAGCCCAAGGTCAAATGGGAGATGCAAGAAGCCAATGTCGATGAACAAGGCTAGGTATGAGTCCTCTTGGGTAAAATGGATAAATGTAGTAAAAATCATGGACCCTCAAATCCAATGTAATAATAGCTCTCAGGTCAAAAGGGAAGCTCAAGTCCAAGGGATAGCTCATAAGCCCATCCTCACTCATCTCACGACCATAACATGGAACTGACATCGACGGTATCCGCACCAAATGAAAACAAAACTCCTAGTTGAAATGTCGAATGGTCCATGTAGATCAATACCAAGAGACGTTACAAGTGCATCAGAATGGTAAGCCATGTAATCATCTACCATACTTCCCAAGTGGCATATAATGCACCCAAAGATGAATATTTTAGCTCAAAAGAAACTAGGGTTGTATAGACAATCATGGAAGCCGAAGAAACACATCTCAAAGTTGGCATCATGTAGGAACTCAAGTGAACCAATGCCATCATGCACTATAGCATAGCTCGAATCATTTGAGGCATGATCCACTACATCAATGTGTGTATAGGCACGATCCAAAATATATAACATGCACTCATGTGTGAAACCCTCCGCATATGTGTGGTCCTCCAAAGTAAAAGCATGATCAATAGGATAACCCAAAACCATCATCATCACTTAATACTAATAATTTATCCCCACATGAGATGAAAGTAGCATCATCCACCCAATCACTAACCATGTCATCCTCACAATCTCTAAAGTCATCATCATGAGCATGCTCTCTGTCCATCAAAGATGTCCAAGTATAACCTATGTCCCAAGATAAGTCAACCTCTCTAATCATTGGATCTAGAAAAATGCCTAAATTAAATACAAATCTCTCTAGATCCACACGAACAATTCTACCTCTTCTATGAGGCCTAACCTCGAAAAAATCGTCACTACCCTCATAAACAATGCCTGGTTTGCTCAAATATATGAACTACGTCTACACGAATACTGCCAATAGATTGATGAGAACTAGGAGTAGTGGTAGTAGCAATCTTGTGAATACCTCTATATGAAGAAATCCTAGTGGGTGGTTGCATAAGGGGTACCACTTTTGACATGTAGTTATGTTTGGAATTTAGTGGCATGGTGTTTGGGGCACACTACACATATAGTAAGTTTTCAAATGGCACCCCCTGATCAGAAATCCAATTTATTTTAGTGATTGTTTTATTGCACAGAAATTTTGACATTTGCATTTTTCACCTTTCTTTACTTCAGTATATGTTACACATACAATGCTTATTACTTCTACATCCCAAGTCCAATGATCATCCCAATTCGTACATGAATGTAACACATTGCATAGAGCTTAACTTGATTTATTGGAATTTTTTTTCTATTTAACTATTTTTATAAATATTTTTTCTCTGCTTTATATTGTAAAGCAACATGTGATTTTTTATTCAAGATCTTGACAAATGTGAAGCTCAACATTGAAGATCCAACGGTGAGAAGTTAGAAAAATATGTATAGAATGTAGCTATATTGTCAAATTTCAATTTTAACAGTTGAATTTCTTCCGATCTTCTGTAGAAAATTTACTCAGTCTCTTAGAGGGCCTGCAAAAGTTTAATAATTTAATTATATAAATTTATACAACTCTCATTGCACTTCAATTTCTTGTGGATCAAAGTACTTGTCATGATGAATTTAACAAAAACAATTTGAGTGAATTTGAGTAAGAAAAGCACATTTTTCAACCATCTTAATCAAATTCTCACTATTTGTCCGCCTAAAGTCTAAAACAAAGGAACCCTATTAGGCTTGGTGTTTCACCAAGCCTAGAGAGTATGCCATTTGTTAAGTAATTAACCTACGGTAACATAGTCTTAGTCCTACATGTACATGCCACATCATATGGAAGAGACTCCACATAAGCATCTTGCCATCTCATCATGCCACCTCAATTTAGTCAATAAGATGCACATCAAATGCATACATGGCATTTCCATGTAATCAAGAATGTCCATGTCATCTTGCCACCTCAATAGAGTCAACTTGGTTGACTTTCTGTACCTACATGACATGACATATCATATACACGCATGGCATTGCCACCTCACACTTGAGCATGAGGAATACCCATGTGGAGGTTCCATGTCAGCAAAATTTTACCACGTTGGCAAAACGCCTATCACCTCACCATTATATCTCATGATCTAATTAATACCAAAAAAAATTAAAATTTTAAATACATATATTTTTTAAATCAAATAAATATTATTTATTGAATAAAATATATTATTAAAAATTAAATATTTATTTTTTTTCAAGAAAGTGAATATTATGATATAATTAAATAAATTCTTACTATTTAAAAAAATTATATTTTTAAAAAATCATTTTTTAAAAAAAACTTAAAATATATTTAAAGAAATTTTAATATTATTTATTAATCAAGTAAATTTTATGTATTATATAAATAAATTTTATTTATTAAATAGATAAAAAATAATATTCGTTACTTAAAATAATTAATTAATTCATCATTTCTAAAAATTATAATTATTTTTTAATATTTTTTAGTATTTTATAATAAATTATCATTATCTGTAAAAATCTAGATTTTATCCATAATCTAATTTAATCAATGAAATGCTAACTAGCTCGGTATATATAGCCCAATTTTTGAAGTCTCCCTCATTCTTAGAGCTTCACCGACTTTGGAGATAGCTCCATTCCAAGCATATGTTAATCTTGTTCTAGTATTATTTTAATCTTAATTATCTTCAATTTTTTACTTAATCTCTTTTTTCCTACTTCTTAGCATGAGGGTTTACATGGAAGATAGGAGAAGAAGAGATCGTGAGCGCAAATCAAGGGCTCGAGCATTGCAACGCACGACGGGCTCGATTGACTGAGGCATCATCTCCTCCCCCCACCCATTCTCCATCTCTTCTCCATGACCCCCCTCCACCTCCTCCTCCTCATTCTCCCACGATTCATTCTCCACACTATTTTAAGCCCTTTGCCACTCCTCCCTTACACCTTGCCCATGCGGTTGTCACTCCACCCTCAAGCATCGCCCATGAGGTGGACACTCCTATCTTCAGTGGCTCTCCACCTTTTGGCATGCCCTTCGAGTTTGGCACTTCTCTCTTGGGTGTTGCCCACCATGAGCTAGCCACTCCTCCGTTGGGCGCCTCTCCATCTTTGGGTGCACCATCCGAGCTTGCCACTCCTTTGTCGGGCGCCTCCCATGAGCTTGCCACTCCTCTACCCGGTGCCTCTCTAGCCTCAAGCACAGCCCACAAGTTTGCCTCACCTCTCTTGGGTGACACCTATGAGCTCGACACTCCACCATCTAGTGCAGCCCATGACCTTGATGCCACTCCTCAATGTGGTGCACATGCCCTTCCTGCCACTGTCGACACTCCTCACATCGGCGATGCTGATGACACTGTCGACCACTCCACCCTCCGGTGTTGCTCATGAGGCATCTTCTCGTGGGAAATCTCTTTCTAGGTCTAGCGCAAGAAACCATGCCAATGCTATCTTCGACAAGTACTTTATTGACCTGGATGTGGCATCACAGTCTAGTGTGCTAGATGCATTGCTATGGCACTCGCGCATGGCACATTGTACCATCGCTTCTGCGATTTGTAGTCCACATTCGAGGAGGGCCGGTGCTGGTGTGCTACGACGCTTGAGGCAGTCCTATAGCACAGACAAGCGTAAGATACATCCAGATGGATTGGCTCCAAGACGTGCCCTTACAGCGTTTGTTTCCAGCAGTGTCTTGCCAGATACGCATCACGCCACTTCTCGCATACTTCAGATTCGTCGACGAGTACTTCATGTAGGATTTGTGAAGAGACAGAGCTTGGACAGTGGGATTGAGGGTGCTCTATGGGCTAGTAGTGGCCGTACACCTAGATGCAGTCGTTTATTGGACCCTGAGATGAGAGCGATGATAGAGAGGTTTTGGGAGGAGAATTGTCGTGCATCACCAAAGTACAAGAAGGCATTGCGACATAGGGTTCGTCATGGGGAGTACATAGTACATGGGGCTTGCTTTCTTGAGATGATATAGACAGAGTTGTACTTTGAGTTCAGGTCTGCACAACCTGAGATCACCATCAGCCAACGTTCATTTGAGGCTTGCAAGCCTTTGTTTGTGCACTACTCGAGGCAACGTGACACATGTCTTTGTAGGTACCGTGTTGGATTTCAACTTCTGTATGATGTCTTTCGTGGCTTGTCTAGCCATCGGCGGGGGGTGGCGCCTTGTAGCCCAAGGGACTTTGTTCACTCGCTATTATGCCCGCGGGCGGAGGATGTCGTCTACCATCGTATGGCTTGTGTCATGGAGACTTGCACCTCGTGCGGCAGCTTGTCCATGCTTCACTTGTGTGAGGAGAATTCCTTGGTGGCTGAGGTGAGTATGAGTATGTCACACATGGATAGTCAAGGAGATTACAGCTAGTGGAGCACCATTCGGCACATGGTGAGTTCATAAGCACATTTACAGATTCTGTCTATGCCTATATACATCATGCTCACGGTGCCAAGTGACAAGATCGTGAGTTTCATGCCAGCCTACAATAGTTTCATATTGGTGTAGTTGTCTCTATGATTGACTTTGTAGAGAATTACACATTTGCACCACAGCAAGAGATCCAAGCACAGTACTACTTTTTTGAGCAGGTCTTCAAGACATTTTATATTGATGTTATTTATGAATCTAACGATTCACATTCTTGTGTGCTTGACTAGGTGGCCATCATGGTGTATATTAGTTATCGGCATGCAGAGGTGGCAGTAGATGGCATAGCAAGCATCCCAGAGGAGGGAGTCATCATTAGAGAGTACCACTTTTACATTAGTGACGATCGCTCTCACAACGCCCAATTTGTGCAGCATTGCTTCCATCGTCATGACGACTTTTTGAGGGAACATGGAGTCACATGGATAGGGTGGTGTCTAATGGATGTGGCGAACAGTTCAAGACTGACATCAGTTTTATTGGCTATATTCTTGGCATCGCATGACAGGCTTCCATGTGATTTGGAGCTTCTTTGAGACAACGCACGGTGGAAAGGGGGAGCATGATGGAAAGGGGGAGCATGATGGTGCGGGTGCGTGTGTCAAACGCGTCCTCAGACGTCACCAACTCCACCCATGACAGTGAGCGCTTTCAACATGCACAGCAATGCGCATTTGACCACTAGTACTGCCTCTTCCTTCCCTCAGCGAGATGCCAGGATTGTTAGGAGGTTCTTTTGGTGTGTTGACAGTAGTGTCCTTGATTTTGCTTCTCCAGATTGTGCGACAGTTACAGGCATACATAAGCTACACTCCATTAGGAGCACATTCTATAATGATCCCACCATCTTCACACGGCATCGTTCATACTTTTGCGGGCCATGCATTGATGGTGACCACTCGTGCAAGATGCGAGAGTGAGGGGATCCTTGGTTGCAGGTGTTGACGCCAAAGCGAGGAGCATTACCCCCCACCACTTTTGATCCTCTCACACTACCTGAGGGGATAGATCATGATTCTTTGACACACATTTTTGACAGTGGGTGGTATTTTTGCAATCATCACTGAGGAGGGCAATGAGGAGGAGGTGGATTACTACATTCTGAGGTGCACTAGGCCCAAGTGCACCCTTTAGTGTGATGTGACTGATGATTATGGATACTCATTTGATTCCCACAGCATGATAGTGGCAAGTCACTACTATGCGCAGGGTCAGATGCGCAAGGGCGGCACTGGCATTGAGTTTGTGCAGTATGAGTGGAGCAAGGAGATGGTCATATACTCTCATCTAGTTCTTGTTGTGAAACTCATGCTTCAACGAGTTAACAGCAAGAAGATAGGCCCGCCATAGTGGATCTTAAGCCAACACGAGCATGTCAGCATCTTGGAGACCCTCAGAGCTAGAGAGTCTCTGGATTGATATTGTAGCCTCCTCCCTCTTATTTGTTGTATCTACTGCCCTTCATTTTGTATCTTTCTCTCAGTTTATATCTTCTACCCATATATATTATGAGTTGGTTTTTCAGTTGTGCCCATAAATTTTGTATCCTTATGTTCATGGTTTGGAGGTGAAACTTTACGAGTGAGCGGTGTCATGGGACTGCTACCCTGCCACTCGCAAAGTCTCACCACCATCGGACGTCGAATGGTCGGGACGGTATGTTGCCACCCGCTATTTTTTTTCATAGTGCCCAAGGGGTCTCCTATGCAAAAAAATAGAGCATTTGGGTGGGGTATCATTATCATCCGGTATCCAATGGTGGTGAAACTTTGCGAGCGGCTCCATGGAGCTCCTATACCTCTACTTGCAAAGTTTCACCACCATCGGATGCCGAATGGGCGAGACGATGTGTTGCCACCTGCTATTTTTTTGCATAGTGCCCAAAGAATCCCCTATGCAAAAAATAGCAGCTTTGGGTGGGGCATCATTATCATACAGTGTCAGATGGTGGTGAAACTTTGCGAGCGGGTCCATGGGACTACTACCCCTCCACTCGCAAAGGAATCCCCTATGCAAAAAAATAGTGAATTTAGATGGAGTATCATTATCATACCATGTTCGATGGTGGTGAAACTTTGCAAGTGGGTCCACGGGGCTACTACCCCACCACTCGAAAAATTTCACCACCATGGACCCCGAATGAATGAGACGGTGTATTGCTACCTGCTATTTTTTGACTTAGTACCCATAAGGGATCCCCGTATGCAAACAAAAGCGAGTTTGGGTGGGGCATCATTATCATATGGCGTCCGATGGTGGTGAAACTTTGTGGACGCGTCCATGGGACTACTACCCCACCACTCGCAAATTTTCACCACCACTGGACACTGGATGAGTGGGACGGTGTGTTGCCACCCGCTATTTTTTGCATAGTGCCCAAAGCGTCTCCTATGCAAAAAATAGGGGGTTTGCGTGGGACATCATATCATACGGTGTCTGATGGTAGTGAAACTTTGCGAGCGAGTCCACGGGGCTACTACCCCTCCACGCGTATCTTTCACCACCATCGAACGCCGGATGGACGGGACACTGTGTTGCCACCTGCTATTTTTTGCATAGTGCCCATGCATAGTGCCCAAGGTTTTTTGCATAGTGCACAAGGGATCCCCTATGCAAAAAATAGGAGGTTTAGGTGGGACATCATTATCATATGGTGTCCAATGGTGGTGAAAATTTACCAGTAGATTCATGGAACTCCTACCCCTTCACTTGCAAAGTTTCACCACCATTAGACGCCAAATGAACGAGACAGTGGGTTGCCACCCGCTATTTTTTTGCATAGTGCCTAAAGGCTCTCCTATGCAAAAAATTATGGATTTGGATGAAAAATCATTATCATACGACGATGTCCGATGGTGGTGAAACTTCGGAAATGGATCCATGGGACTACTACCTCTCCACTCGCAAAGTTTCATCACCATCGAACGCCGGATGGATGAGACGGTGTGTTGCCACCCACTATTTTTTGCATAATGTCCAAAGGATCCCCTATGCAAAAAATAAAGAGTTTGGGTGCAAAAAATAGGAGATTTGGGTAGGACATCATTATCATACGATGTCCGATAATGCTGAAACCTTACGAGCAGGTCCATGGGCTACTACCCCACCACTCGCAAAGTTTCACCACCGTCGGACGCTAAATGGGCTTGACGATGTACTACCACCCGCTATTTTTTCATAGTATCCAAAGGATCCGCTATGCAAAAAATAACGGGTTTGGATGGGACATCATTACCATCCGGTGGTGAAACTTTGTAAGCGCGTCCATGGAACTACTATCCCTCCACTCGCAAAGTTTCACCACCATCGGACGTCGGATGGATGGGACGATGTGTTACCACCCGCTATTTTTTACATAGTGCCCAGGAGATTCCCTATGCAAAAAATAACCGGTTTGGATGGGACATCATTATTATACGATGTCTGATGATGGAGAAACAATGCGAGCAAGTCCACAGGACTACTACTTCACTACTCGCAAAGTTTCACTACCATCGGACGCCAAATGGACGGGACGGTGTGTTACCACCCTCTATTTTTTGGCATAGTATCTAAAGAATCTCCTATGCAAAAAAATAACAGCTTTGGATGAGGTATCATTATCATACGGTGTCCGATGGTGGTGAAACTTTGCGAGCTGGTCCATCAAGCTACTATCCCTCTACTCGCAAAGTTTCACCACCATCGAACGCCAGATGGGTGGAATGGTGTGCTGCCACCCGCTACTTTGCGAGCTGGTCCATCGAGCTACTATCCCTCTACTCGCAAAGTTTCACCACCATCGAACGCCAGATGGGTGGAATGGTGTGCTGCCACCCACTATTTTCTGCAAGTGCCCAAAGGATCTCCTATGCAAAAAATAATGGATTTAAGTGAAGCATCATTATCATACGATGTCCGATGGTGGTGAAACAAGTGTGACCATGGATTAAACTTACAGCATAGATTACATTTAATCTACATATGTAATAGACAGAGAATTGGTTGATGACTTAATAGAACATTGAAACTTTGCAAAAGTTTTTACCTACTACGCTAGGTGTCTGCTTGATCACATGGCACTTACAAAATTTATAAAATCTTATTGAGATACTCTTTAAATGCCAAGATAGACGATAAGCTCTATACATTGGATGAAAGAGTGTTAACAGAGCACAAATAAACTAGATCTGTGATTCTCTAAAGTTTCATGCCATGCTTCTCCCAATGAGTTTTGCCAATAAGCAGCTTCCTTGTACTAAGAGATGGCTTCATGTCAAAAAAATAATAATCATAAGACAAGCTCGTGATGCGAGTGAGTTCTGTTAGCAATTGCACACCAACTACATGGCGCTATTAATAAGTAGGCTTTATATGGTATGGTTAAGCAATGTGGACTTCATTCATGGAGTTAATAAATACAAGAAATGCATACCCTATATATAAACCAAAGACTATTGACCCTAAGCAAGCTTGATTTTGAATAGGGCGAAGTGTGTTCGCAGCTATCATATCCTTCTTGGTTCTTATTCGATCAACATGTTCCATTTTTTTTTTGTTGGCACCTGGCTCAATGTGTTGCTAGAGCAGAGAACATCATATAAGCTTAGCCAAATTTACTTCCTTCTTCGTATGACCAAAATGCTCCAAGACTTTTTCTCAGACAACTGGCTGAATTTGTTACTAGAACAGAGAGTATCATAAGCTTAGCCATGACTAACTACCTCAAGGGGTTTGTCCATGCACCTCTGGTACACGCTCAACCCTGCTTAGTGTGATGTTTGGACTAACCACGAAATGGGTAACAGAATTTTACCAGTACCATCCCAAAGTTCAGGTGATTATTTGCCAGAAGTACACTGAAAGAGTAGGGTGCTTGCAATCGATAGGAAATCGGACCCTGCACCATTGCCAAACAGCAACTGCTGCTCACTCTATATGTTGTGATCTTGTCAAGCACTTCTATTCAAAAGCTCTTTTAAGTACTGCATTTGTTCTTCTTCTCCATCAAGTTCTTCCCACTGTCACAAAGAGAACTTATCAGTACAACAGCCTTCTGAAAGGGGGAAAAAAACAGTATACTTCAACTCCTCGAGCTGAATTAATACAGCTTTACTCCAGTAATCAAAAAATGGTCATTATATATTGAAAATAAACGTTCCACTGCCAAATTTAAACCTGCCAACAACAGTAAGCTCCTCAGACCTCAAATGCTCATGTTTCTCTACAACTTCCCCTAGCCTGCTAAGCTTGGTGTAAACTATGAACAATGCCTCAGGCCTAATCCTAGGCTCTATGCCTCCTCACTTCATACTGGACCTAAACCCCACCCTCTAGGATTTCCCTCCTTTGCCCTACAGGGTTTCCATTATTAGTTTAATGCAAATCGCTTGCCACCAGTTATAACCCAAGACAAAATGTGCCAAGGAAATTTACATGTAAATAGAAAATTTTAAAGAGAACAGATCAATAAACATATGGTTCTCTATAATTACAGAAGATTTTTCAAAGAATCTGAGTAAGGATAGCTTTGGCCGCTAGGATAGCAGCCAAAGAAATGGAGTAAATATCGACATTTGAAGTTTATTCAGAAATATCAATTGAGTGTATCTTGGGAGCTTTTACAGAGACTCTCGATCCCTTTGCTGTGTTTCTAGATACCCTTCAGGAAATGAGAGTCAAACAAAGAGGGAAAAGGTACTGCTCAACTGATCAAATATGGATTGTTACGTTTCCCCTCCTCTCTTACCAAAAGGTATCTCAAATGAAAAATCACTCTTATATAGCATATGCACGAACCTTCCCAAGCATTGGTACTGTAAGAATCATGGTTGTTGGAATGGAAAGACTAATGACATCGATTAAGCATGATCACTAACTAGGCAAAGAGATTAGAGTTAATCAAAGTGATTAGACAAATGATCAGCATAATGACAATATGAGAGTAGAGAATGAGAGTGTGCTCTTGCATTAGAATGGAGCCTTTAAATAGGCATGAGTACAAGTGTTTAAAAGATGACTGACTACTAATCTTCTCTCATTATCTTTCCTAGATTTGAGCACCACCAAAAGAGCACCCATTGCCTAGATTTGAGTGCATGAAAGATCCCTCTCCACTAGCTATCCACGAGTTCTTCTTGACGATGTGGAGGTTGTGAGGATTAGGATACTTCTTGTGGACAGCCTTAATGCAATCATCCACTAGGCTCTTCCTATGCAGTCTTTATAGTGTGCAAAAACTACTTGGCACAAGTAGTTTACCACCTCCTCCCCACGAGAGTCATCAACTATGCCGCCCACATCTGTGATATTGTAATATGATATATCACCATGATGTGGTGGTGACTCTGAAGAACTATCCCCACCCCCAAAGCACTGCCCTAGGCATCCTCTATCTCCTCTACCTCCACTCTCACTGCTAGTGCGACGTGAGGTACGACCGCTCAGGTCATAGAGACTAGGACAGGGAGGTGGTGGCCTCCAGCCTGGCAGTGCTACTCTTCGTGTTCTTGCATATCTCAGTCGTCACAATACCCCTCCCCCCTTCCTACAAATACTTACACTGTGATCGATGGAGCTCAGAGTATGCCTACTCTCGCGCTCGGATGGAGTGGCATCACATGGAGGACAAGATCCACGCTCACTTGGCAAGCCTTTGCCCCAGGACGGATTGTGATTATTCCCCATCTAAACCCACGCCCAAGACTCTTTGAGTGGAGGGCAGCTCCGATAGTTTTGCCTCCCACAGAGATTGATATGTGGATTGTCTCATGGAACATTCAGGATTTAGGGGGGCCACAGTGCTTTCGAAGATAGAGATGAGGCGTCCTTAGAGGAGAGCTTCACATAGCTACAGTTGGGGGACCTATCGACATTCTTTTCCTCCAGAAGGACCACCTTTCTGTCAAAATACGCAATGGAGATGATAACCAAACCTGAGACCACAAGAGCAAGTAGATTGCAGAAAATAGACATCACAAGAGAAGGAGAGAGATATGCGTGTAACTCTGCTCTATATACACAAGATCCCGAAGTGATACAAGATACAATGGCAAGGGGCTATGGGGCCAAACAAGTGGTCGGCCTGTAGAAAGGCAAGCAAGCAGTCGGCCTGTAGAGAGACAGCCAGCCAACAGGGACAAACAAGCAATCGGCCTGTAGAAAGGCAGCCAGCCGACAGGGACTGAAATCTCCACGACCAGCAAAGTGCACCGGTCGGCCAGCAGTATCAAGTCGGCCAGCAACTGTGAGAGGTCGTGGACCTGAAGGATCAGTCGGCCAGCTCATGGGCCCTCCTGCCAACACAGGGCAACCACCCAAGCCAAGAAAATAGAAAAAATGGGGAAAAAATACAGGGAGTGAGGAAAAATGAGAAAACACCTACAAAGGGCGGGCACACCACAACAGGGAGTGAAGCTTCACCGCAATGCATCCACATTTAAGTGGCCAAAACGAAAGTGCCACAGATCTCCGACCTGAGAACCTATCAATGAGGAGTGTGCAGAGAGCTAGTAGATACCATTCTCCACACCGCCTTCCCAAACAACCTGGCCAGTCTCACGGTACCGTAGAGCAATTGAATGCTCCTCAAATTCACCCGAAAGCCAGTCTTGCATACTTCATGCACTGACAGAAGATGAAAACCAAGAGCAGGGACGTAAAGAACACGGGAGGAATGCTTACCCCTCTTGCCGTCAGGAATAATCTCCATCCGGCCCTGTGTATCGGAATGGTGGAGTTGTCACCAATGAAGATGCGACCTGACTACCGTTTAAGATCCAAAAAGAAGTCTCGGGAAGGAGTCACGTGCCTGGAAGCACCACTGTCAAGAATCCACTCCCGGGTATCCTTTGCGGTGAAGCCAACTGCCTCCTCACTCGAAGACGATGAAGCATCTGAGTCCATCATCTCTAAGTGCACAAATGCTGGAGTCTTTGCAGCTGTGGCTGAAAAATCAGCACTCTTCCCAGTCCGCTTAGGACACTTCGGCCAATAGTGGCCTTTCTCGCCACAATCATTGCAAGACCTCTCGGCCTTCAGTTTCACTTGATTTGTGTCAGGCTTCTTCTCAGAAGACTTCTCCGGTGAAGCCTTCCCTTTGCCCTTCTTGTTATTTCGGCCTTTCGGCCATTGGCCAGTTAAGGCCTCTAAACCTCCGTTGTGAGGAGGGTTCGTGAATCGTTCCTCCTGGTCCAAGATCATGGGCACAAGCTCCTCCCATGTAATGCTGCTGAGCCTGCCACTAGTAATCAAAGAGGAGTAGAAACCAGGATACTGAGAAGGCAAGTGGGACAACAAAGTAATGGCCATATCTTCTGATGATATCTCCTTCCCAGCCTGGAGGACTTCCTACTGAAGGGCCTGCAGCTTGTTAATGTGCTCCCGCATCGTCGACGACTTTTGTCACAATTGTGACGTATGTATGTATCAGATCCTCTCTTCATTGCTGATTCCTGTTTTTGCAGATGCAAAGAGTAACCAGCCACCTCGACTGGTTGCGACTCTTCGCCAAAGGATGTACCTCTTCATCGAATAGCCACATCCCTTCAACGAATGGTTGTATCCCTTGATGAATGGAGGTGGCATCGGCCAGTACCCTCTTGAAAGATACCGCCTTCCTTTGGTGGCGACGCAGGATTTCAGATGGCAAGTCTACTCCGACATGGGATAAATTCCGGCGTGCTCTTCGCAAGGCTTTTGAGCCTGCAAATGCGAACTTTCATGCAAGGTCTTCTCTCCGCCGCCTGAGTCAAACTGGCTCCATGGCCGCGTACATCTCAGAGTTTCAAAAACTGGCTCTCGAGATAGAGACACTCAGTCCCTCTGACCAGCTTCACAGCTTCATTGACGGGCTTGAACCCATGATCCAAGACGAAGTCCATAAGTACAATCCTACCACCCTGGATGAAGCAATCTCGTATGTCGAGCGCATTAGTGATTACAAGCGTCCTCCCAGGAACTTTTCCTCCGGCGCCCGTTCTTACCAGTGGAATCGACCCAATGGGACTAGCCAACCCCAACGTCCCAATCCTGGACAACCAAACTCTAGGTGACCATATTCTGGACAACAGTCCTTCCGGTCGCGCTTCTCCGCGCAAGCTCCCACATCAAACACACGATCCTCTCAGGCCGAATCCTTTGGCAACAGAAATCGAGATCGGTCCCGACAAGACCGTCGCAGCAATGATCGACCAACTTCAAGCGAGAAACCTCTTCAAGACAGCAAACCTCTTCATCGACTGCCACTTCATCCCAACCTAGTCGTCCAGGCCTCTGTACAATTTGTTCTGGCGATCACCGGTGGTATGAATGTCCTCAGCGCCCTAAACCCTCCAACACTCGGTGCAATTCTCAGGTGGACAGTTGCCACCATGCTGATCATGACCCGCCTCCTGTGAAAGACAAAGACAAACAAATAGCTTGCTATGTTCGCGTTTCTGAAGTTGTCAGTACCCTGATGCTTAATGGCCAAAGTACCAACCCTGTTCCGGTGAATCTTTCCAAGCAGGTCCTTAGTCTTCTAGGTTTCATTGGCGACCATCCCATCAATGTGCTGGTGGACACTGGCTGTTCCACTAATTTTCTGGGCACTTCTTTGGTTCACAAGCTTCGCCTACAGACCCGACATTTTGTGGATGCTTTTCAAGTAGAGCTTGCTGATGGTTCCTTTCTTAATTGTAACAAAAAGGTGCAACCGCTTCAGTTCCAGATTCAAGATTACCAAGATCACCTTAATTTTTCAGTGATGTTGTTGTCACATTATGACATGATACTCAGACAATCTTGGCTATATCGATATGATCCAGTGATCAGCTTTCGTTCTCATTCAATCCAATTATACCATGATGGTCGAGAGCTGGAACTTCGTGGCCTTTTCAGTGCCAAACGCGTCACTGTTGTTCCTGCCCTGCAAGTCAAGCGCCTCGTCCGCAAACGTCACTGTACAACAGCCTTGGTCATGTTACGGGAGATTAAAGCAGAAACTAGTGAGCAATCTCAAGCCTCGTCATCAACAACTGCTTACTTGGAGCAACCCTTCTTCAGGCCTTTTCAGGATCTGTTTCCGAATGATCTTCCGACGACATTACCTCATCGTCGTCCTGTGGATCACCTGATTGATCTTATCCCAGGTCAACCTCCTCCAACCCGAGCTCCATACCATGTTTCTTACTCTGAATCTCAGGAGATACAACAATTACAGGAGTTGCTAGACAAAGGTCACATCCGTCCCAGCAAAAGTCCCTTCGGAGCCCCGATCTTGCTTGCCAAAAAGAAGGATGGATCAATGCGGCTTTGCATTGATTACCGTACTCTCAACAAGCTGACAATCAAGAACAAATTCCCTTTGCCTCGAGAGGCAGAGGAGCAGAGACATGAGTTTTACTATCACTGCCAGGCCTCTCAGTGGACGCAGCTTGGTGATAGAGTGACTGGGGAGTTTTTTCAGATTACTGGATCTCGCCATGCTCGAGCAGGAGTCCGCCAGCTCAGGAGGAAGGACGGATCGGTAGCCACTGAGCCCGAGGAGATCAGAGCCATTGCCACTGAGTTCTATAGAGACCTGCTTTTAGCGAAGCCAGCCACTAAGGCTCGGGACGCTTGCAGACAGACTGTGTGGGCCCATATGCAGAGGAGGGTCACAAATCGTATGCGTACAGTTCTAGGTGAGCCTCTTTCAGAGGTTGAGATTGATGAGGCCTTGAGAGTCCTTCCGCGCCACACTTGCCTTGGGGAGGACGGATTGACGCCTGCCTTTTTTATGCGCTATTGGGACCTTTTGGGGCCAGGCCTCCGCAGGGGCTTTCAGTATGTTTTGGACACTCGGGTGATGCCATAGAGCTTTTCAGAGGGCTTGATCTTTCTTATCCCCAAGGGGGAGGGCCCCAAGGGGAAGGGAGTATCAGATGATATTCGGCATTGGAGACCTATTACGATTCTCAATACTGTCTACAAGGTCTTAGCAAAGGCCTTGAGTTTGAGGATCCAGCCCTTCCTGGGGGAGTTGATTCATGCTACCCAGACAGGATTCATCAGGGAGCGTAGTATCCTTGACAACATTTTCACATATCTGGGAGGCGACGGCCCGAGCTAGATTTCTCCGTGAGGACCTGGTCGTGATGCTTCTCGATTTTGAGAAGGCATACGATCGAGTCGATTGGAGTTTCTTAGAGGGCACGATGCTTCGCCTGGGCTTTGAGCCAGTTTGGATTCGAGGAGTGGCGGCTCTATATTCCACAGCTCGTAGCCAGGTGCTGATGGCAAGCGGACGGGGGCCGAGTTTTGAGTTGACCAGATCAGTCCGTCAGGGGTGTCCTCTCGCCCCGTTTCTTTTTCTCTTCTTTGCTGAGGCTATAAGCATGTATCTGACGGCAGAGGAGGTTGGTTTGAGAGGACTCCAGCTCCCAGTCCGGGGGGAGGACCTGCTCGATGCGAAGTTTGCTGATGACACGGGTTTATTTTTGCATGGCCACGAGGCCAATCTCCAGAGGGCAAGGCAGTCGCTTTAGGTTTTTAGTGCAGCTTCGGGAGCATTGATCAATTGGCGCAAGACAGTGGCCTTTTGGATCAGTAGCGCTCCCACTCCGGCATGGAGCCCAGACCCGGGCTTTCGATGGATTCCTCCTGGCATAGCAGTGCGGTATTTGGGATGCCAGATTGGACTAGATTTGTCACCTGCGCAGCAGATTGCCCCGCTTCTTCTGAGCATTCGGAGGAAGCTTTTGTATTGGAGTACAGCTCGGCTATCCTTGGCTGGGAGGGCGGTGGTGGCAAATCAGGTGCTTTTAGCGACCATGTGGTACATCACGTCTTGCTGGATCTTCTCGAGCTCTTGCATCAGCCAGGTACAGAGGCTGATCAGGAACTTTCTTTGGTCTGGGCGGGACGGTCAGTCAGCTCGGGCTAAGGTCGCTTGGGCATTATACTTCCGCTGGCCCAGGGGGGCTTGGGCATTATAGATCCAGTTGATCAGAGTAGAGCCTTATTGGGGAAGCTTATTGTTCAGGGGCTTCTTCCAGGCGCTGAGCCTTGGAAAGAGCTTCTTTTGCAGGGGGTGCAAGCTCGGGCTCCTCCAGCAGGGGGCACTTGGGCACCGGAGATACGATGGATCTTCATAGAGATGAGGAGGACAGGCCTCAGTAGAGGATGGGACGACAGATTTGCCTTGAGCATCCTGCGAGCTTGGGAGTTGCTGAGACCGGGACTCTCTCAGAGAGACCTCCTTCTTGTGATGAGGAGCGGGCCAGACAGCCGCTCATCTGGAGCCTAGCGGTTCGCACAAAGCAGGGTCATATGCTGGGTTCTCGGCCTCGTCTAGCCTGGGGACCATTGGCGACAGGCCGAGCATGTAGTTTTGGAGACTGGCAGGCCTTCTGCAGTCTCCCAGAGGAGATCCAGGTGGAGAGGCTGAGTCACTTCAGAGGGGGACTGATTATGAGGGATGACATTCAGGAGGCACTCACAGAGGAGTGGTTCACGCCTCTCGAGCCGGTGGCCCCACGGTGGATGGGAGCCTTTACACAGTTGGAGATCTTGATTGCTGTCAGAGCTTGCACTGAGGATGGTAGATGCCTCTACTATGAGATCCAGGATGAGGGCAGACTTCAGAGAGTGGAGGTGGAGTCCCCTTTGGTTGCAGAGTGCATTTTTCAGAGGATACGGGTAGTGGCTGCCGCTTCTCGGAAGTGGCATATTGACCCAGACCCTGCAGATGTGGACTCTGATTGGCGCATATGGGCTTATGCAACCCGCCCTTTGGCCCGGCTCCAGTGGGAGCCTGGCGAGTACGAGTGGCATGATCCTTATGCATCCCCCGAGGCCACAGAGATCACCTTTTTCCAGTATACTGTTCGGTTGGGACGACATATTTTGACGGCGAGGAGGATGGTCTCTCCAGCTGCATCGGAGCATTGGCGGCTATAGGGACTCTCACAGGAGTTCCAGGAGGATTTTTGGACCAGGCTCTGGGCTAGTCGACAGGCACGCAGGATCTCGACTTTCCAATGGCTGGTCGCCCACAGGGGCTCTGCAGTTGGCACCTGGCTTGTCTACAGCGGTCTTCCGGCGGCCTGTGTCCGATGCGGCCACCCTATGGAGACAGAGACATTGCCTATGGGACTGTCCCCAGGCGCAGCAGATTTGGCTGCGGATGCTGCGCATTCTGGCCCCCCTCTCTCCAGAGGGTATGTATGCGTGGGGTGCCACAGCTTGGTCGACTTCGTCAGGGCCTACTATGGGCTATGAGACGGAGCAGGACAGCCAGGCTGTCACCAGCCTGGACATTTCCCAGTCTGAAAGGAGTCTGGTGGACTCCAGGATGTTTAAATATTTGGAAAGTACAAGCTTTGGGAATGGGGGATTATCCTAGAATACAAAGGACCACACTCCTAAAATTTAGGAGAGTTGCTATTTTTGGCCCGCTCCGATGGAAATTCTGTTCGCGTCATTACATGTGGAATTGAGCAGATACCAAGAGTTGGCAAAGTGCCTATGACAGAATGTCTACCAGTTGGGATATTTTTAGAGGTAAAGATTATGGAAGGACCCATCTCTTAGATTGGGACATGTGGCAAGAAAGTGGACCAAAGTGAGACAAGTGGCCTGACACTTGTTAGAAAATGGATCAAAATGAGACAGACAAGTGGCCTCACACTTGTCACTTCAGCTATTGTGTGGCTCTCCACTTGTCATTGTAGCCTTCTCTTGCCATTTTAGCTCATGGGAGGCCCAAATCTATAAATTGGAGAGCTCTCTCTTCATTAATGAAGGCTCTCTTGCTGCACACTAGCCTCTACCACCGTTGAAGGCTACCCTAATGATGGCTACTCTCTTTCTCTCTCTCTCGAAGGCTGCCCATGAAGAATACCGGCTGTTGGGGACTGTTTTGGAGGCTTCCATCGCGAAGAAATACTGAAGGCAAGGGTATTCAATCATTTATTATGATTTCTAGCCATTGTATGTGTTGTACCAGCATTTGTACTTGCTGTACCTGCTGTACCAGCCACTGTACCTGCTGTACCAGCCATTGTACTTGCTATACCAGCTTCTGTACTTGCTGTACTTGTTGTACCGCCCACCATACCAGCTGTACCAGCCACTGTACCTGCTGTACCAGCCACTGTACTTGCTGTACCAGCTTCTGTACTTGTTGTACCTGCTGTACCAGCCACCGTACCGGCTGTACCAGCCAATGTACCTACTGTACCAGCCATTGTACCTGCTGTACCAACCATTGTACCTGCTGTACCGGCTGAATGGAGAGTTGTACTTGCTGTACTAGCTCTATTGCATGAAGACCCGTGGATTTTGGGGAAGAATCAGTACCCACACGGAGGTATATGGATTACATTGATGGCTCGGCATTTCTACAGCCTATGTTCCGGCTTGGTAGCCTTGTGTTGGGCTGTGCTATGGCATTTGTATAGGGATAATCCGGCATCTCCCGTGGGGAGAGTAAGGCCCTCAAAGCTTGTACATGATATTATTTTCCTTGGGTAATAAAATACTTCAAGGGGGGGGGGGGTCGGCCCATTCCGGCCTCTATGCGGTGTCACACGTGCAAGCTCCATTTTCAGCATTTGTGGATGTTTTGTCCAGCTTTATGTTTTATGCAAAGAGATAATGGATATGTGTTAAGGCTGTGGCCATGTTTAAGTGTTTTAATATGCATTGATGGTATCAACAAGTGTGTCAAAGGCCCTAGTCCCCCGGGCACCGCTGCTACGAGTTACATTGGTATCACAGCATAGGCTTTCTTGAAAGCGGAGGCTTCCTTCTATCAATAAGGAAGAGAAAAGATCTGGAGTGGGGACCACACTTACCATCATTGCTATTAAGCATGGCCAGCCACTTCAGAGCCTATGAAGCAAGAGCATGAACAATAGACAGCTTGATCTAAGGATTTATGAATTCACAAAATTTATCTTGGAAGTATGGAGTTAGCTTTATGTGCACACGTTTAGCACTCTTTCCATATGGATATTGTGGATTATATTATCAAGCTTACAGGCAAGCTATATGGAGATATATCTCAAGATATCTTAAGGATATGGTGACGAGATATTTCTGTTGGCTTCATGACCAACCTGGCAAAGAATAGCTAAGTATACTTTGAGTTTGCAAAGTTGGTGCTTTTGCTATTTACTATGAAGTGTTTTTGATGTTCACTAACCCTTGTATAGCTATGCAAGGAGAAAGGTGTTGTTGTTTGCCTTGAGATGGTTTCAGGGAAACATTGTTTATGGCTCCCTTTAATGGGATGAATTCTTTTCATGGTTCCTTTTATTGGGATGGATTATATCTATAGAGATTTCTTTCTTGGACGAGATTTATATAGATATTGGGCTTCACAAGCAATTTCTATGGACGAATCTGTTCGAGTTTATAGAGAAGAAATCTTTGGTTATCTCATGGATATGATGCTTTTATGGATTAAGTTCACCTCTACTCCAAGGTGTGTGGTTAGCACGGAGTATGTGGTAAGAGTTATGGTATACAAGGATTATGGTATACAGGTGTATGGATTCCTGGACTTCTTTTCTAGGAATTTGGATCCATCCTCAGGTTTATGGATTATGTTTATGGCTCCCTTTTACTGGGATGGATTATTCTTTTTGGCTCCCTTTATTTGGGATGCATTGGACTTATGGAACTCATGGTTCACTTACCTTATGTAGTGTTCTCTTGTCCTACGTGCTCTCTTGAAGATTGTTTTTACCATGTGAGGGTGGAACAATAGAGAGCAGATGGAAGGGAACCATGGGCACTTCAAAGGGTAGTGACAAGCACAACATACCCTGTGTAGTGTTCTCTTGTCCTACGTGCTCTCTTGAAGATTGTTTCTACCATGTGTGGGTGGAACAATAGAGAGCAGATGGAAGGGAACATGGGCACTTGAGAGGGTAGTGTGAGTTGGTGGCCGAAATGCCTATAAACTATGTGTAGCAGAAATGCGTATGGAACACCAGGTTATCTATGCCTGCGAGTGATTGTTTTCAGGACTCCTTGTTTAGCCGCCCTGTGTAGTATTTCTCTTGACCTAAGTGCTTTTCAAGATGTTGCTACCTTGCTTGGTAGAACATAGAGCCAATGGTAGAGAATATGGGCATTGAAGTCGGGCCGGGCGTCAAGGCAGTTCCTTGGTGATCTACATCGACATACCATTGTTTTCTAAATGTTGAATTTCATATGCATTGGCATGGATTATGCTATCTGGACTTATGGGACTGTTTTGTCTCACCCATTTATCTTGGGACATGATTTTGATATTGGTATTATGGAGACTTATTTAGTCTCGCCCATTTCTTTGGGACATGGATTCTTCAGTTATATTGGATTTTTTGAGACTCTCTCGTCTCGCCCAATCGATGGGACATGATTATATCTTGAATATATGGCTTGAAGCTTAAAGTTGCGGACAACTTTTAAGAAGTTGGGGAGGATGTCACCAACCTGGACATTTCCCAGTCTGAAAGGGGTCTGGTGGACTCCAGGATGTTTAAATATTTGGAAAGTACAAGCTTTGGGAATGGGGGATTATCCTAGAATACAAAGGACCACACTCCTAAAATTTAGGAGAGTTGCTATTTTTGGCTCGCTCCGATGGAAATTCTGTTCGCGTCATTACATGTGGAATTGAGCAGATACCAAGAGTTGGCAAAGTGCCTATGACAGAATGTCTACCAGTTGGGATATTTTTAGAGGTAAAGATTATGGAAGGACCCATCTATTAGATTGGGACATGTGGCAAGAAAGTGGACCAAAGTGAGACAAGTGGCCTGACACTTGTTAGAAAATGGATCAAAATGAGACAAGTGGCCTCACACTTGTCACTTCAGCTATTGTATGGCTCTCCACTTGTCATTGTAGCCTTCTCTTGCCATTTTAGCTCATGGGAGGCCCAAATCTATAAATTGGAGAGCTCTCTCTTCATTAATGAAGGCTCTCTTGCTGCACACTAGCCTCTACCACCGTTGAAGGCTACCCTAATGATGGCTACTCTCTTTCTCTCTCTCTCGAAGGCTGCCCATGAAGAATACCGGCTGTTGGGGACTGTTTTGGAGGCTTCCATCGCGAAGAAATACTGAAGGCAAGGGTATTCAATCATTTATTATGATTTCTAGCCATTGTATGTGTTGTACCAACATTTGTACTTGCTGTACCTGCTGTACCAGCCACTGTACCTGCTGTACCAGCCATTGTACTTGCTGTACCAGCTTCTGTACTTGCTGTACTTGTTGTACCGCCCACCATACCGGCTGTACCAGCCACTGTACCTGCTGTACCAGCCACTGTACTTGCTGTACCTGCTGTACCAGCCACCGTACCGGCTGTACCAGCCAATGTACCTGCTGTACCAGCCATTGTACTTGCTGTACCAGCCATTGTACCTGCTGTACCGGCTGAATGGAAAGGCTCGGCATTTCTACAGCCTATGTTCCGGCTTGGTAGCCTTGTGTTGGGCTGTGCTATGGCATTTGTATAGGGATAATCCGGCATCTCCCGTGGGGAGAGTAAGGCCCTCAAAGCTTGTACATGATATTATTCTCCTTGGGTAATAAAATACTCCAAGAGGGGGGGTCGGCCCATTCCGGCCTCTATGCGGTGTCACACGTGCAAGCTCCATTTTCAGCATTTGTGGATGTTTTGTCCAGCTTTATGTTTTATGCAAAGAGATGATGGATATGTGTTAAGGCTGTGGCCATGTTTAAGTGTTTTAATATGCATTGATGGTATCAACAAGTGTGTCAAAGGCCCTAGTCCCCCGGGCACCGCTGCTACGAGTTACACAGGCCATCAGATTCATTAGGGACCAGCCTCACATGGGTCCTTCACCGGATTTCTCGTCCGCTCGCTGGACACAGGAGAGGGATCTACGATGGGAGCTCCTCAGCAGCCTCACCATATGGTTCACCTGGAGAGCCCGGTGTTTCAGGGCCTTTGAGGGGAGACTAGAGCCACCAACAGAGACTGTTCGGGGGATTTGGCAGGAGTTGATCCACACTCTGCGAGGACCGTATGACCGCATCCGGGGCGACTCGGATGAGGCGATCTTTCGACGCCAGGCCTTCCACACCACTTGGCGCAGCTGCCCCTTCTATACCCTACACGCGGGTTCCCCCCGCTGGCACTACAGGCCACCTGTTTGGCTTTTCCCCCCTCCTATTGTATGATATAGCCCCTCAGTCTATGTACTGATATTTGTATTTCTCTGCATCTAGGGAGAGTCTCCCTAGTTGCCTTGCTTGGATCTCTACTCTGTTTTCTCGTGAGCAGGAGGGGAACCTTTATAGCCTTACGGGCGTTTTTATATAACTAATGAAAGAATCTTTTTTTTTTTTAATTCCCTTTGCCTCGCATCGATGAGTTCTTCGACCAGCTGCTTGGTGCAAAGGTGTTTTCCAAGATTGATTTGAAGTCCGGCTATCATCAAATTCGTATCTGTAACGGTGATAAATACAAGACAGCCTTTCGGACAAAATATGGCCATTATGAATTCTTGGTCATACCTTTTGGGTTAACCAATGCCCTGGCCACTTTCATGACCCTGATGAATGAAATTTTTGGGCCGTACTTGGACAAGTTTGTGATCGTTTATCTCGATGATATTCTAGTTTTTAGCCGATCTATGGTCGATCACAAAGAGCATTTACAGATTGTCTTTGAAGTACTACGCACCAATGTGTTGTACATCAACAAGAAGAAGAGCGAATTTTTCAAGAACCATGTGGAATATCTTGGTCACATCGTTTCTGCTAATGGGATTGCAGCAGATCCTAAGAAGATTCAGGCGATTGTGGATTGGCCTTTGCCTCTCACCATTTCAGATGTTTGATCTTTCTTGGGACTTGCTAACTTTTATCACAACAAGGTGCATAGGTTTTCAGAGATTGCTGTCCCTTTGACAGAATTGACAAAGCTGGACAAACTTCAGTGGTCTTCTGAAGCTGAGCAATCCTTCAATGATCTCAAGCATGCCTTGACGACAACCCCGGTCTTGGCCATTGCAGATCCCACCCAGCCCTTTGATGTAATGACAGATGCCTCAGATCGTGCTTCTGGTGGAGTTTTGATGCAGAATGATCGTGTCATTGCTTTTGACAGCAGGAAGTTTTCAGCCATTCAAAGCAGGTATCCTGTGTATGATAAGGAGTTTTTGGCAATCGTGCATGCTTATCGGACTTGGAGACATTTTCTTGGAGCAGATTCAGTTGTACGTACAGATCATCAATCTTTGACGTACATTTTCACTCAGCCTGTAATGAACTCTCGACAAGGCCGATGGGTTGAATTCTTGGCTAATTTCCACATGACTGTCCAGTATGTTCCTGGTCTTCAAAATGTGGTTGCAGATGCTTTGAGCCGCATGCCTCGAGCCACTAATTTTGCCATCACAGATGTGCAAATGGAAATCCCTGCTTGTTTCAAAAATGAGTATTTGACTGATAGAGATTTTGGAGATGCGTTCCGTGCTCTCAAATCTTCTAATCCCAATCTTGCAAAAATGAACATGTTTGCAGCCTACACCATCATAGATGAATTGCTATTCTTTTCTGATCGCATTTGTGTGCCTCACAATGCTTCATTGCGGAAGATTCTCATTCAAGAGCATCATGAAGTTCCTTATGCTGCTCATCCTGGTATCAACAAGACATATCGGCTTTTGTCTGCTACATACTTCTGGCCTCAGATGCAGCAAGATGTTATCAAAATTGTCAAAGCTTGTCATTCGTGTCAGATAATGAAAGCCTCTCGACAACTTCCTCAAGGGTTACTTCAACCGTTGCCAGTTCCCAATGAGAGATGGGAAAGTATCAGTATGGATTTTATCACCACTTTGCCTCGTTCATCCAAAGGCAATGCTCAGATTCTTGTGGTGGTTGATCAATTTTCCAAAATGGCGCATTTCATTCCTTGCAAGAAAGCTGCTTCAGCCCCAGATGTGGTGTCATTGTTCGTGCAACATATCTTCAAATTGCATGGTTTGCCGAAGACCATCATCTCTGACAGAGATCCAAAGTTCACTGGACATTTTTGGACGTCTTTGTTCAAATCTCTTGGCACGAATTTGTTGTTCAGTTCAGCCTATCATCCTCAAACAGATGGACAGACTGAAGAGTCAATCAGATTTTGGAAGAAATGATTCGACATTATATTCAATCCCGTTTGGCATCATGGGAAGATTATTTGCGACTCGTGGAATTTGCTTATAATAATTCCCATCATTCAGCAATTGGTTTAACTCCATTTCAAGTAGCATATGGGCATACTCCTCTTGTGCCTACAAACTTTGTTTTACAACACAAAGTGGCGTTGGCAGATCAGTTGGTTCAGGAGATGCAAGATGTGCTTGTGCAAGTTCGAGATAAATTGGTCCATGTGCAACAAAAATATCAAAAACAGGCCAACAAGCATCGTCGACATGCAGATTTTCAAGGAGGAGATTTGGTCTTGTATGTGGCACGTCACCGCTACAAAACAGTGAAGTCAGTTTTTCCAAAGTTGCGACCTCGCTTCTATGGGCCTTTCAAGATTCTTAAGAAAAATTCAGTTGTCAGTTTTTACAAGTTGGAACTTCCACCTTCATGGGGGAAGGTTCATCCGACTTTTCACATTTCTTGACTCAAACAGTATGTTCAAGGAGATTCGCCTGTTCCTGACCAGAAATCGAAGATGACCATATTATCCTTGTTCCAAAAGTAATTCTTGACGTACGACAGAAGGAAACAAGAAGAAAGTTGACTACAGAATTTCTTGTGAAGTGGATGGATTTGGATGAGTCTGATTCCACTTGGCAAAACAGATGAAGACATGCAACAGTACCCTAATCTTCTTCAGGAGTTCTTTGACAAACGGATGTCTATCATTTGACACCTGGGTTTTATTTTAAATGGGAGGGAATGTCACGATTGTGACGTATGTATGTATCAGATCCTCTCTTCATTGTTGATTCCTGTTGCAAATGCAAATTGTAACCAGCCAAGGGAACCCCTACCCTCGACTGGTTGCGACTCTTCGCCAAAGGATGTACCTCATAGACTCCATTATAACCTTCCATATGCCGTAATTGTTCCCGTCCAACTGACGGTCCACTGGGAACGTGGGGAGAGTTGGGATCTTCACATGCTTCTCAGCCATCTCTAACAAATCTGCCATCGCGGGGATGTAACTAAAAAGGGTGGGTGGGTGGGAAAAAAAACTTACACCTGCAAGTGGCTGTCCAGCAACTCAGCCCGTCGTCCTCTTGCTTCTTCTCTTCCCGAACAGTCCTGAACAATCCACTAATCAACAACGCAACAGTCCCCCTCTTGCTCGGAAAACTCCCAAGATCTATCAAGAGCCTAGGGCTCTGATACCATGTCAAAATATGCAGCGGAGATGATAACCAAATCTGAGACCACAAGAGCAAGTAGATTGCAAAAAATAGACAGCACAAGAGAAGGAGAGAGATATGCGTGTAACTCTGCTCTATATACACAAGATCCCGAAGTGATACAAGATACAATGGCAAGGGGCTATGGGGCCATTTTATATGGCCCCAAACAAGTAGCCGGCCTGTAGAAAGGCAACCGACAGGAACTGAAATCTCCACGACCAGTCAAGTGCACCAGTCGGCCAGCTGTATAAGTCGGCCAGCAACTGTGAGAAGTCATGGACCTTAAGGATTAGTCGGCCTGCTCATGGGCATAGTCACAAGGAACGGGGGACGGGGACGGGGACGGGGACGGGGGACGGCCATAAGTAGGGAACGGGAACGGGGGAGGGAACGGCACTCAAAAAAAACTTTTTTTAAAGTTTTTCTACTCTGCACTTATTCTACTTTGGAAGTACATCAAAATGAGCACAAATTTACATAAAATGGTAAGCTTTTGAGTCATATTAACAAAATATGCCAATCAAAGAGTGAAGGCATTGTACTAATAATTAAGTAGATACAAAATGAGAGAGAGAGAGAGAAAGAAAGCTGTATTAACGTCTACTAGAGAGAGAGAGAGAGAGAGAGAGAGAGAGAGAGAGAGAGACTAGAGGCCTAGAGGTTTGGAAGTTGGAAGACTCAAGAGGCTTGAGGGAGAGGTGAGAAATGAAATGAAATGAAATGATATATTAACGTCTTCAAAAGGCCAAAATGACCTATGAGACCAAAAAGGTTACAACAATTGGTGGATCTGATACAATGTCTGTGTAAGAAAAGCTAAAAACAAGTAACTGAAACTGAAATACCTATGAGAGAGAGAGAGAGAGAGAGAGTCTAGATAGTAGAGAGTAGGGCCTTGTGTGAGAAATGAAATGAAATGAAATGATATATTAACGTCTTCAAAAGGCCAAAATGACCTATGAAACCAAAAAGGTTACAACAATTGGTGGATCTGATACAATGTTTGTGTAAGAAAAGCTAAAAACAAGTAACTGAAACTGAAATAACTATGAGGAAAAATACGGTACTAGGAGCTCCTAATGGATAACCTCTGGGAGGAAAACTCCAGCAATAAAGGTAAGCATCATACACATCACCCAAAGATGTCTCTCATCGGTCCATGGCGGATATCCTCAATGTCCTCCATGGTGAGTACTCTGACTGGACATCTCCCATGCCGTGTTTGTATGGTCCTGATCCTCTGTTGTAGTCTCCGCCAATGTCGAGATGGGCCTCTCATCTTGGGGCGCCTGGACCGCCCCAGCTCTATAGCCCGATCAATCAGTGTACCTCTAGTGCGGCTATACTCTGGGGCTAGCTGCAATGCCTGCTGGCCGGACTGCTCAATCTCTGGTCGAAAGAAGTCTGTAATCTGCCTCGAGGCATCTCTGATCCTGGTATCTCATGACTCTAGAAAGTGGTCCGAAACCCTCTCTAAACAGGCAGTGAAAACGGCCTCGTATCTCATAATATACTGGACAGTGACATATGTAATGTAACTCTGTCTCTAGCTCCATCTGGCACAGCTGACAAATCCTGGCCTCAGCTGGTACTCCTCTGAATCTGCCAGTCTCAATCTCTAGCTGGTGTGAGGATGTGCGCATCTGACCAATAGCACACCATACCCCATGAGAAAGATGAGTATCCATGTAGCTAGGTCTAATCACAAACCCATCCTACGTGAGCTGGAGAAGATGATCTCTATAGAAAGCCATCTTCATACCAAGCTCCTGTGTCGGCTGTATCCATGTCCTCCTAGTGTCCAGCTGAATCAAGTCCTGCCTGATAAGTCTGGTAATCTCTACCCGTGTGAGAGAGAGGGAGGGTGCATCCAGGGAGTACTGAAATGGAGGTAGCCTTTCCATACTAAAGCCATGCAATTGGAACCAAGCTGTCATCTGTGCATACCAACAAGATCCGTCTCCCTGTGATGCCAACTGTCGTGAAGACTCCAGGGCTAAGCGAGCATATCTGTCTCTAGGGAGAGCCCAAGTGCTATGTATAAAGGAGACTGATCGAGTGAGTGCCTCTACTACCAATGGGGGGGCAGCCATCTCTGCACGGATAATATCATGTGGTACGGAGGCCTTGGCCCTAATCATCCGGGAAATCATAGAAACCAAGGGCCTCTCCATATGTCTCCATCCATCAGTGCTACCAGCTCGACTCTGGTGATCCACTGAGGGTCCCCATATCTCCACTCCATACAGCATGGCTGAAGTGACCAAAGTGTCAAAGAGCCAGAGCTTTGTTCGAGGTTCCTGAAACTGAATCTGCGAACACATCCTCTCTAGTCTCCCCAATGCTGCATAAGCTCTGGTCAATCTGGTCTCCGCTGCTCTCCTCAAGGAAAATAGTGAGCCACTGAAAACCACACCAAGGTAAGTATATGCATCTGTATACTCCACTGTCTCCTGACCATATGTAAAGGTGGGTACTGACCTCCTAACCCACTGTGATGTGGTGTTAAACACCATCACCTTGGTTTTACCAAGGTTAACAGACAATCCACTATCCTGTGCAAATGTGTGCAATGCATCCAAATGACGTTGCATCCCCTCTGGAGAATCTGAGATCAGCACAATATCATCAGCATACAATAACAGCGGAATCCATGTCCCTGCTAGCTGTGCTCCTCTGTCACCCTCCCGCTCTACATAGTCTGAAACCTCATCCACGTACATCCCAAATAAGGTGGGAGAAAGAGGGCAGCCCTGTTTCACCCCAATAGTGGAGTGAACCATCTCAGATATACCCTGAGTAGTACGTACCTGCCCCACAACTGTCCTTTATAAAGCCATGATTTCCCAAATCAGCTCTGTGGGCACTCCCATCTCCTGTAGTCTGCGCATCAGTCTGGCTCTCGGTACTGTGTCAAAAGCTTTGCGGAAATCCACAAAGCAACAATAAATCCTCCTGCCATATAATCTGTCCTCCTCAATAATAGCTCTGAGTGTCAAGATATGGTCAAGAGTGGAGAAACCTCTCCTGAACCCTGCCTGCCCTGATGCACGTATGCCCTCTCTCTCTGCCCATCTACTCAACTCCTGCTCAAGAATAGATGCAACTCATCTCTCTGCACTCCTCATCATACCAACTGTTCTGGGGCATGTTCCCAGATCGTCTCCGTGTAGGCTGACCATGGGGATATGCCTCTAATGCTGCAGCATGAAGCGTATCTATCAATATCTGAGTGAGCTCATCTAATGGCCGTCCCGGCTCCTCGGCACACGGTGTACACGGTGTCAGTCTCCCTCGTAAAGGTATAACGAGAGTGTGTGGAGACCTGTCCCAATGGAGCGGTGCTGTACTGAAATGTGAGAGTGAAGGACAAGATAGCATGATCCACTGCTATTCCAACCGGCCTAGTGCCTACCATAAAATCCTGAAAAGAGGGAATGAGATTGGGCTGAGCCATAACATAGTCCACTGTACTAGCACCATGCCTATGTGGAAAGCAAGTGAAACCGCCCGATGTCGGGAATCTCTGTAGGCCATTCAGGATGGCCAATCCATGTGCAGTCCCCATGTCTATCAAATACCGCCCATACACTGTATGTTCCTCATCCTGTGAGAGTCTAGATAGGCCCATATCCCTAACATCAAGCTCCCCCAACATCTCCTCTGAGGTATCATAAAATACTGTCTGGTTATGGGCGGTCCTGGCATTGGAGTCCCCCTGGAGAATGATGTCACCATCCCTGGAGAACTCCCAAATGTCATCATCCAAAATAGAAAAGGGAGACTGCCCGCTAGGTGATGCATACACTGATGTACTAGGAGCAAAATAGCATATAGCAATGTAGAGATATCTGCCCGTCTCTGCCCTCAGTCTAACCCACATGTACCTAGCCTGCTCATCTCTGCGGACTATATGTATCAGTGGCTGTAGCTCCTCTCTAAACAATACTGCCACTCCTCCTGAGCCCCGTCCTCTATGCTCTGAACGAGTCTCCTGTCTACAAGCTGTCTCCCATCGGTATCCACTAACATGTGGCATGGACTGTCCAGGAGCCTGATGTGTCTCACAGTAGAAGATGATGTCCCTCCCAGTGAAACTATCCTCAAAAGCCCCTACATCAAGACGTAGAGATCCATTACAATTCCAAGTAGCAACTTTGAGTGTAGTCCCATAGGTCTCGCGCCGTCATGAAGAGCGCCTCTCCATAATCACCACTCTACCATCTCTATAGAAGGCCACTTTCCCTTTCTCTCGGGCTGCCCTTATCTCTGGCATAACTTCTTTCATGTGGGCAAGTTGCGAGAGTGTGAGGTCATCTCCAAGAAATATTCCCGTCTTCTTGAGTGTAGGACGTCTCTTCAAGAAGTCCTTCTTCGCTTCCATGGAGGAGAAACGAATAAGTGCTCTCTCCTTAGAAGATTCGCCACCACTACCTTCTCTCTTCTTTCCCACTCTCCATGCCTTTGTGTGCGTGGCTTCAATGCCCATCATAGAGAAGAGCTCCTTGGTTTCCCCTTCCGCACCATCACGGTCTTTTAGACCGGACACTCGTACATGTAAGGCCCGGGTCTTCCTCCTTTGCTCCTCTTCAAGGGTCATGTTGATGATGGTGGGAGTGGGGATGGGTGGCGATTCTTTACCTTTCCCTTTCTTGGCGACCTCGATCCATTTCTCCGCCTCGTCCATCTTCTTTTGTGTCTTTGTGATCACCTCCACCCATGAAGATGTCTTCTCTTTATGTTGCTCCTCCTCCTCTCGAATGATCCTCATTTGTTCCTTGATGGTATTCAGCTCTTCAAGAAAGGAGGGCTGAAATTTTCCATCCTCAAGATTGCTTTTTGAAGTGGCTGCCAACTCCTTTTTGAGGGCTGAGATTTCAGCCGCTTGACTCTTAGCATGCAATTTGGCCTCCACTAGTTCCTCCTTTAAAGCTGAAATCTCAGCCTCTTGCTTGGAAGATCTCTCTTCGAGCTCTTGGATTTTGTCAAATCCCTTCTCAAGTTTGGAGAGGCGGTTTATGATTGCGGTGACGGAAGAGTCAACCATCTTCTTGTTTTCTTTGATAATTGTGCCGAGCTTGTCCTCCACCTCCACGAGCTCCTCTTTAAACCCGGTCTTGGCCATGACTTTTTGCAGATTCCCACAGCCAATGGACTGAAAATTAATCCATGACACAGGAGCAAAACAGCAGCAACAGGGGGGGTTCAAGTCATGTAGGGAAGAGAGTTATGTTGCTGCCTTGGGGGCCTGAGGAAGGGTGGGTGGGAAAAGGGAGGTGGAGGGTGAAGAGGGCGGCGCAGGGGCGAAAAAGAAACAGGGCAGGGCGGCGCAGGGGCGAACAGCGAAGAGGGCAGGGCAGGGCAGGGCGGCGCAGGGGCGAAGGGGGGCAGGGCGGCAAAGGGAGGCGGAGGGTGAAGAGGGCGGCGCAGGGGCCAAAACGAAACAGGGCAGGGCGGCGCAGGGGCGAACAGCGAAGAGGGCAGGGTAGGGCAGGGCGGCGCAGGGGCGAAGGGGGGCAGGGCGGCAAAAGCGAAGAGGGGGGAGCGAAGAGCGAAGGGAGCAACGGGAGGGGTGGGCGCAGCGGGAGGGGGGGGCGTAGGCAGGCAAGTTGGAAGTTACTAAGTTAGAAGAAGCTTGAGGGAGAGAGACTAGAGAGAGAGAGTTGCTTGAACTTTGAAAACTTGAAGGGGTGTGTGGTGTGCTTGTAGCCTTGTTCTTATATAGATATTAGATAGGCAAGAGAGAGGCAAGGGCAAGTGAGAGAGAGAGAGAAGCAAGGGCCAAGCCTCAAGGGCCAAGGCCCAAGGTCCCAAGGCTCAAGCCTAAAGGCCAAACCTCAAGGCAAGAGAGAGGCAAGGCCGAAGGCCCAAGGCCCAAGGCCCAATCCTCAAAGGCTCAAGGCCTCCCCAAACGGCCAAGCCAAACGGCTAGAGACAGCCAAGGCAAACGACTAGAAACGGCCCCACAAACGGCTAGAAACGGGCAAAAGAAACCAGTCTGACTGTGCAGAATGGCTCCCTGCCGTCCCCCACAGTGCCGTCCCCGTTCCTACTACCGTCCCCTTCACCGTCCCTTGTGAGGGACGCCTCCAGGGGGACGTCCGACCGTCCCCTGCCGTCCCCGTTCCTGAACCGTCCCGACTCGGCATCCCTCCGTTCCAACAGTCCGTCCCTTCCGTCCCCTATGACTATGCTCATGGGCCCTCCTGCCAACACAGGGCAACCACCCAAGCCAATGGAGACCATCACTCTTCTTGGGACCGCCTACAATATTTTGGCCAAGGCCATCAACAAGAGACTTCAGCCTTTCCTCCCTGACTTGATTCATGACAATCAAGCAAGCTTTGTTCAGGATCGGAGCATTCTGGACAACATCTTCACCTTTTGGGAGGTGACAGCTTCGGCCAGGATGCGGCAACAGCACGACCTCATAGTGCTACTCCTAGACTTTCTCAAAGTTTATGATAGGGTGGATTGGAGCTTTCTGGAGGGCAATATGAGCCGGATGGGGTTCCCCGTGGAATGGATCTGAGACGGGACTTTACCCAACTTCTCACAGTCAGGTTCTCATTCAGGGAGCCTGTGGAGACAGATTTTCCCTCACCTGCTCGGTCCGGCAGGGCTGCCCTTTGGCACCTTATCTTTTCTTATTCATCACTGAGGTCATGAGCAATTTTCTCTGAGCTCAGGAGACCGGGCTCCAAGGATTGTGTCTCCCCCTCAGTACTCGGGAGAAGCTACTAGACTCACAGTTTGCAGATAATAGAACAGGTTACATTTCTGGAGATGTGGGAATCTCCAGAGATTCGTTGAGGCCATCGAGCGCATCAAGAGCGCAAATCAACTAGCACAAGTCGTGTGGCTCCTGGGTAAGCTTTGCACCCACCCAAACTTGGCGTCCAATTGAGGCTTTCCACTGGATTCCGAGGGGCACTCCAGTTCGCTATCTTGGATGTCAGGCGGGCATCGATATCTCCCCGGAGCAGCTTGCCCCCCTTCTTCTCAGCATTCGGAAGAAACTTTTGTACTGGAGTTCCGCGAGACTCTCCCTAGCTAGTAGAGTGGTGGTGGCGAACCAAGTCCTCCTTGCCAACATGTGGTACATTACTTCTTGTTGGGCCTTCTCCCAAGCATGTATTCGTCAAGTACAACGATTGATCAAGAATTTCTTATGGGCCGGCAGTGATGGGAGGCCTGCCAGGGCCAAGGGGGCATGGAGAGTGATCATTCAGCCATGACGCAGAGGAGGCATCATTGACCCTCCTATTCACAGCCGCACTCTACTGGGCAAGCTAATTGTTAGAGGTGGTGAGCCTTGGAAGGTCTTCCTCTTGGCCTGTATTTCAGCCCGCACCCCGAGTCTAGGGGACCCTTGGCCGCAGAGTACTAGATGGATCTTCATAGAGATACGGGCCCATGGATTTAGCCCTGCCTTTGAAGACAGATCTGCAACAAGTTTACTCCGAGCTTGGAACCACCTCAGGCCGGCCTTCACGCAGATAGCTCCAGTTGCCTCAGAGGAGCGTCTTCGGCGGCAGCCATTGATCTAGAACCCATTGATCCATTTACCCAGTGGCCACATGCTGGGGACCCGGCCTGATGTATCATGGGGCACATTGAGCTTAGGACCTGCCACGTCCCTTGGAGATTGGCTTGCACACATGCAGTTACCCCCGGAAGTTCAGGAGAGAGGTTTGGCAGGGATCCAAGGTACAGACAGGCTCAGCATCGACATCGACTCTGCTATTCCTCAAGAGTGGCTGACTGAGGTACCCACAATGGTATTTGACAATAAGCAAGAGGGTGAGGTTGAGGAGCAAAAGAAAGCCCTCATTCGTGCTTATGGCATAGTGTAGGGACAACAATTCATTGTCCTCTTCGATATGGGTAGCTTTGAGAATGCCATTTCTCCTCAGTTAGCTAAGATTCTTAGCATTCAGTGGTTTAGGGATTATGCACCCATTCCAGATTGGAGGTAGTACACTTTCACTATTGTTGATGTTGTTCCTGAGCATTTCATGATTCACGGGGATAAGAGCATTCTAGGTATTCCACTCATCTCACACATCTAGGCCCAACGAGCTATCAGAAAAGGAGCAGAGTGGCCGTTGATTTATGTCCGTGTGAGCAGTTTGTTGTTCAGTTAGCAACCCCTCTGAAGCAAAAGCTGGATGATCTCCTAGCACAGTTTCAAGACATCATGCTAAAGGATGATCTCCCACTGCAACTCCCACCCAAGCGTCTTGAGGATCATGGCATTGAGGTGGTCCCCGAGACAGAACCACCCAGTAAGTTTCCCTATCGCCTTTCTAAGACATTGGAGGGTTGTCATGTGCATGCACATGTACATGCTAATTCCACAGCTAATCCTTGAAGGGGAAACAGATAAAGACCAGATTTAGGACCGGATTTTGGAGCTACAATAGCTAGCATGATAGAGTGTGCACAGAGCAGAAGCAAAGGGAGCACTAGAATGTGCTGAACTGAGAGTGCAAGAGAGAGAGATATGAAGCCAAAAGGCTGAATATACTGCAGTGAATACAATCCCGAGCAAGAGACCTAATAGTCTCATAAGTGAAGGATACAAAAGGGAGCAAGTGTGTCAACACATGAACCACACAACAACAAGAATGAACATATAGAAAGGGAGAGGCCAGCCCACCTATTTATAGATAAGGAGCTGGCCGATTGGACATCAGCACCCGACTTGGGAAAAATGCTAGGAAAAAGGGAAAAAATAAGGGTGGCCAGCCCACAACCAAGAGCCATAAAAGGGAACAAAATATGGGCAGCACACATGGATGAAATGCTAACACCCCCTCTCAGCACCGGATGCTGAACAAACTCCAAGAAGCCGAAGATGAGGAGCCAAGGAAGCCTGAGACACCGGCTTGGTAAACAAATCTGCTGCATTCTTTGCTAAAGGACAATACTCCAAACGTAAATCTCCCGCAAGAACACATTCACGAACATAGTGATACTAGATCTCAATGTCTTGGAGCGATACTTCTTGGACACATGGACATATGCCGAAGAGCCAAATGCCCGCAAATGAACAACAAAGGGCTTCTCACCATGGAAAGCCTCATATGGAGTTTCATCTGGAAGAGCAGCTATAGAAGACCTGTTCTGAATATAGACAGCAATAGAAGCCGCCTCAGCCCAGAAACGTCGAGGTAAAGAGGAGTGCTCAAGCATAGTACGGGCCATCTCCATAATAGTCTATTTCTTCCTCTCTGCAACTCCATTCTGTGATGGAGTGTATGCTGTAGTAAGCCCTCTCCATGCCCCGATCCTTGCAATACTATTGAAACTCCTTGGATGTAAACTCACCCCCTCTGTTAATCCAGAGAAACCTTGATTGAAGAACCGGTCTCTTTTTCCACCTCAGTCCTCCAATCATGAAAGTCCTGAAAGACCTCATCCTTGGTCTTCAAAAAGAAAACCCAAGTATATCTGGAGAAGTCATCTACCATCACAAACATGTACAACGCCTTACTCAAAGACGTGGTATTCATCGGACCCCACAAGTCTGCATGAACAAGAGCAAGTGATGTCGAAGATATGTGTCGCCTCCTTCGGAAAGGCGGCTTGGTGTTGCTTCCCTTGTAAGCAAGAGGAACATACGAAAGCTGGAGCCTTGATGGTTGGTAAACCCTTGACCAACCCATCCTTTGAAGCTTGCTGAAGTTGATACCTCAAATGGCCAACGTAGCATGCCAAAGACCCGAAGAACCGTGAGAGAGCAAAGCGGTCAATTTGTATAAGCCACTATCTTGGACTCCCTGAGTCAAGGTGTTACTAGTCTCCTTATCATGAATAGTAATCTCGTGACGAAATAAGATCACCTCCGCACCCTGAGTTGTAAGTGCACTCACTGACAAAAGATTAAATGCTAAATCCAGAATGTAAAGAATGTCAAAGAAGTACCTCTTGTCTTCGGAGGAGTGGAAGATAGGAATAGTGCCATGTCTATGAACTGGCACAGAAAAAGAATCACCCAAGGTAATAGTGCATGTCTTGGCAGAAAAGTCCTCGAACCAATCCCAATGGGGTGTCATGTGAAGGATAGCACTGCTATCCACAATCCAAGACCTGGACTGAGAAGTCACAAGCGCCAGTGTATGAGAAGGACTAACTAATAGGAGAATACCATCATCCTTCTTGGTCTAGGACACTGCAGAAAAGTCCTCGAACCAATCCCAATGGGGTGTCATGTGAGCAATAGCACCGCTATCCACAATCCAAGACCTAGACTGACAAGTCACAAACGTCAGTGTTCGCGAAGTACCGACTAATAGGAGAATACCATCATCCTTCTTGGTCTGGGACATCGCTATAGAGGTAGAGTTCTTTCCTTCTTCATCCCACTTCTTCTTATAACATTGGGGCTGTTTATGACCCTTCTTTCCATAGTAGTGACACTCCACGTTCTTGTTTTTAGAAGATTTATCTTTGTCTTTGTCATTGTCCTTGGAGCTTTTGTCAGAACCCCCTTTTCCTTTCTTTTGTCGATTCTTCCCTTTATCTCAAGCAGCCAAAGCTCCATTAGAACCACCAGAGGTGCTAGTCCGCTCCTCAAAGCGAGACTCAATCTGCATAATGGAGGGAAGCACTTCCTCCCAAGTAACTGGAATAGCTCGAGGAGAAGAAACAAGAGACTGAAAGCATCAAACCTCTCTAGAAGCTTGGAGAGAAGCCGAATAGCCATATCCTAAGTAGAGATATTCTTGCCACATACAACAAGCTCATCCCAGAGATTTTTCATCTTCGTAATAAAAGCAGATAAAGAAGGAAAGATAGAAACCAAAAGATTCATGAGTTGCTTTTCCAAAGTCAAAATCCATTTTGGAGACTTGATCTCGTAAAGATCTGCAAGGGCCTTCCAAACTTCATGTGCCGCATCTGTTGTACGCACATGAGAGAGAACATAATCCTGACAATTCAACATGAGAAGGGAAAAAACACGACGATCATTTACCTCCCAAGCATCAACCTGTGCCTGAGTCACACCAACTGTAGAGAGGGTGGGAGGGGTGGCATTGGTAGCTGTAACTAGCCAGTCTCAGAGATCCACTCCACGCAAGGCCGACTTCACCTTCACCTTCCACAATGTATAATTGGTGCCATCCAACTTGGTAGACTCAGAAAATATATGAAGCATAGTCGAGGCATCCATCATTGAACTCGGGCTCAACTCTCAAAAAAGAAAACGCACAACTTAGAAGAAAAAATTGTCCACTACAGGTACCAAGCTGCCACCAAAGCCACAATCCACACTTTGCAAGTGATATGTATCCATGGGAGAAGACAATGCAGCCAACAAAGGGGCTGCAAACCTGAAAAATACAGGCCAACCAGCTTCCACACCTCAAATGAGAAAAACGCTGAAGAGATGAAGCCTAGGTGAAGGTAGAGCGGCCAGCAACTTCTGTCCAAAAAATGCAGCAACCAGAGGGCTGCAAATCTAAAAAACGCAGAGCAGAAGGGCTGTAGACAGCATAGTTATTGGGGAATGTTGTTCCCCCTCTAGGGAACGGGGAACGTCGTTCCCCAATCCTGGACGTTCTGGAACGTTCCCCCACAAGGAGCGGCCAAGAGGGAACGTTCCTCCACGTTCTCCCTTGTAACAGGCCCACAAACCCTTAAAAAAAGGGCAAAATGTTTTTTTTTTTAAAGCATTTTCCTCTATTTTTTCCACTCAACTATGCATACGTAACATAAATTTTCAAAGTTTCAGCCTATCCTACTTAAAATTCATAATTTAAAATGACATTTTTTAGAATTCCATTAGTTTTGTTTGCTAACGTGGCGTTCCCCGTTCCCATTCTTGTTCCCGTTCATGGGGTTCAAAACGTTCGAGTTCCTAGGGGCCAAAACATTCCCTCGTTCCCGTTTCCTGGTAACTATGGTAGACAGGCCTGAATATGGGGCAGCAAGAAAATGCTGATCCTAGAGCTTTGATACCATGATAGAGTGTGCACAAAGCGGAAGCAAAGGGAGCACTAGAATGTGCTGAACTGAGAGTGCAAGAGAGAGAGAGAGAGAGAGAGAGATGAAGCCAAAAGGCTGAATATAGTGGAGTGAATACAATCCCAAGCAAGAGACCTAATAGTCTCATAAGTGAAGGATACAAAAGGGAGCAAGTGTGTCAACACATGAACCACACAACAACAAGAATGAACATATAGCAAGGGAGAGGCCAGCCCACCTATTTATCGGTAAGGAGCTGGCCGACTGGATATCAGCCGTAGTTACCAAGGGACGGGGACGGGGACGGGGATGGCTAAAGGTAGGGAACGAGGACGGGGGGGTGGAGACGGTGTAGTGAGTAGGAGAGGGTGGAGAGGAAGGTGATGGACCGTGGAGTAGGAGAGGGAGATAGTGGAGAGGAAAGCTTGAGTAGGAGAGGGAGATCGTGGAGAGGAACTCAAGTCTTGGAAGGCTTGAGTAGAAGAGGAGTGGCTCCAAGCCCATTATATAGTTGTGTTGCTCTCTCTCTCTCTCTCTCTCTCTCTCTCTCTCTCTCTCTCTCAAATGGCCAGTGTTAACGGCTAGTAGCCGTTTATTTGAAAAAAAATGCCTGAAGATTTAGCTGTTGCAGCCGTCCCCGTCCCCTGCAGACAACGTCCCCCTGTTCCCACAGGGGGGAACGCCCGTCCCCTGGTCACGTCCCCTCCGTCCCGTCCCCCTGGCCGTCCCCAGCCCAGTGTGCAGGTCTCTCTGCTCGGGACGGCGTTTGGAGTGACAATCCCATAGGAGTGGCACCAAAAATGAAGATGGACCAAATGGTGACAATGTCCTTGGATTATCTAGATATATATATAATTCATTCATCAGTTTGTAGTGTATTTTCCATTGGTTGAGCTTTCAGATCCACCTAGTGGCACGCCACCTCTCGGGTGAAGCAGTCACCTAGTGGCAGTATTAGTCGAGTCTACATATAGACCCAATAGCAGGGTCTCCCGCAGTATGTATGGGACACCCTCGTGTCCGATCTCAAAAAACGGTTTCTCCTCCACAATACATGACCAATCTTAAGGATGAGTTTTATAGACTCTCCCAGAATGGGTCACCCGTACTGATATACTCTAATAAAATAATCACGTCAACACAGCGGTTAGGTATACCCGAGGAGGATAAATTGAAATAGTTCATTAGAGGTTTGGATACTAACATTAGGTTTACTTTACGTAATTTTCAGCCACATTACGATACTGTACGGTTCGCATGATACGATACCGTATGAGAAAATACAGTATGATATAAAAGAAATATTCTTATCGTACGGTATCGTACGGTCTTTTAAAAAAATACTTACAAACTTTAGTATTTTCAATTTGAAAGAGAAGACAAGTTGTCACATGACTCAAACCAAAATTCCATTAAAACCAAGTTGAAAACATATATAGATGTTAGGCTAAAGCCTAAGTCATACAATGTGAGGCGCTCTAGGCACATGTAGCCGTAGTAGTAAGTACAAAAAGTGGTGCACAAAAAAGGGAGGCTAGAGGGTCGGGACTAAAATCTAGATGGAGAAGTGATCACTATCAAAATCAGAGCTCTTGCTAGGATCATCTCCATCAGAAGAGTGCCTATCGGAGCGCTTGTAGAAGTTACCCTCGCTAAGGATGTTTCCCTCGTCATCAAACTCGAGCTCTCTAAGCTCCTGTGACAAGGCAATCGAAGCGTCCTCATTTGCAAGAGCGGAGGAAGAACTACGGGAACCTCATCGTGTATTTTAAAAAATTACTTATAAACTTACATATTTCCGATTTCGAGATATGGAGTAATTTAAAAAGGAGGGAAGCATCATAGTACAGAGGAAAGCTCAAATAGCCATAGACAAGCAAAAACAAGACCATTACTCCCATTTTTTTTTTTTGGGAAAAAAAAAAGGCTCAAAATTTTTTTTCTTCTTGAAAAAGTCAGTATGAGTCCATATAGTATCGTACCGTATGGTATTCCGTACGATGTGCTGTCGTACGTCGTACGGAGACAACTATGTTCTTATGACACGGTTCTCACTCTCACTCAGGAAATGATACTGAACAGAGGTAAGTCCAAGAAGATCCAGGCTAGCTTCAAACCCCAACAACAGTCATCCACCACCCAAGAATCATCATGTCAAGGGGGAAGAGAGCTCAAAATAGCAAAGACAATAATTAAGATTCCCGGACCACCTCAAGAGGCAAGAAGGATAAATATTAAAAACTTCACACCTAAGAAAACACCTGAGGAAAAGGCCAAGGAGGGCATTACTGGTGGATATCTCCAACCAGAAGAGCAAACGCAGTATAGGGGAAGAACATATGTTTCTTCTGCCATACCGTGGGGCATGGTAAGAAAGACTATACCAAGTGGCAGGCTGTACAAGCCCCCAAGACCTATGCCTCCACACCACCTACCGCCACAACTGTATCTACATCTCCCGCATCAGCCACCAACACCATCCAACTCTTATCCGCCTTGAACATAGTAGCCTGACTCCTATCCCATACCTGACTTCCCCAGTGTGGCTAGGCGTGTTTACAAGACATGATATCGTTGTGGCAGTTCACGGAGCGGATGAGGGCAATGGTTTGTTGACTTTTTCTATTGGATTCCATGGCAGATTAGAGAGATCCGAGCCCCCCTTGGAGGATTTTAGTGGCTGCACCTTACAGAGGACGAGGGTGATCGGATTTCATGCACAGGGGTGTTACATAAACCCACCACCAGCCAAGGTGGCCACGGAGAGATTCTGGTGGCTATGGATATGGGAGTGCCAACTGGTCCCTCACGTGCCTCCAGTGGGACCCGGGAGAGTGGACTTGGCATGACCCCACTGATCGGGAGGAGACTCTGGATGCCCCCCTTTTTGCATATTCAGCATGGCTAGGCCGCAAGATCCAGATGACAGAGATTGATCGCACGCCGGTAAGACCATCACATTGGCAGTCTCACAAGGCCTCTCACAATGTTTCCTCTGAGATTTTTGGAAGAGGCTTTGGACAGTTTTCGGCCTAGAAAGATCACCCTCTTTCTTTGGCTGATGGCACACAAGAGCTTAGCGGTTGGCATTTGGCTGGCAGTTGGAGGTCGGCCAGCTTATTGCACAAGGTGCGGTCACCCTCATGAGTCTCAGCAACGTTGTCTTTGGGATTGCCCGAAGGCTTAGCAGGTTTAGCAATGGATTCTCCACACAGTCACGATGGAGAAGACCTCGACCCGGATCATTACATGGGGCACTGTCGCATGGGCCACAGAGGCTAAGATGGTCAGAGTTTACAAGGAGGATGGTGGAGGGCTAGCCCTTCAAGTCTATCATCTCCACATTTCGGCAGTTCCAATCACAACCCCACCCTACAGACCACTAGGGCGACCAGGCTCATGCAAGAGATGGGAGATTTGCAGTAGCATTGCAGCCTAGCACATAGGGCGACCACACCCTACAGACCACTTGGGCGACCAGGCTCATGCAAGAGATGGGAGATTTGCAGTAGCATTGCAGCGAAGCCATCAAGGGTACCCACACTCCGCATGCAGAGTCTATCAAGAGCATTTGGCTCGACATCGTACATACCCACCACAATCAGTGGGGGAAGTTACAAGGTGGCTCTGACAGCATGCAGAAGCAGCGGGAGCCTTTCTTGAGGCTCTGGTGGCTTGGCTCTTTTCTCACAGATAGAGGTGGTGACCCCACTTGGCATTACAGACCACCTTTGTGGTTGTCCACCCCCCCCCCCCCCCCCTATGAGATAGCCTTCTCCTCATAGAGCGGCCAACCAGAGGAGAAGTGTCTCGTTCCCCTTTTTGATTACTTGATCCCCACCCTGTATGTGAGGTGAGTTTGTATCTAGCCCTCCAGGGTTGTATTTAGCCCTTCGTGGCTGGTTTTTTTAGTAACTAATAGAAGGATGTTTTTCCCGGGAAAAAAAAAGACATGGCTGTATGCAATCCATTCAAGTACCTGCATTTTGCAATTGGCTGCATGTAACAAGCCATCCTTCTTACTTAGTTGAACCTGCATAATTTTCCAGTCATCATATGATAGTAGAATAGCTAGGTATATTCATGTCCACATGTGACGCGTGCCACCAATGTCTTGATAGAATGCATTTAAAACTGTGTTTTCAGCTCAAAACCAGCATGAAAAACATTCCTAAACACTGGACCTTCAAGGCTACGTATGTGACACAGCAGAAGCCTTCATGCGGTTAAGCACCCTGTAGGAACTTTACTGCATAACACATGAGAGAAGAGAGAGAGAGAGAGAGACTAGTTTTCAGTATATACATTATGTACATGAAAAAGGTAACATGTTTGCTACATGCCCTAAATGCACCTAAAGCTGCCTAATGAGGGATTTAGATATGGGATTAGCCATGGCACTACCTTGTACACGTGACATCCCCTCCTGCCGAGCTTGATGACGGGAATCCAACTTTTTTTGTCTTTGACTTTGGATGATTGTCATCATCCCTTGACTGCTCTGGAACTCCAACTTTGCCATACTTCTTCCCTGGCAACTTAATTGAATCTCCTATTTAGCCTCTAATTCCACTCCATGACTATGCATATGTTCCAATGTTGTCGCCTTGCATGCATACCCTTGTCCCTGAATGCATTGACTTATGATTGATGACTAAGGCTGATCAAGGCACCTAACTGAGGCTACTGCTCCTGTTCTCGGGAAGCCACCAAGGTACTCCTTTGAGGACCTAGCTTCCATGGGCTAAATGATGAGGATTCACATAATGCATGCTTGACCTTCCTGATGCTTCTTCACTACTTGTGTTTGCCGTTCTTGGACCTGCACACCTCTTATGACAATGCCCTTGAGAACTACAATAATGTCCTTGTGGTGCAAGTATGATGCCCCTAGGGTAGAGTTTGGTCCTCACGTGATGAATGTAGGGTGGGTGTGGCTACCAGTCAAGGCATGACTACTAGTCCAGGTTTGGAAACTTTACATATTCTCATGTGAAGCTATGGGACCTGCAGTGCTTGGTGATGTGGTTGCACCTGATGGTCTGATACCAATGTGACATAGTGGAAGCCTTCATGCGGTTAATCATAGCCCTTAAGCACCCTGTAGGAACCTTAATGCATAACGCATGAGAGAAGAGAGAGAGATAGACTAGTTTTCAGTATATACATTATGTACATGAAAAAGGTTAAATGTTTGCTTGGCCACAGGGCTTCCCAAAAGGGCTACTTCTACAAACTATACATGATCCAACTCCAAGAGGGAGATAGAAGAAATGATGCAAAAGATGCTACTTCTATATAGATGACGATTTGCTGCTGGTCCTGAAGTTGACTTCTATATGAACCTATTTGATGAATTCTCCAAGTGGGTAAGAGGACTGACACATGCAAACTCTATGTGGCATTGGTGAGCCAAATGGCATCACCACAAACTCGTAGTGGCCACGTTCAGTTCTGAACGGTGTTTTTGGAATGTTAGCCATAAAGATCCGAACTTGATGATAGCCACTCTTGCAATCTATCTATGAAAAGAACTTTGCACCATTGAGTTGCTCAAGGATATACTCAATCCTACGCATTGGGAACATGTTCCTTCACTATGAGCTTATTAAGAGCCCTATAGTCCACGCATAATCGGGCAGACTTGTCTTTCTACTGCACAAACAAGGTAGGTGCAGCAAAGAGCGAGAATGAGGGCTGGATAAATCCAGCTCGGAGTAACTGGGACAGTTGCTACTCCAATTCGCCCTTGTCATGCGCATGTACATGTACATGATAATCCCACAGCTAGTCCGTGAAGGGGCAACAGATAAAGACTAGATTCAGGACCAGATTTTGGAGCTATAACAGCTAGCATAGGTATGAAAGGCATTGGGGAGGACTAGGGTGCTATCGGCTAGTTCCCTTGGACATAAAGCCCCTAAAGTATTGAATGATCACAATGAGCCCAACCTTTTGCTATTTACAGGCCTTGGAATGATTGGTAAACTGGCCGACCTACTGTCGGCCAGTTCCCTTGAACATAAAATTCCTCCTTGCTACAGCCAACACCAAAATAGCTCTTTATCTCCTAGCCGACAGCACCCTAGTCCACCCCAATGCCTTCCATACCTATGCTATGTTAGCATTTCATCGCTGTATGCTGCCCATATTTTGGGCCTTTTTATGGCCCTTGGTTGTGGGCTGGCCACCCTTATTTTTCCCCTTTTTCTTGGCATTTTTCCCAGGTTGGGTGTTGATATCATAGTGACAGGGGGACGGAGGGATGCCCATGTGGGACGTGGGTAGAGTGGCCAGAATTGTGCCATGTTCACATGAGGCCAGGCCGGTGTCTCATGTGAAAGGGGCCAGTTACTTTGTGTCACATGGACGGGAGCCATTCTTGTGCCACCGGTGTGACCAAGATCGTGTCATATGGACGGGAGCTGTATCGTGCCACCCGTGTATGGCCAGGACGGTGTCTTGTCCATAGGATTGTCACTCCATAGAAGGACCCGTGTTTGCACCGCGTCTTGCCTATGGGACTGTCACTCCATAGGAAGGCCAGGGTTCTCATTCTGTCGTGCCAGTTTTGTGCCCGCAAGAATGTTTTGTACAAATAGATTTTGTCCATTACATGTGCACATGCATACATTTTTGCATGTTTGAAATTGTTTTCGTGTGACTTGTATTTGTGTAGCTGCCTGCTATGATGTGCCACTTACTAAGCGGGGATGCCTGCCAGTGAGTTGTGAAGCTTGCCCTGTCTTCTAACATGTTTTATTGCATGTGAACAGGTGGTAAGTTTGGCATCTTCATTTATTTTAAATGTTGCTATTCTAACTTTATATTAAATGTTGCTATTCTAACTTCATGAGAGAAGAGAGAGAGAGAGAGAGAGACTAGTTTTCAATATATACATTATGTACATGAAAAAGGTAACATGTTTGCTACATGCCCTAAATGCACCTAAAGCTGCCTAATGAGGGATTTAGATATGGGATTAGCCATGGCACTACCTTGTACACGTGACATCCCCTCCTGCCGAGCTTGATGACGGGAATCCAACTTTTTTTGTCTTTGACTTTGGATGATTGTCATCATCCCTTGACTGCTCTGGAACTCCAACTTTGCCATACTTCTTCCCTGGCAACTTAATTGAATCTCCTATTTAGCCTCTAATTCCACTCCATGACTATGCATATGTTCCAATGTTGTCGCCTTGCATGCATACCCTTGTCCCTGAATGCATTGACTTATGATTGATGACTAAGGCTGATCAAGGCACCTAACTGAGGCTACTGCTCCTGTTCTCGGGAAGCCACCAAGGTACTCCTTTGAGGACCTAGCTTCCATGGGCTAAATGATGAGGATTCACATAATGCATGCTTGACCTTCCTGATGCTTCTTCACTACTTGTGTTTGCCGTTCTTGGACCTGCACACCTCTTATGACAATGCCCTTGAGAACTACAATAATGTCCTTGTGGTGCAAGTATGATGCCCCTAGGGTAGAGTTTGGTCCTCGCGTGATGAATGTAGGGTGGGTGTGGCTACCAGTCAAGGCATGACTACTAGTCCAGGTTTGGAAACTTTACATATTCTCATGTGAAGCTATGGGACCTGCAGTGCTTGGTGATGTGGTTGCACCTGATGGTCTGATACCAATGTGACATAGTGGAAGCCTTCATGCGGTTAATCATAGCCCTTAAGCACCCTGTAGGAACCTTAATGCATAACGCATGAGAGAAGAGAGAGAGATAGACTAGTTTTCAGTATATACATTATGTACATGAAAAAGGTTAAATGTTTGCTTGGCCACAGGGCTTCCCAAAAGGGCTACTTCTACAAACTATACATGATCCAACTCCAAGAGGGAGATAGAAGAAATGATGCAAAAGATGCTACTTCTATATAGATGACGATTTGCTGCTGGTCCTGAAGTTGACTTCTATATGAACCTATTTGATGAATTCTCCAAGTGGGTAAGAGGACTGACACATGCAAACTCTATGTGGCATTGGTGAGCCAAATGGCATCACCACAAACTCGTAGTGGCCACGTTCAGTTCTGAACGGTGTTTTTGGAATGTCAGCCATAAAGATCCGAACTTGATGATAGCCACTCTTGCAATCTATCTATGAAAAGAACTTTGCACCATTGAGTTGCTCAAGGATATACTCAATCCTACGCATTGGGAACATGTTCCTTCACTATGAGCTTATTAAGAGCCCTATAGTCCACGCATAATCGGGCAGACTTGTCTTTCTACTGCACAAACAAGGTAGGTGCAGCAAAGAGCGAGAATGAGGGCTGGATAAATCCAGCTCGGAGTAACTGGGACAGTTGCTACTCCAATTCGCCCTTGTCATGCGCATGTACATGTACATGATAATCCCACAGCTAGTCCGTGAAGGGGCAACAGATAAAGACTAGATTCAGGACCAGATTTTGGAGCTATAACAGCTAGCATAGGTATGAAAGGCATTGGGGAGGACTAGGGTGCTATCGGCTAGTTCCCTTGGACATAAAGCCCCTAAAGTATTGAATGATCACAATGAGCCCAACCTTGTGCTATTTACAGGCCTTGGAATGATTGGTAAACTGGCCGACCTACTGTCGGCCAGTTCCCTTGAACATAAAATTCCTCCTTGCTACAGCCAACACCAAAATAGCTCTTTATCTCCTAGCCGACAGCACCCTAGTCCACCCCAATGCCTTCCATACCTATGCTATGTTAGCATTTCATCGCTGTATGCTGCCCATATTTTGGGCCTTTTTATGGCCCTTGGTTGTGGGCTGGCCACCCTTATTTTTCCCCTTTTTCTTGGCATTTTTCCCAGGTTGGGTGTTGATATCATAGTGACAGGGGGACGGAGGGATGCCCATGTGGGACGTGGGTAGAGTGGCCAGAATTGTGCCATGTTCACATGAGGCCAGGCCGGTGTCTCATGTGAAAGGGGCCAGTTACTTTGTGTCACATGGACGGGAGCCATTCTTGTGCCACCGGTGTGACCAAGATCGTGTCATATGGACGGGAGCTGTATCGTGCCACCCGTGTATGGCCAGGACGGTGTCTTGTCCATAGGATTGTCACTCCATAGAAGGACCCGTGTTTGCACCGCGTCTTGCCTATGGGACTGTCACTCCATAGGAAGGCCAGGGTTCTCATTCTGTCGTGCCAGTTTTGTGCCCGCAAGAATGTTTTGTACAAATTTCATGAAAGGGAGATTTTGTCCATTACATGTGCACATGCATCCATTTTTGCATGTTTGAAATTGTTTTCGTGTGACTTGTATTTGTGTAGCTGCCTGCTATGATGTGCCACTTACTAAGCGGGGACGCCTGCCAGTGAGTTGTGAAGCTTGCCCTGTCTTCTAACATGTTTTATTGCATGTGAACAGGTGGTAAGTTTGGCATCTTCATTTATTTTAAATGTTGCTATTCTAACTTTATATTTATAAAGTTATGTATTCACGCTTATTAAAGTTATTGGCCTTGGGCAACAATAAGTGTGGGTGCCCAAAACCCATTTGAAGTAAGTTGATTTGCCATAAAGAGAACACGTGGGATGGAGTACGTGGAGGGGAGAAACGTTGCCAACCCGATGCTCTCTCTCTCTCTCTCTCTCTCTCTCTCTCTCTCTTCAAAGGGGCCCGACTGCCCACTCTCTCTCTTTTTCCATAGTGTCGGGGTGAAGTAGCAAAAACCGGACTCTTTTTCTTTTTCTCATCGGCGTATGGACAACAGCCCCCCGATTCCATCTATTTGGCATGCTGAAACAGAAGTACCCGACTGCACTATCTTTTTCTCCCTCTAGCTTGGATACGATGTTCTAAAGCGAGCCTAAGATCTGTTGGAAATCCTTATGTACCTGCTGTACTTGCTGGAAGCTATATCATACAGCCCTCTGTACCTACTGTACTTGCTGCAAACTCTGCTGAAAAGTCTACTGTACAGGCTGCTCTTGCTGAATAAACTCTATTGTACCCGCTTACAGTATTATCTGCTGCACCAGATGTACTTGCTGTGAAACGGCTCTGCGTGTACCTATCTGAGTGAAGGTTGTGTTTTAAAGAAGCATAAACTGCTGGTCACAACCTACCTTTCCACCAGGTACGAGCTGCAAGCAGAATGACACAATAAAGTATTGTTATTATTTTTGTTTTCTTCCTTGATTTGTGTGTAGAGTAGCTGCTATCACACTCTCACCGGGAGTATGTGAGATTATACTTTCATTGAGCTTGCCCTGACTGTGCTCTCAAGTTTTCAGAGCTAGTGAAGGTCAGCGGGCTTGGGGAATTTGGGAGCAAAGCTTTTATGGAAAGTACCACGTTTTCCCCCCTCCGCGGTGAATCATCCTGCTAGGTGTTAGTACAGGCGTGCCTGTTGGTATACGGTCCCAGAAGACTAGTGTAGTGCGGGTGCCTAGCCCAGTGAAGGTGGGAGATGTCAAAAGTGCGCTGCAGAAAGCGTGAGACATAGGCACTGAGAGAAAGAAAACGAATCTGCATAATGATGAAGAAGCAATGATACAAACAGCCCTGTGCAAGAGGTGGTCCCCGTAAGTGCGGGCATGATGAGCAACTCCCCTGAGGGAGGACCCGAGCCTGGAAGCCCCTGTCAAGATGTCTACAAATGAGTAAGAGCCTGGCCTTATATAGCCCCTACTAGAGCTGGCCGACTTGCTCTAGAAAAAAGACCCACGACTAGACAAAATAAACATGTGAAAAATGGGTGGTCAACCCTACAACCAAGGGCCCTGAGTAGAGGGAAAAATATGGTGCTGCCCGGGATAAATCTAGGCACCCCTTATACACAACTTGGGCACACTACCAAGAGATGAATAATGCTAATAGGAGACTACCTGTGACACGATCTTCATCTACAAATGGATTCGTCACCGATAACATCTACAGTATGTCACATTTGTATTCATTCCATGTATGGAGGAGTCTAACTTATAAGCCCTTGAAATTTGTACTCATTAAATACTCCAAGAAATACATATATATACCCAGATGAATCCAGGAACATGCCCAAAATCACCTTTTAGGAACGTGCATGTTATATACTCAAGGTAGTCAACCCACAAGACTATATAACTATCAACTCCATTATGCATAGTATGGACTAGATACTACGACATCCCCACTAACGTCATCAGTGCCAAGAAATCCATATTGTATTGAGGGGGGGGTCGGCCCTTTCCGGCCCGAGTGGTGGTGTCAATTTAAACATTGTCATTTTCAAATTTGTAGATAACACTAGATACTACGACTCCAAGAAATACATATTGTATTGAGGGGGGGGGGGGGGTCGGCCCAGTGGTGGTGTCAAATTGAACATTGTCATTTTCAGATTTGTAGATGCTTTTGTTGTTCATTAGTTATCAAGGTTAAGTGATCTAAATTTGTGTATTTATCTTCCGATTCTAGGTTGTCTCCAGTGAGGAGCAGTTACAAACATGATCATACTTACTGAAGTTCGGTTGAGCTCTTATGACGGTGGCGGTTGGGGTCACTCCGTGGTGCGCCAGGATGGGAGAAACAGCACATTTGCTTGCATAGCGGCTATCAACAGCTGGTTCTAGAGTTGCATAGCGTCACGTTCAAGCCTTTCTCGGGTAGAGAGAAGAGAGTACATTTGCCTGCATAGCGGCTATCAACTGCTAGTTCTGGAGTCGCATAGTGTCACGTTAAAGCCTTTTTGGGGTAGCTTGGTCTACCCATCTTTGGTCTTCTTCAGTCCTACGTTTAGCATCCTTGGCCCTTTGTTCATCCTCACTTCAAGCTTCTTTGGCTTGTCATTCTTCCACCTTTTGGCGTCTTTTTTTTGCCGTTGTTGCTCCATGATGAGAAATAGTCTTTCCAATTCCGAGAGCTCTTTTGGCCTTTCAACTACTTCTTTGGCTTTTTTAGCCGTCGCCTTCTTTGGCCCCTATCTGTTGCCTTACCAATCTGTTTTGCTCCAAGAGTAATTTGATGAAGTCTTCATTGCTTTGTGGAAGCATTTCTATAGTGGTTGTGTCTTCTTTGCAGATTTCTCCTTCCATATCTTCTTTGTAGCTTTCTGACGATGTCTCTATTGACATTGTGAAGGCCTGGGTGGTTTTTCCTGACCGCATTTTTCCCATCCACGGAATGCTCTCACTTTAGGGTAGCCAAGTTACGTAACAACCTACAGTTCTTATAGCAATGTAGCAAGCAATAGGTTGATCATCGTAACGCACAACAAAACCTTCTTTATACTTGTGAGTTTATGCAATTCCACTTTGAGAGAGAAGAAGAGAGAGAGAGAAAATAGATAGTCAACACAGTATTGGGTCCCAATTACCCACTGAAGCCCCCCCCCCCCCCCCCCCCCCCCCCCCCCCCCCGCAAACAGGAGTATTTGCTTATATTTCTTTGGAAAACTTTGTACAATGAGTATGAAAGATAACTCAGGTCTGCCAAAGGCAAGGATGAAGTAGGCTGAACGCAGACTGAACCATATGCTGTCCAAGCTCCTTTGAATAGCTCTTCAATGACCACTTTGAAAACCCAAAACTGATGGATGCACATATGCTGGCTGAATGCTGAAGAATGCTCTTCATGGAGGTCTTGGGACTGTAGCACAATCAAGTGCTGAATGTTGAATGTATGCGCAAGAAGCCGGGGGCTCTAGGCACACATAACTGCTCTTGAACTGCTGTAGACTGAAATTATGAATGATGATTTATGCTGTGGACTGAACATTGCTTTTATATGATGTTTTGCTGCTGGTCGGCCTATATAGCTAACATCAGTCTGTTTTATGGGACACAAAATGCTACATTCAGCATTAAATGCTGCCCATGTTTTCCCATGTGTCCCACATGTTGGCTAACTGCTGTTTGCTGGCTGACTTGATGTTTGTAGGCATCTTATGCTGTGGGCCTGCTGCTGAAGGCTGCCGACTGGACACCAACCCATCCTATGGGGTGGTCATGCCGCCTACCATGCCCCATGGGCATGGGCTAGCCTTTGGCTGGCCCATAGGCTTGCTTACCAGGCACCTATATGACTAAACCTCTAGTATCTACATGCTTGCTAATGTTGTCACGTGCACCCTGCACTGGGGTACATTGTGACAACTGGCATGATCATCAATGCAACAGCTGTACAGAAGTAATACCTTTTTCTAGGAATATTGTCGTTTGCCGTGACCCCATTGTCAGCCCTTAGTCCAGGGACAATCAGGCACGATCTATGTAGGTCAGTCTCTTGACCCACTTGGAGAATTCATCAGATAGAGCATGTAGTAGTCAGCCTTAGCAGTAGGGATGCATTAAAAAGCATTAGCATAAGCATTGCATGCGATGGGCCAGCCCATAGTGTCATCAGCCTGTCCAAGGGCTGTTCACAGCCCTAGGCAGCTGACAGACATCTGGGGCCACTATGCTCCAGTCGGCCAGCATTTGCAGCAGGCCAACAGCCTATATTAGCATGTGCAGCAGTTGGCCAGCATTAGGACTCAGCAGCAGCAAGTAAAGAGGCTAGAAACTTTGGATAATTCAGCACTAAGCATTTAATGTTGTTTAATAGCATTAAATGCTATTTTCAGCATTTTTTTGTCCAATATGGAACGGGCCAACAGCATCGGCTGGCCGACCAACTCCAGTAAGACATATAAAAGCACGCGCATCAAATCATAATTCATCATTCAAATTCAGCAGTAAGCTATCCTATCATCTCTAGGCTATCAGTGAAGCTCCTCTTCGGCATTCAGCCAGCATATGTGCAATCCTACAGCTATCTGGACTTGCATAAGTGGCCCAAAGAGTCTTCTGCAGTGCCTTGGATTGGTGGATACTCAACTGACGTACGGTCTTCCTTGCGTTGGGCAGTCATATCGCTTGTTCTCAAGCATTGTACAGAATTCTCCAAAGAATTACTATAATCAAATACTCCTGCTTGGAGAGAGGGGGGGGTGGGGGGGGGGGGCGGGGTTGGGGGTTGCGGCTTCAATGGGTAAATTGGGACCCAATACTATGGGGCAGGCAGGCTTCAGGAGAGCTTTCTCTACCACTGACCATGTATTCACTTTGAGATGTATGATTGATCAGGCCAGAGTGAGGAAGAGAAAGCTCTATTGTTGCTTTGTGGATTTCCGCAAGGCATTTGACACAGTTACCACGAGAGAGGCTCTTTCAGCGCCTGCAATCTCTTGGCATACCAGCAGATATGACATGGGGCATCTATGCATTATATGAGCAGGTTTTTGGGCGAGTCAAATGTCCAGGAGGTACGTCTGAGACTATTGCTAGCACCATTGGTGTGAAGCAAGGATGCCCACTTTCCCCCACGCTATTTGGGTTATACATTGATGAGGTAGCTGACTTCATTACACGGGGAGGCGGAGATGGAGTTGATTTAGCAGGTACCTCAGTACATATTATGCTTTATGCTGATGATATTGTATTAGTGTCTGAGTCTCCAGGAGGTCTACAGCAACATCTACATGCACTCGATGATTTCTGCACACAGAGGGGTCTTACTGTGAACCTTGGGAAAACCAAGGTTATGGTCTTTCATACATCGAGACAGGGCAGGAGTCGGCTGACATTCACTCTCGCAAGACGCCAGGTGGAGGTGGTGACATCATAAGTGTACCTAGGGGTTACCTTCTCTGCAGCAACCACACGCTTTACCATGGGTTCAACAGCCAGATCTAGATTGACACAGGGATATGCAGCATTGGCTATGCTAGAGAGACAATGCCACCAGGCGCATTTTCAAGAGCCCCGGACGAAGGGGTGGCTATTTGACACATTAGTCACACCGGCACTGATGTATGGAGCAACGGTATGGACGCCAAGCCTTGCTACCCATTGGTGGACACAGATAGAGAGACCACAGGCCCTCATGATGGCACGCATGATACGCAGCAAACCGTCAGTACCTCATCACATTATCTGAGCAGAGTTTGCTGGGCCTCCTATGATGGTAGAGCCCATATTCCAGACTAAATGCCTGCTAGACAAATTCAGAGAGATGCCACAGCACAGATTGTCATACAGAGCTTTTGAGACATCTAGACAGCTGGCTGAGGCAGGAGCCAGAGGATCATGGTATGCACAGATCACACATTGGTTCTCACAACATGGCCTAGACATGGATCATCTACCACCATTCTAGTATGACAGGAATGCACCACATATCCGTCTCTCTCATAGTGAGAGGAACAGAGTATTGAGACAGGACCTATGATGTAAGATTCCTCCCCAGCCTCTCAAGATGTCCAGTATCTTCCCCTGTAATCAAATCCCTCTTCAGAAATATAAAAGATCTTGTTTCTACCAGTTTTGATCTAGAGAGAAAAAATCTTCTAGAGAGTGGTAATTTAGTTTTTAAATATTTTTGGATGAAAAAATCTCCTCTTATTAAAATAAGTTCCCCCGAAACAGAAGTTCAAAAAGATTTTCAGAAGGTGCATTAGAAATCAAGTATAATCTGTCCAAGAGGCCTTATCCTACGGGTCCAGATTTTCGAAAAATTTTAAATTAAAGTTCCTATGGACCAATAAGATTCATCCAAATGTAGGGAGGAGATAAATGGAAGAATAAAAGAAAAATCTCCCAAAAAGGAGTAAATACTCACATAAGATGAAGAGTTGACTAAGAACAAGGTTAATAGTTAAAAAAGAGAGATATTTAGAACAAATGATGCATTTTTGACACCTCAGTATAGAAAAATTTCCCTCATGAAGGAGGCGCCTATTTCACATGTGTGGGAGAGTTTTAAACTCCCAAATAATAAGATATTTTTCTCTCTTCTCTCTCTTGTTTCAACTAGATCCAAAAAGTAGACTAAACTGACCCAAAAATGGTCAAAAATTGACCAAACTGATCTGGAAATAGAATCAGTTGGCTTGGTTAGAAGCTCACTTTTACCTATAAATAGAAGCCTTCCCCTTTGTTAAAGCTTAATAGTATTTTTCAAAGTTACCCTACTTCTCTCAAGAATCAAAAACTGTGAATTTACTCATAATTCATTAGTTTTTGACCTTCCCTCTTCTAAAGATTCATGACCACTCTTGTTTCAAACAAGAGTAGATCCCTCAAACCATCAAGCCAAACAAAAACTCTCAAATTCTCCGTGCAAGTTGAAGATTCTTCTCTTTTCTATTCATTTTATGGTTTTTTATGATTTTTGTCTTCTCTAAAATGAATATGATGTTATGCCTCATTGAAAAAAGGCATTCTCCTCTCTTCTTTAGTAAATCCAACCATTCTTTATCCTAGATGAATAATTAATAGATAAAATCAAGTTTTTCATAATGTTTCTCTTTGATAACTCATTGAAAAAAGGCATTCTCCTCTCTTCTTTAGTAAATCCAACCATTCTTTATCCTAGATGAATAATTAATAGATAAAATCAAGTTTTTCATAATGTTTCTCTTTGATAAGTAAAAAATGTTTACATTAGAATGATGTAAATACTCTTAGTGAACTTCTAATTAATTTTAGAGAGTTAAAAATTAAAAAATGGTAACCATACAAAGGAGGTTATAGCGAAATTTTCTAAAATTGCGAAAAATAAGTTTTGCTTTTTTTTTATTCAAAAAGAGTAATTTCTATCGTATATGTATTCTTAAAGTGTTATTTTTCATCCTAGGAATAGAAAAATGCTTACTAAAAATATTTTATTAAAAAAAAGTGTTATTTTCTTTAGAATTAAGTTTTATGCATAAAAGGAAACATATTGAAATTTTTATTTTGATCATAAAAGAGTGATTTTCATCATAAATGATTTGTATGCATAAACATATGCATAACAGATAATTTTTTTATATTAAAAGTGTGGTTTTTATCATAAATAATTTTTATGCATAAATGGATGCATAAAAAAAATCTTTTATATTAAAAGAGTGATTCTCATCATAAATGACTTGTATGCATAAACATATGCATAAAAGATATTTTTTTTATATTAAAAGTGTGATTTTTATCAGAAATTATTTTTATGCATAAATGGATGCATAATAGAAATTCTTTATATTAAAGAGTGATTTTCATCATAAATGATTTGTATGCATAAACATATGCATAAAAGATAATTTTTTTATATTAAAAGTGTGATTTTCATCATAAATAATTTTTATGCATAAATGGATACATAAAAGAAATTCTTTTATATTAAAAGAGTGATTTTCATCATAAATGATTTGTATACATAAACTTATACATAAAAGATATTTTTCTTATATTAAAAGTGTGATTTTCATCATAAATGATTTTTATGCATAATTGGATGTATAAAAGAAATTCTTTTATGTTAAAGATGTGATTTTCATCATAAATGATTTTTATGCATAAATGGATACATAAAAGAAATTCTTTTATATTAAAAGAGTGATTTTTATCATAAATGATTTTATGCATAAATAGGTGCATATAGAATTTTTATATTTAAATAAGGGTTCTCTTTAATCGTCTGTTTGATTTCCGTAAAAATTAAAAAAATGAATAAGTAGATAATCTGTGAGAGGAAATTCTACCGTTTCATATTCACTAAGATGGTAATGAGAAAATTCAAATAAACTATTGAAGTCGGAGATCGAGATAAATGATGGTAATTCAAATAAACTATCGAAGTCGGAGATCGAGATGAATGATTATTTTATTCCTCATAGGAATTCATGTTAAGTTTAGAAATCTGTAAGCAAATATTCAATGAACGAAATTTTTATAAAAAAAAAGAGAAATTGAAATATTACCTTTCAAGAAAGATAGTTTAAGAAGAACCTTTCCAAACTCAAACTCTGATTCATACTATTGACCAAGACCTGATTCCTTCGTCAATTTCAATCAATGACGATGTGCCCAGTTCAGAAAACATACACTCAAATTACCCACCGAATCTGAAACTAAGTTAAGACTTTTGATTTTAATCAGAGGAACAAGTTAACAGAATTCGAGAAATTCTGTTTGGAATTCAGACCTGGATCTAGAAGTATTGGGATACGGATTTAAGATTTATTCATGGTATTCAAACAAAATCAAAACTGAAAACTTGCATAGAAACCCTGTTTTCTTTAAGGACTGTCTTACGCCAGAATGCTGGAGGAAGCATTTGGCATACGTGTTTATCTAAGGGAAGTTCGGTTGCAACAGCTGGCGGGAGTGTTCAAGAGAGAGCTCACGCGGCAAAAACCTGCCCAGATCTTGACCAGCCTGGGTATGGTGAAAAATGGTGTGCTTCCGGTACGATGGGCGAGGGCCGACAAATCGGTCCCTGAGTGAAGTGCCAAGATATACTTAAGGAGGATCTTGGAGAGTTCTGACCAGTCGATGCACGGGCTCGCGGTGCTTAGGACACCCATGCGTATGTCGTGGAAGATATATATATATATATATGTATGTTGACGGAATGATTATTGTAATCTGTTACTGAATCTCGTTGCTGACAAGCTGGTCCCAACGGAGAGTCCAGAGTGGTATTGTTTTTGTGAAACAAGGATTAAATGAAAATTTTGAGTTGAAATCTGTGACCATATCTGTTTTGTCAATGGATTATTTTTATGTTAAAGTTTTAAAGAGGAGTGTGTGCGTATCTGTTTTCTAAAGCTAAAGTTAAGAAAGGCATTCAATTATGGGTGGGTGAGTACTTGTTTGGTTCTACCGATTCAAGTGGTAAGGTGGTGGCTAACCCATAGGCCGGATGGGGTTAGGCTGGAATCAGTGGAGTTTTAATAATACTGAAAAATCTTAGGATTACGCTAAGATTAGAGTAGTTAATTAATTCCCTAATAAATTTCTCAATTGAGTGGATCAACGGCTGTGCCTGATCTTGATTAGGAAAAAAGCGTTGAATTGCTCAGATGATCAAATTATATCAATGATAGTTTCGTTCTATCTGGTTCATTCAGGTGGAGGATAGTTTAGATTTAGATCTCGTTAGAAAAACTCGTTAAGAAAATTCAAAAAGGTGGAATCATCCCCGCTTTCCGGGCATGGGAAATTTTCCCGGTTTCGGTTTTCTGAGTGACCACCAGCCTAGTCTCGTGCTCGGACATTCCTGGGTGAGACCCCAAGTCAGAAACCCTGCCCCGCGCATGAGGGGGCTGCTTCCGCTGTCAGCTACCGGGAGTCCGGTGCGCGGAGGGGACAGAGGGACCTCACATATGGCAGCTCTATACAAAGAGAGACATGGATATCGCCTACACAGCCTCTTCCACCGAAGATGCTATACCACAGAGATCACTTCATGAGTATCACTGATGATGGATTTATAGAGAGACCTAGATACATGGAGGGCTTTTTACCACACGGCTCCCGAGTGGCTATTGGTCAGCTTAGAGTTTCATCACATCGATTGGAGATCGAGACTGGCAGAGCAGCACGGATCCCCCGAGAGGAGAGGGTATGCAGATTGTGCAGAGAGGAGGTGGAGAGTGAGGAGCAGTATGTATGCACATGCAAAGCATATACAGGCATCAGAGAGAGATATCCCATTTTATTCAAAGAGCCACATTCCCTAAACCAGATCTTTGAGGCAGCAGACCGGCGCATACTGGAGAGATTCATTCTAGACATACAACGTCACAGAGAGACATCATTACAGGCTCAAACAGCTCCAGAGGGGACGACAGACACAGATTACTACATTTTTTCAGATATCCATCCCACTCCCAGCCCCTACACGGCAAGAGCAGAGACACTCAGAGCCCGCAGAAGACAAAGGACACCTGGCTTTCGGACACCATGCCTAAACCAGAGAGAGATGACAGTTTGCGAGATGAGGGTATCTCGCGTTCTTCAAGTGGGAGAGAATGTAAGATTCCTTCCTAGCCTCTCAAGATGTCCAGCATTTTTCCCTATAATCAAATCCCTCTTCAAAAATATAAAAGATCTTGTTTCTACCAGTTTTGGCCTAGAGAGAGAAAATCTTCTAGAGAGTGGTAATTCAGTTTTTAAATATTTTTGGATGAAAAAATCTCTTCTTATTAAAATAAGTCTCCCGAAACAGAAGTTCAAAAAGATTGTCAGAAGGTGCATTAGAAATCAAGTATAATCTGTCCAAGAGGCCTTATCCTAGGGGTCCAGATTTTCGAAAAATTTTAAAACTAAGGTTCCTATGGACCAATAAGATTTATCCAAATGTAGGGAGGACATAAATGGAAAAATAAAAGAAAAATCTTCCAAAAATGAGTAAATACTCACATAAGATGAAGAGTTGACTAAGAACAAGGTTAATAGTTAAAAAAGAGAGATATTTAGAACAAATGATACATTTTTGACACCTCAGTATGGAAAAATTCCCCTCATGAAGGAGGCGCCTATTTCACATGTGTGGGAGAGTTTTAAACTCCCAAATAATAAGATATTTTTATCTCTCCTCTCTCTTGTTTCAACTAGATCCAAAAAGTGAACTAAACTAACCCAAAAATGGTCAAAAATTGACCAAACTGATCTGAAAAATTCTAGAATCAGTTGGCTTGGTTAGAAGCTCACTTTTTCCTATAAATAGAAGTCTTCCCCTTTGTTAAAGCTTAATAGTGTTTTTCCACTGTTACCCTACTTCTCCCAAGAACCAAAAACTATGAATTTACTCATAATTCATTAGTTTTTGACCTTCTCTCTTCTAAAGATTCGTGGCCACTCTTGTTTCAAACAAGAGTAGATCCTTCAAACCATCAAGCCAAAGGAAAGCTCTCAAATTCTCCGTGTAAGTTGAAGATTCTTCTCTTTTCTATTCATTTTATAGTTTTTTATGATTTTTGTCTTCTCTAAAATGAATATGATGTTATGCCTCACTGAAAAAAGGCATTCCCCTCTCTTCTTTAGTAAATCCAACCATTCTTTATCCTAGATGAATGATTAATGGATAAAATCAAGTTTTTCATAATGTTTCTCTTTGATAAGTAAAAAATGTTTACATTAGAATGATGTAAATACTCTTAGTGAACTTCTAATTAATTTTAAAAAGTTAAAAATTGAAAACTGATCAACCATACAAAGCAGGTTATGGCAAAATTTTCTAAAATTGTGAAAAATAAGTTTTACTTTTTTTTATTCAAAAAGAGTAATTCCCATCGTATATATATTCTTGAAGTGTTATTTTTCATCCTAGGAATAGAAAAATGCTTACTAAAAATATTTTATTAAAAAAAAGTGTTATTTTCTTTAGAATTAAGTTCTATGCATAGAAGGAAGCATATTGAAATTTTTATTTTGATCATAAAAGAGTGATTTTCATCATAAATGATTTGTATGCATAAACATATGCATAAAAGATAATTTTTTTATATTAAAAGTATGATTTTCATCATGAATAATTTTTATGCATAAATGGATGCATAAAAGAAATTCTTTTATATTAAAAGAGTGATTTTCATCATAAATGATTTGTATGCATAAAAATATGCATAAAAGATATTTTTTTTTATATTAAAAGTGTGATTTTCACCAAAAATGATTTTTACGCATAAATGGATGCATAAAAAAATTTCTTTATATTAAAAGAGTGATTTTCATCATAAATGATTTGTATGCATAAACATATGCATAAAAGATAATTTCTTTATATTAAAAGTGTGATTTTTATCATAAATGATTTTTATGCATAAATGGATGCATAAAAGAAATTCTTTTATATTAAAAGAGTGATATCATCATAAATGATTTGTATGCATAAACATATGCATAAAAGATATTTTTTTTATATTAGAAGTGTGATTTTCATCATAAATGATTTTTATGCATAAATGGATGCATAAAAGAAATTCTTTTATGTTAAAGATGTGATTTTCATCATAAATGATTTTTATGCATTGCATAAAAGAAATTCTTTTATATTAAAAGAGTGATTTTTATCATAAATGATTTTATGCATAAATAGATGCATATAGAATTTTTATATTTAAATAAGGGTTCTCTTTAATCGTCTGTTTGATTTCCGTAAAAATTGAAAAATGAATAAGTAGATAATCTGTGAGAGGAAATTCTATCGTTTCATATTCACTAAGATGATAATGAGAAAATTCAAATAAAGTATCGAAGTCGGAGATCGAGATAAATGATTATTTTATTCCTCATAGGAATTCATGTTTAGTTTAGAAATCTGTAAGCAAATATTCAATGAACGAAATTTTAGAAAAAGAGAAATTGAAATATTACCTTTCAAGAAAGATAGTTTAGGAAGAACCTTTCTAAACTCAAACTCTGATTCAGACTATTGACCAAGACCTAATTCCTTCGTCAGTTTCAATCAATGACGATGTGCCCAGTTCAAAAAAAATACACTCAAATTACCCACCGAATCTGAAACTAAGTTAAGACTTTTGATTTTGATTAGAGGAACAAGTTAACAGAATTCGAGGAATTCTGTTTGGAATTCAGACCTGGATCTAGAAGTATTGGGATACGGATTTAAGATTTATTCATGGTATTCACACAAAATCAAAACTGAAAACTTGCATAGAAACCCTGTTTTCTTTAAGGACTGTCTTACGCCAGAATGCTGGAGGAAGCATTTGGCATACGTGTTTATCTAAGGGAAGTTCGGTTGCAACAGCTGGCGGGAGTGTTCAAGGGACAGCTCACGCGGCAAAAACCTGCCCAGATCTTGACCAACCTGGGTATGGTGAAAAATGGTGTGCTTCCGGTACGATGGGCGAGGGCCGACCAATCGGTCCCTGAGTGAAGTGCCAGGATACCTAAGGAGAATCTTGGAGGGTTCTGACCAGGCGATGCACGGGCTCATGCGTATGTCGTGGAAGATATATATATATAGGTATGTTGACGGAATGATTATTGTAATCTGTTACTGGATCTCGTTGCTGACAAGCTAGTCCCAACGGAGAGTCCAGAGTGGTACTGTTTTTGTGAAACAAGGATTAAATGAAAATTTTGAGTTATGAAATCTGTGACCATATCTGTTTTGTCAATGGATTATTTTTATGTTAAAGTTTTAAAGAGGAGTGTGTGCGTATCTGTTTTCTAAAGCTAAAGTTAAGAAAGGCATTCAATTATGGGTGGATGAGTACTTGTTTGGTTCTACCGATTCCAGTGGTAGGGTGGTGGCTAACCCATGGACCGGATGGGGTTAGGCTGGAATCAGTGGAGTTTTAATAATACTGAAAAATCTTAGGATTACACTAGGATTCGAGTAGTTAATTAATTCCCTGATAAATTTCTCAATTGAGTGGATCAACGGCTGTGCCTGATCTTGATTAGGAAAAAAGCGTTGAATTGCTCAGATGATCAAATTATATCAGTGATAGTTTCCTTTCTATCTGGTTCATTCAGGTGGAGGATAGTTTAGATTTTGATCTCGTTAGAAAAACTCGTTAAGAAAATTCAAAAAGGTGGAATCGTCCCCGCTTTCCGGGCATGAAACTTTCCCGGTTTCAGTTTTCTGAGTGACCACCAGCCTAGTCTCGTGCCCGGACATTCGTGGGCGAGGCCCCGAGTGAGAAACCCTGCCCCGCGCATGAGGCGGCTACTTCCGCTGTCAGCTACCGGGAGTCCGGTTCGCGGAGAGGACAGAGGGACCTCACAGCTGGTATCAGAGCGCTGTTGTAAATTTAAGTAACATCAGTAGAAATTGCCTAAATTTTTAATAGAAATCTGAGAAAGAAATGTTTTTCACTTATTAATACTATGTGAATGAATTTCAAAATTGAAAGACTCATAAATTAAATTGGAAATTTATAGATGGATACCCCGAACCTATCTGGAATTCCTGGACTCTCTCAGAGTCAGGATATGATAGCTTTTGCATTTGATCACCTCATCAACTCTGCTACGACCCGAATGAGCAGAGTGAGAGTCACTGACCATTTTGAGAGTCTTTACTTTCCTGATGCTCTTGAGCGACGTCTGGATACGTGGTTCAGTGGAGGACGATGTATTAATGTCAGTACCAGTCAACGTCAAAGGCTGAGGCAAAATATTTCCTTGGCCATGATTCTGATAAGGCTAGGGCTTGTTCAGCATGTTCAACTCTCTGATCATTCACCCAAGAACTTCAGAACTTCATGCCGATTTTTTAGGCTTCTTAGCCGCTTTATCCCTAGAGATAGAATTACAGCACCTCTTTGTATAATGAATCGTGTGTACCATGGCATGTCTCCTTCGCAGTTTCGCTTCTTTATGCGAATACGATTGAGACAATGATTTTGGGAGCCGTGATGCTCTATGTATATATTAAAAACTTTTGATAATAAATGATATTTTGCGAAAACAATTCCATTTTGTTTTCATGATTGTGGAAATGGTTGATGAAATTATCAGGGTAAATCTTGCTGTAAGTTGTATGATGAAATAACTATATGTTTGAAGATAAAGTTCAAAAATTAAATAATCATAAAGCTATTGTCAAAGTTAAGCTGACAAAAATCTCGTTTTGTCAGAGTCATGAGGCGCACAGCCCGTGCAAGGCAACCAGATCCTCTAACTGATGACGAGAGTTACATCCAGATGTTCACAAAGCCCTGCACAGATCACAGCCTTGTCCCTTCAAGGGTGAAGGGGAACAGTTAGGTGAAGTTGTAGAAAAGTGGATTAAGGCCATGGAGGAATATTTTGATGTAACTGGCTACAATGAGAGAAGCAAGATGGCTCTCGCCAAGTTAAAGATTGTGGAAACGGCCAAGGTTGCGTGGAGGAATCACTGCGAGACAAACCGTCTCGACCGAAATACCCAAACCTGGACCGATCTCAATGCTTACCTCAGAAAGAGGTTTTGTCCCCCAGGCTTTCTTGAAACTAAGATGAATGAGTTCTTGGAACTAAAGCAGGAAAACCGGACAATGTCAGAATATGCAGTGGAAATGATAACCAAACTTGGGTAGACAAGAGCAAGTAGACTGCAGAAAATAATCAGCACAAGAAACACAGAGAGATAGGTGTGTAAACTCTTCTCTATACACAAGATCCCGGAAAAACTGAATTAGGAAGTGGTGGGGGCTGAGGGGCTATATATACATCTCAGATAGGGCAGTCGGCCAGCAGCAGAGAGTGCCCACGACTGGAGAAAAAACCCACAATTGCATAAATGCAGTCGGCCAGCATTCTGATGCCCACGCCTGATCAAAACAAGTCGGCCAGCAGCCCTGAAGCCCACGACTGATGTAGATCCAGTCGGCCAGCAATGGGGTGCTCCTGGCCTCATCTGGCAGCCCTCCCACCACTAGGAAAAATGGAAAAAAATAGGAAAAAAATACGGGGAGTGTGGAAAAATGATATACGGGCGGGCACACCCACAACAGAGGCCCTGGTGTATACAAATAGACAGGAGATGACTTCTAACACCCCCTCTCAGCTCCTGGCTGTGAAACCAACCCAAGGGAGCTGGAGTGCCTCCTGAGCGTAGCCTGACGTAGAGACTTCGTGAAGAGGTCCGCCGCATTGTCCTCCGTCGAACAATAAAGTAGCAAGATGTCACCCGCCAAGATCTTCTCACGTACAAAGTGATACTGTATCTCTATATGCTTGGTCCGGGCATGAAAAACCGGGTTCCGAGCAATAGCTATACAACTCTCGTTATCGCACTGGATGACTGTGGGCTCCCTCTGTGGAAACCCGATCTCGCCTAGCAGCCTCCGCAGCCATACAACCTCACAAGCAGTACCACAAGCAGCCCGATACTCTGCCTCTGTCGAAGAAAGGGCAATAGTAGGCTGCTTCTTGCTGCTCCAAGAAACTGCTCCTGAGCCGAGGGTAAGAGTGTATCCTGAAGTAGATCTCCTCGTGTCTGGATCTCCTCCCCAATCTGAGTCACTCCAACCTTGGAGCTTGACTCCATTCCCTCCTGTGTAAAAGAGTCCCAGATCCTTCGTACTCTGCAGATACCGCAAGATCCGCAATCCTGCGTCCCAATGAGTCTTCAATGGTGTCTGCATAAAAGAGCTCAACAGCCCCACGGAGAAGCTCAAGTCCAATCTGGTGTTCAGCAACCAGATCAATGAACCAACCAACTTCCGGTACTGCGAGGCATCAACTGGCTCACAAGGATCTGTAACGGTTAACCTTGTGTTCGGGTCCATCGGTGAAGTAATAGGCTTGCAGTTCTCCATCCCAAAGGCCTCAAGCAACTCATGAACATACCGCTGCTGAGAGACGAAGAACCTCCTCTGGGTCTGCCAGATCTCCAATCCCAAGAAGAACTGGAGTAAGCCTAAGTCGGTCATCTCAAACTCCTTTGACAAGGCAGCCTTCGTCACTCCAATGTGCTCCACATGACCGCCGGTGAGAATGAGATCATCCACATAAAGGATGATAAGTGTGACCATGCCGCGTTCCCGAAAGAGATACAGGTTCGGATCTGCAACCGATCTCTGAAATCCAGTCCGAATAAAGAAGGAATCAATCTTCTAATTCCAAGCCCTGGGAGCCTGCTTAAGACCATACAAGGCCTTACGTAACCTGTAAACCATCCCTTCCGATCCTGGAACAATAAAGCCTGGAGGCTGCTCAACGTACACCTCCTCCTGCAGGTCACCATTAAGGAACGCAGATTTTACATCCATCTGGTACACGGGCCACCTCTGAGAAGAAGCAAGGGCAAGAACGGTCCGAATCGTGGTCATCCGCGCTGTCGGTGCAAAGGTATCCTCGTAGTCGATGCCTGGCCGCTGAGCATAACCTTTAGCCACAAGCCTGGCTTTGTGTTTGTCCACCGACCCATCAGACGCGTACTTGGTCTTAAAGACCCATTTGACACCAATGACTGACCGCTTCGACGGCCTCGGTACCAACTCCCAAGTGTTGTTCTTCTCGATGGCATCAAGTTCCACCCATGGCTTTCCTCCAAGTATCCTGTGAAAGGGCTTCCTTTACGGAAGTGGGCTCTTTGTCCCATATGATACGAGACATCAAAGCATAGTTCACCTGAAGAAGCTCCGCCGTGTTGCTTTTATCTCGGACTCGATGTGATCTTCGAGGGCCGTCCTCTGTGGTCCACTCGGAGGGTAGCTCCGTGACACCTGACTCCCAAAGGGTGTCTAACAACCACCTAGGTACTCGAACAGATCGTGGAGCCTCCTGTGGTCGCGGGGGCTCAACTCCAGCTGCGGGCTCAACCTCCTGTGATGACTGAGGTGGATCAACTGGAGTAGTAGACTGGGAATCATCATCAGACTCCTCTGGATCTCCAAGAAGTGGCGGCTCCTCGACAGTGGATGCTGGAACATGCTCGTCAAAGACCACATCCCGGCTGACAACAATCTCGTTCCTCTCTGGATCATAGAACCGGTATCCCTTGGAAAGAGAGTTATACCCCACAAATACCAGCTTGCGGGACTTGGAGTCAAGCTTCCCCCTCTGCTTTTTCGGAATATGTACATACGCGTCACTCCCAAAGACACGGAAGTGCGAGACATCGGGTTTCCTGCCAAAATATGCCTCAAATGGAGTCATATGGGGTACAGAAGTCATCGGAGAGCGGTTAATGGTATGGACAGCTGTTGCCACAGCCTCATCCCAAAGTGGACAAGGAAGATCACGATGCTCCAGCATGGTCCTCGTCATCTCCACCACAGTCCTGTTCTTACGTTCAACAACTCCATTCTCCGAAGGTGATCCGGTATTGGCCAATTCCCTCTTGATGCCATGATCTGCACAAAACCAGAAAAATACAGTCGAGGAGAATTCACCTCCTTTGTCAGCCCTGAGAGTCTTGACTTGAAATCCAGACTCTTTCTCCACCATCACGTGCCAATCCTTGAACCGAGCAAAAGCCTGGTCCTTCTGGGAAAGAAAGTAGACCCACGTGAATCTGGAACAATCATCAACAAGCAGCATGAAGTAGAGAGATCCTCCCAAGGATGGTATCTGCTGTGGTCCACACAAGTCAGTGTGAATCAACTCCAATGGTTTCGAAGCCCGCCTGGAAGCCTGCTTCGGAAAGGATTCCCTGTGCTGCTTACCACGTATGCAAGAACTGCAGCGTCCTTGCCTATTACCAACATCTGGCAAGCCAACCACCATCTGGTCCCGGAAGGCGCGCCGCAAAGCATCCACATTTAAGTGGCCAAAAGGAAAGTGCCACAAATCTCCGACCTAAGAGCCTGTCAATGAGGAGAGTGCACAGAGCTTGTAGATGCCATTCTCCACACCGCCTTCCCAAACAACTTTGCCTGTCTCACGGTCCCTTAGAGCAACTGAATGCTCCTCAAATTCCACCCGAAAGCCAGTCTTGCATACCTCATGCACTGACAAAAGATGAAAACCCAAAGCAGGGACATAAAGAACACGAGAAGCATGCTTGCCCCCCTTGCCGTCGGGAATAATCTCCATCCGGCCCTCACTATGAATCGGAATAGTGAAGTTATCGCCAATAAAGATACGACCTGACTGCCGTTTCAGATCCAGAAAGAAGTCACGGGATGGAGTCATGTGCCTGGAAGCACCACTGTCGAGAATCCATTCCCGGGTATCCTTCGCGGTGAAGCCAACTGCCTCCTCGCTCGAAGATGATGAAGCATCGGAGTCCACCATCTCTAAGTGCACAAATGCCGGAGTCTTCGCAGCTGAGGCTGAGGAATCAGCACTCTTCCCTGTCCGCTTAGGGCACTTCCTCCAGTAGTGGCCTTTCTCGCCACAATCATTACACGATCTTTCGGCCTTCAGCTTCTCTCGTTCTGGATCAAGCTTCTTCTCGGAAGACTTCTCCGGTGAAGCCTTCCCTTTGCCCTTGTTGGTATTACGGCCTTTCGACCGTTGGCCAGTTAAGGCCTCCGAACCTCCGCCGTGAGGAGGGTTCATGAAACGTTCCTCCTAGTCCAAGACCATTGACACAAGCTCCTCCCAAGTAATGGTGCTGAGCCTACCACTCGTGATCAACGAGGAATAGAAAGCAGAATACTGACTAGGCAAGTGGGAAAGTAACGTGATGGCCATATCTTCGGATGATATCTCTTTCCCAGCTTGAAGGACTTCCTGCCGAAGGGCCTGCAGCTTGTTAATGTGTTCCCGCATCGTCGAAGACTTTGCAGGGTTCATAACCCGCATCTGCACTTCCAAGGATATCCGCTTCATGGGTGACACCCTGTTATACAAAGAAGCCAAGTGCTCCCATATGCCTCTCGCCAGCGTCATGTGCTTCACATGGTTGATCACCTGTGGTGTGCAATTGAGGAAAGTAAACGACCGGACCCTGGCGTTGACACAATCCCACATGTGTGCCTGTGCCTCTCGGCCCTTCCTCGTCGATAATAACTCCCCTTCCTCAGCTTCCGGCCGTGGCACCTCTATGATAATAAAATCAGCAAGGTCATATGACTCCAGAATTGACTCCATCATGTGACCTTCCAGATGCCATAATTGGACCCGTCCAACTGACGATCCACTGGGAACGTGGGGAGAGTCGGAATCTTCACGTGCTTCTCAGCCATTTCTAGTAAATCTGCCATCGCGGAGAGTAACCTGAAAGGGTGCGTGGGTGGGAAAAAAAATCTGAAAATCTGCAAGTAGTGGCTGTCCAGCACCTTTGCCCGCCTTCCTCTTGCACCTTCTCTTCCCGTTCAGCCCGAAACAGTCCACCAATCAGCAACCTGTTGCTCCCCCTCTTGCTCAGAAAAACACCCAAGATCTCCTAGAGCCTAGGGCTCTGATACCATGTCAGAATATGCAGCGGAAATGATAACCAAACTTGGGTAGACAAGAGCAAGTAGACTGCAGAAAATAATCAGCACAAGAAACACAGAGAGATAGGTGTGTAAACTCTTCTCTACACACAAGATCCCGGAAAAACTGAATGAGGAAGTGGTGGGAGCTGAGGGGCTATATATACATCTCAGATAGGGCAGTCAGCCAGCAGCAAAGAGTGCCCACGACTGGAGAAAAAACCCACGACTGCATAAATGCAGTCGGCCAGCATTCTGATGCCCACGCCTGATCAAAACAAGTCGGCCAGCAGCCTTGAAGCCCACGACTGATGTAGATCCAGTCCGCCAGCAATGGGGTGCTCCTGGCATCATCTGGCAGCCCTCCCACCACTAGGAAAAATGGGAAAAAATAGGGAAAAAATACGGGGAGTGTGGAAAAATGATATATGGGCGGGCACACCCACAACAGAGGCCCTGGTGTATACAAATAGACAGGAGATGACTTCTAACAGACAATTGAAAAGTACCATCAGGCTTTTGCCCTTCTCCTTAAATATTCCCCTCAATTGGATGAAGAGCAGCTAATAACCAGGTTCATTCGGGGAATGAACGAGCCATTGGACACTTTAGTCAAGAATGCCAAACCTATCTCAATGGCCGAAGCAGTAAGAATGGCAAAGGATTTTGCCAAAGCCTTTGTAGTAAAGGTCCCGCCGAAGCCTACACCCTCTAACTTTAAAAGATTCCAAACCCAGGGAAGTATTTCAAACTTTCCACCCCCGAAGAGGCAGCAAGGCCCGAATCAGAATCAGGATGCAGGAAGATTCCGAAGTGAAGGAAGACCCTTCCCCCAGAATACTTTCTCAGGAGCCCCACCTCTTTCAAGAAATCAGAGGGATGAGCTCAAAAGTGAAAACCGATGTTTTGGATGCCAAGGTTTTGGTCACCAGTTGAAAGACTGCCCGCCGACTCCTGCCATGTCAAGGGGACAGGGAAGTCAAGGACCCCGAGTTCAGAGACCAACCCCTTCATAATACCAGTCTAATCAGGGTCCGTCTCGCCCAAGCCAGGGAAACCCCAGAAGAACTCCAGCTCAGTCATCTGCCTCTGTCCAGAGTAACCTCAGAACTCCTTCCCAGAACTGGGGTAACCAAAGAGAAAGAGTTCCGCCTCAGACTGCAGCAGCCAGAGCAGTCACAATTTCAGATGTAATAGAAGAGGAAAGAGGGCAGATCTATGCTGCAATTGAAAACCAAGGGCCTAACCATCAGTTCTCAGTCATCCATACTTCAGCAAAGTATCAGGGTAAGCCTTTTAAGCTTTTAATTGATTCAGACAGTTCTCATTCATTCATTTCCCCTAGATGCTTGCGTAAGCTAGTCTTAGAACAGAAATCAGGGAAACCTATGCAAGTTGAATTGGCCAGTGGAAAGATTCTTTTCACTCACCATGAGACAGATCTTATCCAATTCAATCTAGATGGTAATGTGACCGACTGTCAGTTCAAAGTCTTACCTCTGGGAGTTTTTGACGGGGTCCTTGGAATGGATTGGCTCCACAAAAATCAAGCTGACATACACTGTCACAATGCAACCACCTTCACGGGAACAAAGTTCAAGGAACTGGAGTTTCCGGATCCCCAGACCTTCAGATAGTAAAAGCTTCTAGGTTGCTGAAAGGACTTAGAAAGAAGCAGCAAATTTATGTTGTCAAAATGAACCCAGTAGACTCAAAGCTTAAAGCTAAAGAACCAGAATGGTTAAATGAATTTGATGATCTATTCCCAGCAGAGCTAACTGAAATGCCTCCAATTCAGGAAGTAGATCATGTGATAGAATTGACCCCGGAGCTCAGCCAGTAGCCCAGCGCACGTATAAAATGCCAGTTCTTGAAGCCATCGAACTCAAGGAACAGCTTAGGCAACTGTTAGACCCAGTGTTTAACCTTCGAGTGCGCCAGTTCTCTTTCAGAAAAAGAAAGATGGAACGCTTAGACTCTGTGAGGACTACAGAGGTCTAAATCAGCTGACAGTTAAGAATAAGTATCCTATTCCCAAAATTGATGAGCTTCTGGACAGGCTAAGTGGAGCCCAGATCTTCACAAAGATAGATCTCAAATCGGGGTATTACCAGATCACGATTAATGAGCAAGATATCCCGAAGACAGCCACCATCAATACTCGGTATGGGCATTATGAATTCACTATCATGCCGTTTGGATTGACAAATGCCCCAGCTACATTCAATCGCTTAATGCAAGACATTCTCAGAGAATACTTGGATGATTTTGTTCTTGTTTTCTTTGATGATATTCTGATTTACTCAAAGAATACAGCTGACCATGAAGCTCATGTCAGAAAAGTTCTTGAGATTCTAAGGAAGCACCAACTCTTTGCCAAAAAGAGCAAATGCACTTTCTTTGCCGACCACGTTGCATACTTGGGCTTTCTCGTATCCAAAGATGGAATTTCTCCAGATTCCGCAAAAGTCCAAGCAGTCATAGATTGGCCTGAACCAAAGACAGTGAAAGAAGTCGGAGGATTCTTGGGATTGACTGGTTGGTATAGAATTTTTATACCAAAATATGCTCTCATAGCTTCCCCCTGACTAATCTTCTCCAGAAGAATATCCCGTTTCAATGGTCTGCTAGGTGCCAGAGTGCTTTTGATAAGCTGAAGACCGCCTTGGTAACCAATCCCGTTCTGAAGCTGCCAGATTTCTCTCTACCCTTTGAGGTAGTAACTGATGCCAGTGGTTTTGCCCTGGGAGGTGCACTTACGCAGGAAGGACATGCAGTGGCCTATGAATCCCGAAAACTCAGAACGCATGAGAGGAATTATGCTGTCCATGACCTAGAACTACTTTCAGTAGTACATGTCCTGAAGTTGTGGAGACATTACCTACGGGGACAAAGATTCACCTTGATGAGACTGATCATCAGAGCTTAAAGTGGATCTTCACTCAGAAGGATCTCAACATGCGCCAAAGAAGGTGGATGCAGACCCTGCAGGAATTTGATTTTGAAATCAAGTACCGCTCAGGCAAAGAAAATGTGGTAGCAGATGCCCTCAGTAGAAAAGCCTCCTTGCTTGCAATTATTGTAGTATCAAATCCTTTGATTATTGAAGCAAGAGAGAAGATCATGCAGGATAGATTCTTGGCCCTATTGCTACCCTACTTATGCAGGAAAGCAAAACTCCACAGGAGTTGAACAGAGTTCATGGGTACAGCCTGGATGATGGCATTATGTATTATAATCGCAGGCTATGCATTCCCAATGATGAGGGAACCAAGGGTCAAATTCTGAATGAAGCCCATGACAGCCTTATAGCAGGACATCCAGGTTTCATCAAAACCTACATGTCTATAAAGAAAAGCTTCTTTTGGCCTAGTCTAAAAAAAGATGTACTGAATCATGTACGTCAATGTCTGACATGCCAGAAAGTCAAAGCTGAAAGAGTAAAAATGCCTAGGAAGTTACATGCATTGGACATCCCCCAGATGAAGTGGGAATGTATCAGTATGGATTTTATTACTGGATTTTATTACTGGATTACCTTCAGTGCAATCAGGTTACAACTCCATTTTCGAGGTAGTTGACAGACTAACCAAAGTTGCCCATCTGATTTCAGTAAAAGAAAACTACACTGCAGTGGATGTGACCAGAGTGTTCCTCAAAGAAATCTTCAGATTACATGGCCTACCCAGGAGAATAGTAAGTGATCGAGATCCCAAGTTTACTTCAAGGTTCTGGACTGCATTTTTCGAAGCCGTGGGAACTTTCTTGGATCTCAGCACAGCTTATCACCCTAAGACCGATGGTCAAACTCAAAGGGTAAACCAAGTAATCGAAGATATACTTCGGTCATGCTTTGGCAGGGAACCCAAGAAGTGGCTAAGCTATCTGCACCTAGTCGAGTTCGCCTACAATGCTTCTTATCACCGAAGTATCGGGATGAGCCCTTTTAAAGCTCTCTATGGACAAGATTGCTTAACTCCATTAACTTGGTCCGACCCAATTGATTAGAGTCGAGATGTTCAGACAGATGCTTGACGACATGGAGCAACAGATGCAGTCAATTCGTAAAGATATTAAAGCTGCTTACGATCGACAGAAGCAGTATGCAAATAAGAAGAAGACACACAGAAAGTTTGAAGAAGCAGATATGATCTTCATTAGAGTACGGCCCAAAAGAAGTTCTCTATCTCTTGGGAAGTACAAGAAGTTATCCCCCAGATATTGTGGGCCATATCTGATTACAAAGAAAGTAGGTGACTTAGCCTACGAACTTCTTCTGCCTCCTCATCTCAAAGTTCATAATGTATTTCATGTAAGCCTTCTAAAGAAATATGTGCCAAGCCCAAATCATGTGCTTGATGTGATGAAATTCTAACCTCTTCAACCCAAGGGCAGATGAAACTCCAACCTAAAGAAATTTTTGATGTTCGAGAAAAGATTCTCATAAACAGAATTCTCAGAGAATTATTCGTAAAATGAAAGTTCTACCCTTTTGAAGATGCCACCTGGGAGAATGAAACCGATCTGTTGCGGGATTAATCCCAGTTTGCGAGATGAGGACATCTCGCGTTCTTCAAGTGGGAGAGAATGTAAGATTCCTCCCTAGCCTCTCAAGATATCCAGCATTTTCCCCTATAATCAAATCCCTCTTCAGAAATATAAAAGATCTTGTTTCTACCAGTTTTGGCCTAGAGAGAAAAAATCTTCTAGAGAGTGGTAATTCAGTTTTTAAATATTTTGGATGAAAAATCTCTTCTTATTAAAATAAGTTCTCCCGAAACAGAAGTTCAAAAAGATTTTTAGAAGGTGCATTAGAAATCAAGTATAATCTGTCCAAGAGGCCTTATCCTAAGGGTCCATATTTTCAAAAAAATTTAAATTAAGGTTCCTATGGACCAATAAGATTCATCCAAATGTAGGGAGGAGATAAATGGAAGAATAAAAGAAAAATCTTCCAAAAATGAGTAAATACTCACATAAGATGAAGAGTTGACTAAAAACAAGGTTAATAGTTAAAAAGAGAGATATCTAGAACAAATGATGCATTTTTGACACCTCAGTATGGGAAAATTTCCCTTATGAAGGAGGCGCCTATTTCACATGTATGGGAGAGTTTTAAACTCCCAAATAATAAGATATTTTTATCTCTCCTCTCTCTTGTTTCCACTAGATCCAAAAAGTGGACTAAACTAACCCAAAAATGGTCAAAAATTGACCAAACTGATCTGAAAAATTCTAGAATCAGTTGGCTTGGTTAGAGGCTCACTTTTTCCTATAAATAGAAGTCTTCCCCTTTGTTAAAGCTTAATAGTGTTTTTCCACTGTTACCCTACTTCTCCCAAAACCAAAAACTGTGAATTTACTCATAATTCATTAGTTTTTGACCTTCTCTCTTCTAAAGATTCGTGGCCACTCTTATTTCAAACAAGAGTAGATCCTTCAAACCATCAAGCCAAAGGAAAGCTCTCAAATTCTCCGTGTAAGTTGAAGATTCTTCTCTTTTCTATTCATTTTATGATTTTTTATGATTTTTGTCCTCTCTAAAATGAATATGATGTTATGCCTCATTGAAAAAAGGCATTCCCCACTCTTCTTTAGTAAATCCAACCATTCTTTATTCTAGATGAATGATTAATGGATAAAATCAAGTTTTTCATAATGTTTCCCTTTGATAAGTAGAAAATGTTTACATTAGAATGATGTGAATACTCTTAGTGAACTTCTAATTAATTTTAGAGAGTTAAAAATTAAAAAATGATCAGCCATACAAAGGAGCTTATAGCGAAATTTTCTAAAATTGTGAAAAATAATTTTACTTTTTTTTTATTCAAAAAGAGTAATTCCCATCGTATATATATTCTTAAAGTGTTATTTTTCATCCTAGGAATAGAAAAATGCTTACTAAAAATATTTTGTTAAAAAAAAGTGTTATTTTCTTTAGAATTAAATTCTATGCATAGAAGGAAGCATATTGAAATTTTTATTTTGATCATAAAAGAGTGATTTTTATCATAAATGATTTGTATACATAAACATATACATAAAAGATCATTTTCTTATATTAAAAGTATGATTTTCATCATAAATGATTTTTATGCATAAATGGATGCATAAAAGAAATTCTTTTATATTAAAAGAGTGATTTTCATCATAAATGATTTGTATGCATAAACATATGCATAAAAGATATTTTTTTTATATTAAAAGTATGATTTTCATCAGAAATGATTTTTACGCATAAATGGATGCATAAAAAAATTTCTTTATATTAAAAGAGTGATTTTCATCATAAATGATTTGTATGCATAAACATATGCATAAAAGATAATTTTTTTATATTAAAAGTGTGATTTTCATCATAAATGATTTTTATGCATAAATGGATGCATAAAAGAAATTCTTTTATATTAAAAGAGTGATTTTCATCATAAATGATTTGTATGCATAAACATATGCATAAAAGATATTTTTTTTATATTAAAAGTGTGATTTTCATCATAAATGATTTTTATGCATAAATGGATGCATAAAAGAAATTCTTTTATGTTAAAGATGTGATTTTCATCATAAATAATTTTTATGCATAAATGGATACATAAAAGAAATTCTTTTATATTAAAAGAATGATTTTTATCATAAATGATTTTATGCATAAATAGATACATATAGAATTTTTATATTTAAATAAGAGTTCTCTTTAATCCTCTGTTTGATTTCCGTAAAAATTAAAAAAATGAATAAGTAGATAATCTGTGAGAGGAAATTCTACCGTTTCATATTCACTAAGATGGTAATGAGAAAATTCAAATAAACTATCGAAGTCGGAGATCGAGATAAATGATTATTTTATTCCTCATGGGAATTCATGTTTAGTTTAGAAATCTGTAAGCAAATATTCAATGAACGAAATTTTAGAAAAAGAGAAATTGAAATATTACCTTTCAAGAAAGATAGTTTAGGAAGAACCTTTCCAAACTCAAACTCTGATTCAGACTATTGACCAAGACCTAATTCCTTCGTCAGTTTCAATCAATGACGATGTGCTCAGTTCAGAAAAAATACACTCAAATTACCCACCGAATCTGAAACTAAGTTAAGACTTTTGATTTTGATCAGAGAAACAAGTTAACAGAATTCGAGGAATTCTGTTTGGAATTCAGACCTGGATCTAGAAGTATTGGGATACGGATTTAAGATTTATTCATGGTATTCAAACAAAATCAAAACTGAAAACTTGGATAGAAACCCTGTTTTCTTTAAGGACTGTCTTACGCCAGAATACTGGAGAAAGCATTTGGCATACGTGTTTATCTAAGGGAAGTTCGGTTGCAACAGCTGGCGGGAGTATTCAAGGGAGAGCTCACGCGGCAAAAACCTACCCAGATCTTGACCAGCCTGGGTATCGTGGAAAATGATGTGCTTCCGGTACGATGGGTGAGGACCGACGAATCGGTCCCTGAGTGAAGTGCCAGGATACCTAAGGAGGATCCTGGAGGGTTCTGACCAGGCGATGCACGAGCTCGCATTGCTTAGGACACCCATGCGTATGTCGTGGAAGATATATATATATATATATGTTGACAGAATGATTATTGTAATCTGTTACTGAATCTCGTTGCTGACAAGCTGGTCCCAACGGAGAGTCCAGAGTGGTACTGTTTTTGTGAAACAAGAATTAAATGAAAATTTTGAGCTATGAAATCTGTGACCATATCTGTTTTGTCAATGGATTATTTTTATGTTAAAGTTTTAAAGAGGAGTGTGTGCGTATCTGTTTTCTAAAGCTAAAGCTAAGAAAGGCATTCAATTATGGGTGGGTGAGTACTTGTTTGGTTCTACCGATTCCAGTGGTAGGGTGGTGGCTAACCCATGGGTCGGATGGGGTTAGACTGGAATCAGTGGAGTTTTAATAATCAAACTGAAAAATCTTAGGATTACGCTAGGATTCGAGTAGTTAATTAATTCTCCGATAAATTTCTCAATTGAGTGGATCAACGGCTGTGCCTGATCTTGATTAGGAAAAAAGCGTTGAATTGCTCAGATGATCAAATTGTATCAGTGATAGTTTCCTTCTATCTGGTTCATTCAAGTGAAGGATAGTTTAGATTTTGATCTCGTTAGAAAAACTCGTTAAGAAAATTCAAAAAGGTGGAATCGTCCCCGCTTTCCGGGCATGGAAAATTTTCCCGGTTTCGGTTATCTGAGTGACCACCAGCCTAGTCTCGTGCTCGGACATTCGTGGGCGAGACCCCGAGTGAGAAACCCTGCCCCGCGCATGAGGGGGCTGCTTTCGCTGTCAGCTACTAGGAGTCCGGTGCGCGGAGGGGACAGAGGGACCTCACATATGGCAGCTCTATACACGAGAGACATGGATATCGCCTACACAGCCTCTTCCACCGACACCGAAGATGCTATACTACAGAGATCACTTCATGAGTATCACTGATAATGGATTTATAGAGAGACCTAGATACATGGAGGGCTTTTTACCACACGGCTCCCGAGTGGCTATTGGTCAGCTTAGAGTTTCATCACATCGATTGGAGATCGAGACTGGCAGAGCAGCACGGATCTCCCGAGAGGAGAGGGTATGCAGATTGTGCAGAGAGGAGGTGGAGAGTGAGGAGCATCATGTATGCACATGCAGAGCATATACAGCCATCACAGAGAGATATCCCATTTTATTTAGAGAGCCACATTCCCTACGCCAGATCTTTGAGGCAGCAGACCAGCGCATACTGGGGAGATTCATTCTAGACATACAGCGTCACAGAGAGACATCATTACAGGCTCAAACAACTCCAGAGGGACGAGAGACACAGATTACGACATTTTTTCAGAGATCCATCCCACTCCCAGCCCCTACACGGCAGGGAATTACTCTCCAGAGAGCAGAGACACTCAGAGACCGCAGGAGACAGAGGACACCTGGCGTTCGGACACCACGCCTACACCAGAGAGAGATGACAGAGATCAGAGCTCAGTTTCACAGAGATAGCAGACTCACCAGACGGTATGCAGAGGCACTTGGATACTTTACATGCTTATGCACAGGACAGTGGGCTCTCAGTTAACCTTGGTAAGACCAAGGTTATGGTGTTTAACACTACAGCTCAGTGGGTCTGGAGATCAGCGCCTATTTTCACATATGGGCAGGAGACAGTGGAGTATGTTGACTCATACACATATCTTGGAGTGGTGTTCATTGGGCCCACATTTTCCATGAGGGGGGCAGCAGAGGCCAGATTGCGTAGAGGATATGCAGCACTAGGAGGTCTACAGAGGATGTGCTCACAGGTACAGTTTCAGGAGCCACACACTAAGCTGTGGCTTTGTGACACACTGGTCACATCGGCTATGCTATATGGAGTACACATCAAGGGGCCTAGCCTAGATCGTCACAGTCGATCAGGACGCACATACGATGGATGGAGATCGATGGAGAGACCACTTGTGTCCATGATCTCCAGGATGATTCGGGCTAAGGCCTCGGTACCCCATGAGATTATCAGAGCCGAGATGGGAACACCACCGATCGTAGTCGAGGCTCTTGCCATATCAGTGTCCCTCATTCATAGCACCTGGGAGCTTCCCCAACACCAGTATGCACGACTTGCTTTAGAGTCCTCTCATCAGCTAGCCATGGAGGGAGACACTTCATGTTGGTGTGCGCAGATAGCATCCTGGTTTGAGCTCCACGGGTTCAGTTTAGACAGACTTCCACCCTTCCAGTACTCTCTGGAGGCAGCCTCTCTCACCTTGACACATTCTGAGATTAGTAGAGTCATCAGACAGGACCTCATTCAGTTGGACACTAGGAGGACATGGCTAGAGCCCTCATAGGAGTTGGGGACGAAGATGGCTTTCTATAGAGACCATCTTCTCCGCACCACTGAGGATGGCTTTATACTTAGACCGAGCTACATGGATACCCATCTGTCTCATGGATTGAGGTGCGCCATTGGGCAGATCCGCACCTCTTCACATCAGTTAGAGATAGAGACAGGTAGATTTAGAGGCATACCTCTAGGGGACAGGATTTGTCAGATTTGTTGGATAGAGCCAGAGACAGAGACAGAGACAGAGGAGCACTACATCTATCGCTGCACAGCATATTATGAGATTCGAGGGCGCTACCATTGCCTTTTCAGAGAGGGATTTGGACCACTGGCTAGAGTCATGGACTATTGTGATCAGCGATGCTTGGGTTTTTATCTCCTGGAGATCCGCAGGCTCAGAGAGTCCATTATCAGGAGCAGACGCCCCACTGGCAGGGAGTCCACACAAAGACAGATTACTGACTTCTTTAGAGGGACTACCCGGACACACAGCCGACAGCCCAGCAGTGGGCACCCCGTGGACTCTAGTTGAGAGAGCTATCCAGTTGGGCAAATCCAGACGCCCGAGGGTTCGCGATCCTCACATCGGAGACGGTGCCTACACCGGAGGATCAAAGCATCATTGCAAGGCATGGGGCTTGTCCGACCAGGCATCTCACTATGGCAGATATCCAGGCCATCCGGCAGAGACCCATGCTAGAGCTCCTAGGATGATTACCACTCCAGCCATATACTGTTGTACTCACTGTCACTTTTGTACTCCCCCATATTCATGTATTCATGTATCCATGTACTCATGTACCCCATTTTGACTAGTAGCATTAGCTTCCCACTCTCCCTAGTTGCTGCTTCCGGATGCTCCCTACTTATGTATTGTAGGGCTAGATACTTACCTTCAGTTCTTTATTTTCTTTTCCAGACAGTGTATCAAAGTCCATCTTTATCTGCTTTCATCTCGAAGATGAAAGATCTCCGGGACGAGCTTGCTGTTTGTGGCAAGGATATCTCTACAGAGGATATGGCTATTTGGCTTCTCTCCAAGCTTCCAGAGAGGTTTGATGCTTATTTTCAATCTGTTGTTTCTTCTCCTCGTCTTGTTCCAATTACTTGGGAGGAAGTTCTCCCCTCCATTATGCAGATTGAGTCTCGCTTTGAGGAGCGGACTAGTACCTCTGGTGGCCCTAATGGAGCTTTGGCTATGCGAGATAAAGGGAAGAATCAACAAAAGAAAGGGAAAGGGGGTTCTGACAAGAACTCCAAGGATACCGGCAAGGATAAAGACAACAGCAAATCTTCTAAAAACAAAGACATTGAGTGTCATTATTGTGGCAAGAAGGGTCATAAATCGCCCCAATGTCACAAGAAGAAGCGGGATGAAGCAGCAAAGAACTCTTTCTCTACAACGGTGTCTCAGACCGAGAAGGATGATGGCATTCTTCTATTAGCAGGTACTCGTCGTATACTTGCTCTTGTGACTTCTCAGTCACAGTCGTGGATTGTGGATAGCGGTGCTACTGCTCACATGACACCCCATCGAGATTGGTTGGAGGACTTCACTGCTGCCAAGTCCGGCGAGATCACTTTGGGTGATTCTTCTTCCGTGCCAGTGCATGGACATGGCACCATCTCCATCTTCCGCTCTTCCGAGAACAAGAGGTACTTCTCTGACATTCTGTATATTCCAGATTTGGCTTTTAACCTTTTGTCAATGAGTGCTCTTACAGTTCAGGGTGCGGAGGTGATCTTTTCTCGTTATGAGATTACCATTCGTGATAAGGCGGTAGCATCTTGGCTCAGGGAGTCCAAGATAGTGGTCTGTACAAGTTGACCCCTCTGCTTTCTTCTGGTGCTTCTTCTGCTCTTTGGCATGCTCGGTTTGGCCATTTGAACTATCAGCTTCTTCAGCGAGCTTCAAAGGATGGGTTGGTTGAGGGTTTACCAACCATCAAGGCTCCGTCTTCTACTTGTTCCTCTTGTTTACAAGGGAAGCAACACCGAGCCGCCTTTCCGAAGGAGGCGACACACAGATCTTCGACATCTCTTGCTCTTGTTCATACAGACTTATGTGGTCCTATGAGTACCGCGGCTTTGAGTAAGGCGTACATGCTCGTGATGGTGGGTGACTTTTCCAAATATACTTGGGTTTTCTTTCTGAAGACCAAGAATGAGGCTTTTCAGCGCTTTTGTGATTGGAGAGTTGAGGTGGAAAAAGAGACCGGTCGCTCGGTCAAGGCTCTCAGGACCAACGGAGGGGGTGAGTTTACATCCCAGGAGTTTCAGTAATATTGCAAGACCCATGGCATTCAGAGACAGCTTACTACAGCATATACTCTATCACAGAATGGAGTTGCAGAGAACCATTATGGAGATGGCCCGTGCTATGCTTGAGCATTCTTCATTACCTCGACATTTTTGAGCTGAGGCGGCTTCCAGTGCTGTCTACATTCAGAACAGGTCTCCTACTGCTGCTCTTCCAGATAAAATTCCATATGAGGCTTTTCATGGTGAGAAGCCCTCTGTTGTTCATTTCTGAATATTTGGTTGTTCGGTGTATGTTCATGTGCCTAAGGTGGACTCGAAGTCTCAGCGCACGACTTTTCTCGGATACAGCACTTTTTTTTTTCCGAGAAAAGATCCTTTCATTAGTTATAGAAAAAACGCCCGTAGGGCTACAAAAGATCTCTCCTGCTCATAAGAGAAACAGAGCAGTGAAAACAGCATGGCAGCCCGGGAGACTCTCCCTAGGTGCTGCAAAGTACAAGCATCAGTACAGAGGACTGAGAGGCTAAATCATACAATAGGGGGGGGGGAAGAGCCAAACAGGTGGCCTGTAGTGCCAGCGGGGGGATCCCGTGTGTAAGGTGTAGAAGGGGCCACAACGCCAAGTGGTGTGAAAGGCCTGGCGCCGCAATATCGCCTCATCCGAGTCTCCCCAGATGCGGTCGTACTGTCCTCGCAGGGTGTGAATCAACTCCTGCCAAATCCCACGTACAGTCTCTGCTGGTGGCTCCAATCTCCCCTCAAAGGCCGTAAAGCACCGGGCCCTCCAGGTGAACCAGATGGTGAGGCTGCTGAGGAGCTCCCATCGTAAATCCCGCTCCTGTGTCCAGCTAGCGGACGAGAAATCCGGTGCCGGAACCAGGCGAGGCTGGCCCCTAATAAATCTGATGGCCTGACTGCCCTGCTCCATCTCATAGCCCATAGCAGGCCCTGACGACGTCGACCAAGCAGCGGCACCCCACGTAAACATACCCTCTAGAGAGAGGGGAGCCAGAATACGCAGCATCCGCAGCCAAATCTGCTGCGCCTGAGGGCAATCCCAAAGGCAGTGTCTCTGTGTCTCCATAGGGTGGCCGCATCGGACACAGGCCGCCGGAAGACCGCTGTAAACAAGCCAAGTGCCAACTGCTGAGCCCCTATGGGCGACCAGCCACTGAAAAGTCGAGATCCTGCGGGCCTGTCGACTAGCCCAGAGCCGAGCCCAAAAATCCTCCAGGAACTCCTATGAGAGTCCTTGTAGCCGCCAATGCCCCGCTGCCGATGGAGAGACCGTCCTCCTCGCCGTCAAAATATGCCGCCCCAGCCGAACAGTATACTGGAAAAAGGTAATCTCTGTGGCCTCAAGGGATGCATAAGGATCGTGCCACTCATACTCCCCGGGGTCCCACTGTAGCCGGGCCAAGGGGCGCGCTGCATATGCCCATATGCGCCAATCCGGGAGCACATCAGCAGGATCGGGATCTATATGCCACTTCCAAGAAGCGGCGGCCACTACCCGAATCCTCTGAAAGGTGCACTCTGCAACCAAAGGCGACTCCTCCTCCACTCGCTGGAGTCTGCCCTCATCCTGAATCTCAAAGTAGAGGCAACTGCCATCCTCAGTGCAAGCTCTGACAGCAATCAGGATCTCCAACTGTGTAAAGGCTCCCATCCACCGTGGGGTCACTGGCTCGAGAGGCGTGAACCACTCCTCTGTGAGTGCCTCCTGAATATCATCTCTCATAATCAACCCCCCTCTGAAGTGACTCAGCCTCTCCACCTGGATCTCCTCTGGGAGACTGCAGAAGGCCTGCCAGTCTCCAAAACTACGAGCTGGGCCTGCCGCTAAAGGCCCCCAGGCTAAACGAGGCCGATAACCCAGCATATGACCCTGCTCTGTGCAAACCGCTGGGCTCCCGATGAGCGGCTGTCTGGCCCGCTCCTCAACACAAGAAGGAGGTCGCTGAGAGAGCCCCGGTCTCAGCAGCTCCCAAGCTCTCAGGATACTCAAAGCAAATCTGTCCTCCCATCCTCTACTGAGGCCTGTCCTCCTCATCTCTATGAAGATCCAGCGAATCTCTGGTGCCCAAGTGCCCCCTGCTGGGGGCGCCGAGCCTGCAGCCGCTGCAAGAGGAGCTCTTTCCAAGGCTCACCGCCTGGAAGCAACCCCCGAACAATAAGCTTCCCCAATAAGGCTCTGCTCTGATCGACTGGATCTATAATGCCCAAACCTCCCTGAGCCAGCGGAAGTGTAATAACTGCCCATGCAACCTTTGCCCGAGCTGGCTGACCGTCCCGCCCGGACCACAGAAAGTTCCTGATCAGCCTCTGTACCTGGCTGATGCAAGAGCTCGAGAAGATCCAGCAAGACGTAATGTACCACATGGTCGCTAACAGCACCTGATTTGCCACCACCACCCTCCCAGCCAAGGATAATCGAGCTGTACTCCAATACAAAAGCTTCTTCCGAATGCTCAGAAGAAGCGGGGCAATCTGCTGCTCAGGTGACAAATCTAGGCCAATCTGGCATCCCAAATACCGCACTGCTGTGCCTGGAGGAATCCATCTAAAACCGGGGTCCGGGCTCCATGCCGGAGTGGGAGCACTACTGATCCAAAAGGCCACTGTCTTGCGCCAATTGATCAATGCTCCCGAAGCTGCACTAAAAACCTGGAGCGACTGCTCTGCCCGAAGAAGATTGGCCTCTTGGCCATGCAAAAATAAGCCCGTGTCGTCTGCAAACTCAGCATCAAGCAAGTCCTCCCCCCGGACTGGGAGCTGAAGTCCTCTCAAACCAACCTCCTCTGCCGTCAAATACATGCTCATAGCCTCCGCAAAGAAGAGAAAAAGAAAGGGGGCGAGAGGACACCCCTGACGGACTGATCTGGTCAGCTCAAAACTCGGCCCCCGTCCTCCTGCAATCAACACCTGGCTGCGAGCTGTGGAATACAGAGCCGCCACCCCTCTGATCCATCCTGGCTCAAAGCCCAGGCGAAGCATAGTGCCCTCTAAGAAACCCCAATCAACTCTATCGTATGCCTTCTCAAAATCGAAATGCCGAATATCATCTGATACTCCCTCCCCCTTGGGGATAAGATAGATCAAGCCCTCTGAAAAGCTCTGCGGCATCACCCCAGTGTCCAAAACATGCTGAAAGCCCCTGCCGAGGCCTGGCCCCAAAAGGTCCCAATAGCGCATAAAAAAGGCTGGCGTCAGTCCGTCCTCCCCTGGGCAGCTATGTCACGGCAGGACCCTCAAGGCCTCGGCAAGCTCAATCTCTGAAAGAGGCGCACCAAGAACCGAACGCATACGATCTGTGACCCTCCTCTGCACATGGGCCCACACAGTCTGTCTACAAGCATCTCTGTCCTCAGTGGCTGGCTCCGCTGAAAGCAGGTCTCTAGGCTCTGATCTCCCCGGGCTCAGTAGCTACCGAACCATCCGGTCTACCAAGCTGACGGACTCCTGCCCGAGCATGGCGGGGTCCAGTGATCTCAAAAAACTCACCAGTCACTCTATCACCAAGCTGTGTCCACGGAGAGGCCTGACGACGATAGTAAAACTCATGTCTCTGCTCCTCTGCCTCTCTAACCTCGTGGCGTGCCTGGCTCAGCTGGGACGCCAACCACTCACATGCCGGCTGCTGCTCCTGGAGGCGCTGTAATGAGGCAAGGCTGCGTCTCAGCCGATGCTCCCTCTCGCGAATCTCTCCCAGCCGTGTCAAAGCTGCAGCGTGCAGAAAAGAGCTAAGCTCGATGAGTCCCTGGGCACACTGGCCTGCTGCATCCTGGTCAGAGCACTGACTATCATGCCAGATCCTCTCAATGTCCTCAGCAAGACTGGGATCTGTAAGTACCCTCTCTGGGATCCTCAACTGCAAGCTGGGCTCCCGTGTCCTCTCCTCCCATGTCAGGATAACTGGCGCATGATCTGAAAATGAGGTGCCAGCGAGAATGCCGACGGAGCCCCCTCGCTCCCCTAACCAGTCGCCCACATAAAAGCGATCAATCCGTGATAAATTAGTCCCTCCCTGTCGACGATCCGACCGAGAGAAACTAAGACTATCCTGAGAACGGGAGAAAGCTCAGTGATCCTCAGTGTCATGCAAAACCGATCCCAAGCTGCAAGCTCCGTGCCGTGCACTGTAACATGACTGCCTCCCACCCTATCGGCCGGGTCCTCAAGCAAATTGAAGTCTCCCCCGACACACCAATGTGCGGCCTCTGGCAATGCATCCGTAACCTGGGTCCAAAACTCTGCTCTGGCACTAGCATGATTAGGCGCATAGACGTTGAGCACGCCCAATAGCTCATCATGCATCCTCAGAATGACATACTGTGCTCTACCAGGCACAATGATCCCTCGATCCACAATGGCCTGCCGCCATACATCTGCAATGACCATGCAAACTCCTCCCTGTCCACCCAAAGGACCAAACCCTGCAGACCAAAAGGTATCCCATCTACCAGGCATCACCGAACCATATCTCCGGATCTTGCTCTCACCCAAGTGGTGCTCCTGCATCATCAAAATATCAATTGCTGCCACCAACCAGGCATCTCTGAAGCTCCTGCCTCAAGCAACCTCGATAGCGTATAAAATGTGCTCCGCCCAGGCCCTCTACATTCCATGAGATGATCCTCATGGATGACCTGCTGAGGTAGATGTTGTCTCAGCCGTGCGGCGGGCCTTCGCAAGTGGCTTGGATGGAGAGTAGTCCCCATCCGAGCGACTGCGAATCTGCCCACCCGGTGTACTGCAAGAATCCCGGATCAGGCGCCAGTGGCTGTGGCCCATGGCGACTGCCTCCCGCTCTGACAGAGCAACCTCGTGTATACATACATATCCAGGGTCGCGTGCTAAGTCTGCCACTATACGCACGACCAAATGACGAATCCCTGAGGCATCCACACTCCCGGGATCCAAGAAAAAATGAGCCAACTCCCAGAGCCGGCCTATCACATCTGTCACCTCCAGGTCGCTCACATGATGTGAAAACTCAACTGCCTGAGTCTTCAAAGTGCTAATAGCGAGCTCTAGAGTCCACTCCCGGTCGCACGGGCCACAGAGAGGGAACAAGAAGGCCACTGCTGAATCAAGTGCCTCCTCCCCGCGGGCCGGAGGTATCACTACATGAACGCGGATGGGTGCTGGCTCATGGGGGCCCTCTGCTCCAAAAAGCCGAGTGAAGGCGTAACCGAAAGCCTCCGATCGATGTCTAACACCAAGGCGACTCAGCCGACTGCGGATAGATGATATCCGTGAAGCCCGGATCGGCATGGCGGGTCTCCTCTGTGGTGCTCGAGCGAGATCGGTGCTCAGCGCCCTCCGGACTGCGCGCGAGCGCCAGGGGACTGCCAGGGTCTCCCGGGAAGGCGAGGCGGGTGGGGGGGGAGGAGGGGGGGGCGAGGGGGGCGGAGAGGGAGCCGCTGCCGAGACCGGAGCGGGGGCGGGCGGAGGCGAAGGTGGAAGCGTGGCAATGGGAGGGGATGAGGGTGGGGGTGGGGGGGGTGAAGGAGGGGGTGCTGGCATCTCCTGGTCCTCAGTCGCTGCAGGGGGCTCCTCCTGGAGGGGAGCAAAGCTGTTCCTCATGGGAACCCAGTGAGGCTGAGCCTGTGGCTGCTGCTGCAGCGGTCTCTGTGCGTGCTGCTGTGACTGTCTCCCTCGATGGCGCCCCTATCCAGGCTGCCACTCCGAGGTCTCTGTGGCCTGAGCAGGTGTCCCAGAGGCAGCCTGCCGTGCCGCATCTGTGGGCGGGTCATCAGGGGCCTGCTGCTGTGGTGAGGGTCGAGGTCTCCTGCGAGGGCAGGCCTTGGCCAGATGGCCGACCTGCCTGCATATGAAGCACTGGTTCGGGAGCCCCGAGAACTCCACTCTCTGATCAATCCATCCCCCCCCTATCCTAGGTAGCTGAATGACCTTAGGAAGGGAGGAGATGTCAGACACCAAAACTCTGACGGAGGGTAGCCCAGCTGCTCTGGCCACCACTGAAGCTGCTGTGGGGCCAGTCTCGAGAACCGAGCCCACCAATGCTCCTAGCCGAGAGAGAAGCGGAAGATACTCCCGGCGGAGTCCAGGGAAGCAAACTGTAACATGAAAAAGGCGCTCTCCCTGCTCAGCTGTTGCTGGATCAAAGCCATGCTGCCAAGGTCTGAAGAAAGCCCGAGCACCCCTGATGTCAAGGGGACTCATGGCAAGGACCTTGGCCACACTCTGGGCGGTCTCGAGCTCGATCTGATAATGTCCCCGGCCCAGAAGCTGTACGTCCAGGATCTTGCCCACATCTGCAAGCAGGCGGGCCTGGAGAAGATCCCGGATCTCCCCTCTGCTGGGGCGAGTGCCGACTATACGGCAGATGGTGGAATGGGCTTGAAGGCGTTCCACCTCTGCGGTGAGGCTCGCTTCCTCTTCCGGCGAAAGAGAAAGCCTGATGGGGGTGTCCTCGGGGGCGGGCGAGGGGGCTGCGGATGAGTCCCTCTGAGGCGAGGCGGGAGGAGTCTCCATCAGAGTCTGAAGCTCAGGCGTAGGCGTAGGCGAGGCGAAAGCGGAAATCCTGCAAGAAGCGGGCTGCACACAGCAAGGCGGAAGACCGGAGGAAAAAAGAAACAGAACCCCCAGGGGGGCGGAGGTCAGCACGAAAAGGGAGGGGAGGGGTTTTTTTTTTTTTTAACGGCGAAGGAAAAGCCTGGGGGGGGGGGCAGCTGCACGAATGAGGGGCGGGGAGGAAAATGCTGGCGGAAGGGGGCGATGCAGAGGTGAGATGGGCGAAGAAGGGGATGGGGCGAGCAGGCGAGGAGGCGAGGAGGGAGGGGGCGAGGGGGCAAGAAGGGAGCGCAGCAGCGAGGGAGGGGGGGGCGCAGTAGCAAGCAGGCGAAGGGTGGCGGGCAGAGCAGCGAGGGAAGGGGGCGCGCAGGAACAGCAGCAGGCGGGGGGGGCAAGAGCAAGCGCACAGTCGGGGGGGAGCTCGTGTGCAGATCGCGCGGGCAGGAGACGGGGCGCAGCTTCAGCGAGCGTGAGGGCAATCCCGATAAATTCTCTGCGGTTGCCATTTGTGTCACGTGCATCCCGCACTTGGATGCCACGTGGACATTCTGTACAGTAGGTGCAGGACCTGGGATGGTGAACTGGTCCCATGTGAGCCCAGTCCGGGACGAGTCAGCCAGGGATCCATCTCAGTCGTCCGAGGTCAGGTGTGCATTGTCCTGCACATGAGTCCAAGGTCAGGTGTGCAATGTCCTGCACAAGAAGCAGTGCCAGTCCGCGCTGTGAGTCTCCCTCTGGAATGATGTCAGATGTGCTGAGTATCTGGTTTGCAACTGGATGCCAGGCCTCTGTAGGCATGTAGGTTGCATGTAGAGATGGGGCCAGCCCATAGGGCTACCCCAGTGTAGGTGTTTGCATTGGCATAATTAGTATGGGCATGGGGGAGGCATAGAACCACCCCCAAGGGGCCAGGAGGGCCCAAGACTATGCCCACCAGCCAAGGCAAGGGCTGGAGGGGCAGTCGGCCAGCTCCAGACCCTCTGGACAGGCAGCCGACAGAGGGTATAAGCCCTGGACAGAAGGCGGCCAGGTGTGGGGGGCAGTCCCACACCTCTGCGTTGAATGCCCAGCAGCCAGGAGGCTGTCCAGGGGTCATGCGCAGGCTGGACAGGCTCCAAACAGGTGTGAAATACACTTTATTAAAGTGTGAACACATTTAATTACAAGACTCAGTCGTGGGTCTTCAGTAAACCAGCCGACTGCATGTTTTGGGAAGTATAAAAGCCCAGCCCATAGTTTCATTAGAAGCATCTCACAATTCACCAAGAGCTCCAAGCAACCAAGGGCCAGGACAGCCAAGAACAGTGCTAAAGCTAAGGGGTGAAGGACTGAAGGTCAAGGGCAGGTTTTCCAGCCAAGAAAAGGTCAAGTACTTTGTATTTGTTCAGTTTTACATCATTCTAATAAAGCAAATACACCATCCGTGGTGGGGGCCCTACAGAGGGTAATTGGGACCCAATACTGTGTCCTCTCCATCTCCCCCTTCTCTCTCTATTTTCTGCACATCGTCTTTCAGTTTGTGCGTTAATTCCGTCGCGAAAAGAGTGCTGTTTTCTGAGTTTTGAAGTACCGATCCTTCTCCGAAGCTTCCGCATATTACAGTGGTATCAGAGCCTACTTCAAGGACGAAGATTCAGCAAAGAAAACCAGAAAATTTTTTCGCTCGTGTGGTTGGTTTTTAGACGCCGGTGGACTACCCTTTTCGGAGTGACTCCTGTCCCTCGAAGGACGGTTGGTTTTTAGCCTCCGGAAGCCTCCGGAAGTCTCCCACACAGATAGTGGATGGTCAGATTGCGGTCCGGAAAGGAACTGCATATTCCCGCTATGGCGAGCTTTGGCGACGAGAGAGAACCAGAACCATGGGACCAGAGTGCACCAGGCAGCCCAGCTAGGGCACCCGGCTTGAGTGTACAAGACATGTTCCAGCAGATGATGCGAGCAATCGCAGACCAGACAACCAAGTTGGACGAGCAGAAGGCGCGGATTTTGGCTCTGGAGGAGCGTTCTCGCTCTCCAGCGTCGCGTTTTCCATCTCCTCCTCCCTCTCCTTCCGTACCCAAGATACCAGATCCTCGTCACAGGGACCCTCTCGAGGGGTCACAGCCGCAGTCAAGCTCCTTGCTTGAGAGGCAGATACGGGCATTGGAGATTCGACAACGAGAAGACGAAGCCATGCGACGAGTGGAACACGAGCATTACCTCCGAGCTTTGGACGCCAGATTGACACCGGCGGCGCCCTCGAATCATTTTCCCGAGAAAATGAACTTCAGTAAGTATAATGGTAAACTCGATCCCACTACTCTGTATTCATGGTTACATCAATTTGAAGCTTACTTTGCCGCAGTTAGGAAATCAGATATTGACAAAGTGATCTTAGCCAGTTGGTATTTGGAAGGTGAGGCCATTCCTTGGTGGACTCAGTGGGCTCATGCCCACACCAGATCAGGTATGGCAGCTTATGGGTGGGACGAGTTCGTCCGTGACCTTAAGCAGCGGTTTTTACCGCCCCACTACCTTGAGCGACTCGAAGACGAGTTCAGGGGTGCGCGTCAGAATGCGCAACCAGTCCTTCAGTTTGCCAATAGAATTTCGACCTTGTGTCTACAATTAGGCTTATCTGATGCGGACAAGAAAGGGCAGTTTTTGTATGGCTTGGACACGCACATCCAATGGGAGGTGCGTATGTTTAGACCAGCCACCTTTGAGGACGCACTCTCGCTTGCGCAGAGTGCAGAAATGAAACACAATGGTGGCAAGCCCAAGACTTCCCAGCCGGCTTCTCCCAAGGCTAACACCTCGGGGGGCAAAAGCCAGAACCAGACGGGGTCTTCCCCAGGACAGAGCCCGGGAGCCTCTGGCTCCAAGAACTCGAACAATGCGTCTAAGCTTACTCCAGACCAGAAAGCGGAGGCAGGCAAGACAGGTGGCAAGTTGAGTGCTGAGGAGCTTGCTCAGTACAGGAAGGAGGGTAGATGTTACTTTTGTCACACAAAAGGACATACTTCTCGGGATTGTCCGAAGAAGCCTCCAAAGCCCGCCGCCGCCTCCACAGCTTCCGTGGTGAGCACAGCTCCCACACAGACCCCAGCGGCGACCCCTAGTTCTTCAAACCCCGGTGCTTCAGTTGGAGCAATTATTAGCCGGGAGCTCGAAGATAAGCAGAAGGGCGCCCATGACCAGGAGTATGAGCGCAACGAATTGCTCAAGTCCTTTGGCTACATAGGTGGCCAGAGAGTCGTTGTCTTGTTTGACAGCGGCAGCACGGAGGATGTGATCACGGAAGAGGCCGCTCGGCGTGCCCGCTTCGAGCTCACTCCGGTGGACAAACAAGTTGAGGGATTTAGCACAGGTATGACAACGAGCGTCAAGTATGAAGCTCTAGGTGCTAAGTTAGTCATTCAGGGCATAGAGTTTGTGCGTGACTTTATGGTTGCCCCTCTTGTAGGAGCAGACATAATTTTGGGTATCCAGTGGTTTCACAAGTTCCTTCCTGATGTCAAGTGGGACAAGCACACGTTCCAGATTGATCGGAATGTGTCAACCACCCCTGTGACCATTAAGTGTGAGCCAGGTATTCCAAACTTTCCGCTCATAAGCCACTTGCAGGCTAAGCGAGCAGTCAGGAAAGGCGCACAATGTGCGATGATTTACGTCCAGACAGCCCAGACGGTGGCCAGTGCTTCCGAGAAGTACTCGGTTCTCCATGAAAAGTTCCAGAAGATTTTTCTTCGGGACAGTCTCCCTCCCCAGCTTCCCCCGTCCAGACCGGAGGATCACAAAATTGATCTCCTCCCAGGCTCGGAACCCCCGAGCAAGTTTCCGTATCGCCTTTCTAAGGCAATGGAATCGGAGTTGGACCGCCAACTCCAAGAATTGTTGCAAGCTGGCTTCATCCGCCCCAGCGTGTCGCCGTTTGCAGCACCGATCTTATTTGTCAAGAAGAAAGATGGATCTTCTCGGTTGTGTGTCGATTATCGTGCACTCAACAAGCTGACGATCAAGAGCAGATTCCCGATGCCTCGAATTGACTATATTCTCGAGAGGCTGAATGGAGCTAAGGTGTTCTCTAAATTGGATTTAAAGAGTGGGTACCACCAGGTTCGGATTGTTGAGGGGGACATCCCCAAGACAGCTTTCCGTACAGAACGGGCCCACTATGAATTTGTGGTCATGCCATTTGGTTTGACGAACGCCCCAGCTACATTTAACCGCATGATGATGCGTATTTTCCGGGAGTTGATTGGAGTGTGTGTGTTCATATTTTTGGACGACATACTCATATTTTCAGCTACAGTTGAGCAGCATGACGTTGATGTGGAGAAAGTCCTTAGGTTGCTGGAAAGCAACGAGCTCTATGTCAATGAAAAGAAGTCAGAATTTTATCTGTTCCAGGTACATTACTTGGGATATATAATCAGTGCCGACGGCATTCGACTTGATCCGGCTAAAGTAGCCGAGATTGTTAACTGGGAAGTACCTCAGACTGCTTATGACATTAGATCATTTGTGGGTATATGCCAGGCATATTCCACCCACATTGACAAGTTTTCTGATCTCTCGGCAGACCTCACCGATCTGCTAAAGGGAGTGAAAACAAGGAGGCAAAAGATTCGAATGACTCCACGAGCGTTGGAGGCATTCCAGAACCTCAAGGTGGCTTTGTCTGAAGCGCCTTGTCTAGCCCTTGCCTCGTGGGACGAACCATTTCAGGTGATCACCGATGCGAGTAACATCGCAATTGGAGGTGTATTGCAACAGAATGGTCATCCAGTAGCTTACATGTCTCGTAAGTTACTGCCCGCCGAAAAGAATTACTCAGTCTACGATCGTGAACTCCTAGCAGTCATTCAGGCCTTGAAACATTGGAAACATTTTCTGTATGGCCGTGACTTCGAGGTTCGCACTGACCATCAGGCATTGCGCTGGATTCAGACGATGCCAAGTGCACAGTGGAGTGATCGACAGCACCGCTGGAGTCAGATATTCCAGCAGTTTGGTGGCATGATTGAGTACCTTCCAGGAAAGGCCAATCCAGTGGCCGATGCTTTGAGCAGGAAGGGACAAGTATCCGCGATTCAGACCACTAGACTGGACCTTGTTGGTACAGGACTAGAAGACATGAAGCACACGTACGCGGATTCCGAGGAATTCGGTACACAGTGGGAACAGGCATTGGATGCCACAGGACCATGCCATTTTCTGATACGCGATGGTTGGCTTTACTACAAAGGCCGACTGTGTGTCATGAAAACATTCCGGGCAGCTCTTCTCCATGATGCCCATGACGCCATTACAGGTGGTCATAGGGGCATGAATTCGACTCTGGAGAAGTTAGAACGGCAATACTATTGGCCAAAGATGAGGCGTGATGTGTTTACTTATGTACAACGCTGTGACATTTGTCAAAAGGTGAAAGCTCCTCGTGGAAAGAAGATAGGGTTGTTACAGCCTTTGCCAATTCCTGAGGGTCCTTTCCAAGACATTTCGATGGACTTTGTCACAAATCTGCCTCCCAGTCCGAGTAAGCGTAATACACAGTGTTTGACTATTGTTGACAGGTTCAGCAAATTTGTGATGCTTATTCCTTGCAGGGCCAATGTGACCGCCGAGGATGTTGCCCAGCTTTTCATTCGGCATTGGTACCCGATTGGTGGGATTCCTAGGACCATAGTGTCAGACCGAGATGCCAAGTTTACCAGTCACTTTTGGAGGGCATTGTTTGATAATTTTGGTACTAAGTTGAATTTTTCCAGTGCATTCCACCCACAGACAGATGGCCAGACAGAGATATACAACCAGTTGGCCTTCGATGTGCTGAAGTGTTATGTCCACGATCAGCAAGGTAAGTGGGAATCGTTTTTGCCTTTAGTTCAAGCTGTTCTGAATGACTCTTTTTCTTCAGCTATTGGCAGGACTCCATATGAGGCAGCGTTTGGAAGGCCTTTCCAATCGTTGTTAACCAGGACGTCGTCTTCAGTACCAGAGGCGAACAGAGTGACGGAGTCTTACCAGGAGATCTTAGAGTCCGTCAAAGACAGATTGGCTAAAGCGCAAGAGGCCTACACTCGACAGGCCAATAAAGACCGAAGGGACATGAAGTTTTCGGAAGGAGATTGGGTATATCTTCGGATTATGAAGCAAAGATTAAAGCAAGTGGGCAAGCGATGCCCAAAGTTGTCTTTCAGGAGCTTCGGACCATTCCCCATCCGGAAAAAGATTAATGAGGTGTCTATGCAGTTAAAGCTACCTCCGAGTTGGACTATGCACGATGTATTTCATGTCAGTTGGTTAAAGCCATATGCAGGTCCACCCCCTTCAGAGGTCAAAGACGAAGCGGAACCAGACATCATTGATGAAGCAGAAGTAATGGTTCCAGAACAGATCCTTCTGCACCGTTTCAAGCATGGCTCCGGCCGAAGACTACGACAGTTCCTCACGAAGTTTCAGGACCGAGGAACTCATGAAGCGGTATGGCTCGACAAGGAATTCTTCGAAGACTATCCGGCTTTATTGACGGATTATTTGGAGGCTATGCAGCTTCCGTCAAGTTAAGCAGAAGGGGATGTCACGTGCATCCCGCACTTGGATGCCACGTGGACATTCTGTACAGTAGGTGCAGGACCTGGGATGGTGAACTGGTCCCATGTGAGCCCAGTCCGGGACGAGTCAGCCAGGGATCCATCTCAGTCGTCCGAGGTCAGGTGTGCATTGTCCTGCACATGAGTCCAAGGTCAGGTGTGCAATGTCCTGCACAAGAAGCAGTGCCAGTCCGCGCTGTGAGTCTCCCTCTGGAATGATGTCAGATGTGCTGAGTATCTGGTTTGCAACTGGATGCCAGGCCTCTGTAGGCATGTAGGTTGCATGTAGAGATGGGGCCAGCCCATAGGGCTACCCCAGTGTAGGTGTTTGCATTGGCATAATTAGTATGGGCATGGGGGAGGCATAGAACCACCCCCAAGGGGCCAGGAGGGCCCAAGACTATGCCCACCAGCCAAGGCAAGGGCTGGAGGGGCAGTCGGCCAGCTCCAGACCCTCTGGACAGGCAGCCGACAGAGGGTATAAGCCCTGGACAGAAGGCGGCCAGGTGTGGGGGGCAGTCCCACACCTCTGCGTTGAATGCCCAGCAGCCAGGAGGCTGTCCAGGGGTCATGCGCAGGCTGGACAGGCTCCAAACAGGTGTGAAAAACACTTTATTAAAGTGTGAACACATTTAATTACAAGACTCAGTCGTGGGTCTTCAGTAAACCAGCCGACTGCATGTTTTGGGAAGTATAAAAGCCCAGCCCATAGTTTCATTAGAAGCATCTCACAATTCACCAAGAGCTCCAAGCAACCAAGGGCCAGGACAGCCAAGAACAGTGCTAAAGCTAAGGGGTGAAGGACTGAAGGTCAAGGGCAGGTTTTCCAGCCAAGAAAAGGTCAAGTACTTTGTATTTGTTCAGTTTTACATCATTCTAATAAAGCAAATACACCATCCGTGGTGGGGGCCCTACAGAGGGTAATTGGGACCCAATACTGTGTCCTCTCCATCTCCCCCTTCTCTCTCTATTTTCTGCACATCGTCTTTCAGTTTGTGCGTTAATTCCGTCGCGAAAAGAGTGCTGTTTTCTAAGTTTTGAAGTACCGATCCTTCTCCGAAGCTTCCGCATATTACAATTTGGTTTCACTCTGATATTCCCTCTCGGATACAGCACTATGTCCAAGGCATTTTGTCTTTATGATCTTCAGGCCGGCAAAGTTGTTGTGAGCCGTGATGTGGTGTTCGACGAGACTCCTACATCTTGAAAGGGGGGTGGGTGGTGAGCTTCTTCTTCCTCCACCTCCGTCTCCGCCTCCTCTTCCTCCTCCTCCCTCTGCTTCTGTTACACCTCCACCTGTGGATTCTCAGTCAGATGATGATGACTCTGCTCCTCCAGCGAGTTTAAGCAGATCTGTGCCTGGATGGTACTATCAAACAGTTCGTGATTCTGGGTTACGTGAGCTTCCTTCTGCTCCTCTGCCTGGTTCTCTCCGGCGATCTTCTAGAGTTACAGGGAAACAAATTCATGAGGGCAACATGTTTGTTAACTATGCTCTTATGTCCTCTATCATTCATGGTCCTTCTGATCCCACTTCTGTGAACGAGGCTCTTTCACATGAGCCTTGGCGTCGTGCTATGCAGGCAGAGCTGGATGCTATCGAACGGAATGGCACTTGGATTTTGGTGCCTAGGCCACTACAGCGTAAGGTGATTGGTGTGCGCTAGATCTTCAAATCGAAGTTCCGAGCTGATGGCAGCTTGGACAAGCACAAGGCGAGGTTGGTTGCCAAGGGTTATGCTCAGCGCCCTGGAGTCGACTTCGACGAGACCTTCGCTCCGACGGCCCGGATGACTACCATTCGCACCATTCTTGCTCTTGCAGGTCATCATAGCTGGCCCGTTTTCCAGATGGACATCAAGTCGGCTTTCCTGAATGGAGAGCTTACACAAGAGGTTTATGTTGATCAGCCGTCGGGATTTGTTGTTCCAGGCAAACAGGATCAGGGGTACCAACTGAAGAAGGCTTTACATGGTCTGAAGCAGGCTCTGCGGGCTTGGTACCAGCAGATTGATGAGTTCTTTCAGAAGCTCGGCCTGCGTCATTCACATGCAGATTCGAATCTTTATATCCTCCTTGAGAGGGGGGTTGATTGTTATCATTGTGGTCTATGTTGATGACCTCATCTTTACAGGTTCTTATTCTGTGAGGATCCATTCAGTCATGGATGCTTTGGAGACAAAGTTTGAGATGACGAATCTTGCCCTTCTGCATTATTTTCTTGGCTTTGAGATTTGGCAGACCTCAAAGGGCATTTTCTTCTCTCAGCAGAAGTACACACGGGAGATTCTTGACAGATTTCAGATGACTGGATGCAGACCAGTACCTTCTCCTATGGATACTAACGAGAAGCTCTCTCTACTTGATGCTTCTCTAGGGATTGATCAGGGACAGTATCGGATTCTCGTCGGTTGTTTGGTTTGGTTGACCTACTCCCGATTGGACATATGTTTCGCAGTCAGTTTATTGAGTTCTTTCTCATCCAAACCCCGTCAGCAGCATTGGCGGTGTGCTCTCAGAGTTCTTCGGTACTTGCGTGGCACTCTGGACTTTGGCATCTTCTATGGCCAAGGATGCACTCTTGTTGGATGGTTTGATTCAGATTGGGCTGGAGATCCAGCTACTCGGCGTTCGACCACTGGTTGTGTTTTTACACTCGGATCTGGAGCCATTTCATGGAGCAGTAAAAAGCAACCTACTGTGGCGCTTTCCTCTACAGAGGCGGAGTATCGTGCGGTTTGTTATGTTGCATGTGAGGCGACTTGGTTGCGGAGATTATTGGAGGAGCTTGGTTGTCCTCCTACCGGATCTACTCTTCTTTGGTGTGACAATCAGAGTTGCATCGCCATCACCAAGAACCCTGTGTTTCATGCTCGTACGAAACACATTGAGATACAGTATCACTATGTTCGTGAACAAGTTCTTGCTGGAGATTTGCGTTTGGAGTATTGTCCTGCAGATTTGTTCACCAAGCCGGTTTCTCAGGCTTCCTTGGCTCCTCATCTTCGGCTTCTTGGAGTTTGTTCAACATCTGGTGCTGAGAGGGGGTGTTAGCACATTCATCCCTAGTTTCTGCCCATTTCTGGTGTCCTTTTGGTACCTTTTGCATGGCCCTTGATTGTGGGCTGGCCACCCCTATTTTACATATTTTTCTGGGATTTTTCCCAACCTCTATGGTTTTTTCCCAATCGGCCAGCTACGGATGTCTAGTCGGCCAGCTCTCCCCACCTATAAATAGGTGGGGCTGGCCTCTCACTTTTTCATCTTGCCTTGTATATCTTTTGCTCCCTCACTTATGAGACTGCTTGTGTCTCTTGCTTGGGACTGTATTGCTTCAATATATTCAGCATAGTTGCTTCATCTCTCTCTCTCTCTCTCTCTCTCTCTCTCTCTCTCTCTCTCTCTCTCTCTCTCTTGCACTCTCTATTCAGCACACTCTAGTGCTCTATTGCTTCCGCTCTGTGCACTCTTTCAATAATAAGATACGTACGTACTGATGCAACCTTATAAGTGAGTGTGGATCTGCACTAATAAATATTAGTATGTGAAATCATAAAGCTGTAAATTGGGTTTTTAGGGACACTTACCACCTGCAAAACACATGTAGACCACCTGTCATTCCCAAACAGGTGTGCACATACATGTCCACAGGGTGCCCAGTCGTCTCCAGCCCCATGGACAACACAGGCAGTAATCTCAAGCCTTGTCCAAGCAAACAAGACAAATCATCCAAATATAAAATCAAAGTCATGCACACACATGAGTGCAGCTAGACTGGAAGAAACACCCATCTACTCAGCTTAATCAAGTAAAGTGTTCAAGGCTTCATGATCCTTCTGGGATCTTCCCAGAACATAAATACAGAAGATCACCAGGATAGCGAGTCACGGGAAATCACATCATGTCAGGCTCCATGAGCCATACATGTACACCATGTCAGATTCCACAAACCATACATGTACAATTCACCAACGCACTAGCGGCATTCAACAAGATGATGTCTTGGGTTTTTCGGGATCTCATTGGCAAATGCGTCTTCATCTTCCTAGATGACATTCATCTTCTCAGGGACTGCAGAGAAGCATGAGCGCGATGTGGCACAAGTTTTGCAACTCTCGCAGGACAATGAGTTGTTTATCAATGCCAAGAAGAGTGAGTTTGGAGTACTGGAAATACATTCCCTTGGATGCATCATTAGTTCATCAGGTAATAGCCTCGATCCTGAAAAGGTACAGGCCATTATCAATTGGGATATTCCCAAGACAGCCCAGGAGATCCGTTCATTTGTGGGTCTTTGTCAAGGCTACAACACGCACATGGATAAGTTTTCTGACCATGCACCTCCTCTCACCGACTTGCTCAAGGGTGTGAAGACTCGTCGCCAGAAATGTGTGAACAATATTTTTCTCAATCCTAAAAAGGGGATTATTTTTGGTTTTATTTGGGTATTTTGTCTTTGTTGCTGGCCGACAGCCTTTAGGCTGACCGACCAGCAGTCCCCCATAGTACATATAGCTTTGCCTTATCATTCATCATTTGTGTACCATATCATTGATCATATCCGGTACCACTTCATATGCTGCTGCTGCTGCTGCTTTTGCCGGGCTCTACACCACATAGCTTCATCATCCTCGCCTGACAGGACTGCACCTCAGCGTTTTCTCATCTGGCCACATCACAGGACAGCAGCCCACTCTCTACTACAAGCCACACAGTGGGACAGCAGCCATCTCTGCTACATTCAGTGTTTTACATCAGCACTTCATCAGCACATCATCAGTGCTTACATCAGAGTTTACATCGGCAGATCATCAGTGCTTACATCAGCATTTACATCGGCAGATCATCAGTGCTTACATCAGTGTATCAGCGTTTTCTCCACAGCTCATGGGACAGCAGCCCCCTCTGCTATACATAGAGCACTTCAGCGTTTTTCCTCAGCTCTCACCATCGGGACAGCAGCCCACTCTCTGCTACATCACACCATCTGGACGGCAGCCCACTCTCTGCTTATCTTCACCATCGACACCACATCAAGTATGCAGCACCCGTGTCACCAGCGCTTGCACCACTCGGGACGGCAGCCCTCTCTACTCCTCACCACCCCTCAAGTACGAAGCACCCTTGTCACCAGAGCTTGCACCCTTCAGGTACGCAGTACCCTTGTCATCAGAGCTTGCACCACCACCACCACAACTCGGGACGGCAGCCCTCTCTACTCTTCATCTACCACCTCAGGAACAGCAGCACCCTTGTCACCAGAGCCAAATCACCTCATCTTCCGCTGCCACTACCACCTCGGAGTGCCTGTGCATCCACCGACGCGAGCCTTCGACACCGACCACCTCTCAGAGTGCTTTGCCTCACATCGACACGAGCCTTCATCACCGACCGTGCTTTAGCTCCGACATCTTCTCTGCTTCTGCACTCGTCTTTCTACTCTCAGTCACCTCACATCAGAGGGCTCTTGTACATATATTCACTCACCATTATATATAGACTCACTCACATATTTCATGCTGTGTGGCTTTGCTCTGATCTCGTACATCTGGTCCTTTCGTCCTTTTGCCCTCACATGGTATCAGAACTATTGTGAGCAAAGGGATTGAAGACCTCAAGAGCACACAGCATGGATTGTCACGTGCATCCCGCACTTGGATGCCACGTAGACATATCTGTACAGAAGGTGCACGACCTAGGATGTTAAACTGGTCCCATGTGAGCCCAATCCAGGACGAGTCAGCCAGGGATCCATCCCAGTCGTCCGAGGTCAGGTGTGCATTGTTCTGCATAGGAGTCCGAGGTCAGGTGTGCACTATCCTACACATGAAACACTGCCGGTCCGCACTGTAAGTCTCTCTCTGGAATGATGTCAATGATTCTATGTATCTGGTATGGTACTGGATGATGCCAGATCATTGTGTAGATAGTTAGGGTTTGCTTTTAGGAAAAGGGGCCGGCCCATAGGGCTACCCCGAGTCCTTGTGTGGGCATGGGGACAGGGTAAACCACCCCCATGAGGTCCAAGAATGCCCTGGCTGTACCCACCAGCCATGAATAGGCCATGTAGGACAGCCCTAGGGGCAAGCCAGGGGAAGCATACAGGATGTACAGCCTATTTATGGCTGTAAGGGCAAATATGGGGCAGCTGTAACTCGCGGCGGGTGCCCGGGGGACTAGGGTCTTTGACACACTTGTTGATACCATCAATGCATATTAAAACACTTAAACATGGCCACAGCCTTAACACATATCCATCATCACTTTGCATAAAACATAAAAGCTGGACAAAACATCCACAAATGCTGAAAATGGATCTTGCACGTGTGACACCGCATAGAGGCCGGAATGGGCCGACCCCCCCCCTTGGAGTATTTTATTACCCAAGGAGAATAATACCATGTACAAGCTTTGAGGGCCTTACTCTCCCCACAGGAGATGCCGGATTATCCATATAAAAATGCCATAACACAACCCAACACGAGACTACCAAGCCGGAACACAGGCTGTAGAAATGCCGAGCCAACAATATAATCCAAATACCTCCGTGTGGGTATTGATTCTTCCCCAAAAACCACAGGTCTTCATGCAATAGAGCTGGTACAGCAAGTACAACTCTCCATTCAACCGGTACAGCAGGTACAATGGCTGGTACAGCCGGTACAATGGCTGATACAGTAGGTACAGCCGGTACGGTGCCTGGTACAATAGGTACAGCAAGTACAAATGCTGGTAAAGCATGTACAGTGACTACTACAGCACGTACAGTGGCTGGTACAGCAAGTACAAAAGCTGGTACAGCCGGTACAATGGGTGGTACAACAGGTACAAAGGCTAGTACAAGTACAATGGCTAGAAATCATAATAAATGATTAAATACTCTTGCCTTCAGTATTTCTTCGTGATGGAAGCCTCCAAAACAGTCCCCAACAGCCGGTATTCTTCATGGGCAGCCTTCCACAAAGAGAGAAAGAGAGTAGCCATCATTAGGGCAGCCAGTAACGGTGGTAGAGGCTAGTGTGTAGCAAGAGAGCCTCCATTAATGAAGAGAGAGGGCTCCAATTTATAGATTTGGGCCTCCCATGAGCTACAATGGCAAGAGAAGGCTACAATGACAAGTGGAGAGCCACACAATAGCTGGAGTGACAAGTGTGAGGCCACTTGTCTCACTTTGATCCACTTTCTAACAAGTGTCAGGCCACTTGTCTCACTTTGATCCACTTTCTTGCCACATGTCCCAATCTAAGAGATGGGTCCTTCCATAAACTTTCTCTAAAAATATCCCAACTAGTAGACATTCTGTCATAGGTACTTTGCCAACTCTTGGTATCTGCTCAATTTGTGATGTAATGACGCGAACAGAATTTCCATCGGAGTCAGACCAAAAATAGCAACTCTCCTAAATTTTAGGAGTGTGGTTCTTTGTATTCTAGGATAATCCCCCATTCCCAAAGCTTGTACTTTCCAAATATTTAGACATCCTGGAGTCCACCAGATCCCTTTCATACTGGGAAATGTCTAGGCTGGTGACATCCTAGTCCCCCGCGGCGGGTGCCCGGGAGACTAGGGTCTTTGACACACTTGTTGATACCATCAATGCATATAAAAACACTTAAACATGGCCATAGCCTTAACACATATCCATCATCACTTTGCATAAAACATAAAAGCTGGACAAAACATCCACAAATGCTGAAAATGGATCTTGCATGTGTGACACCGCATAGAGGCCGGAATGGGCCAACCCCCCCCTTGGAGTATTTTATTACCCAAAGAGAATAATATCATGTACAAGCTTTGAGGGCCTTACTCTCCCCACGGGAGATGCCGGATTATCCATATACAAATGCCATAACACAGCCCAACACGAGGCTACCAAGCCGGAACACAGGCTGTAGAAATGCCGAGCCAACAATATAATCCATATACCTCCGTGTGGGTACTGATTTTTCCCCAAAAACCACGGGTCTTCATGCAATAGAGCTGGTACAGCAAGTACAACTCTCCATTCAGCCGCTACAGTAGGTACAATGGCTGGTACAACCGATATAGTGGCTGGTACAGTAGGTACAGTGGTTGGTACAACAGGTACAATGATTGGTACAAGTACAGTGGTTGGTAAAACGGGTACAATGGCTGGTACAGCAAGTACAAATGCTAGTACAGCATGTACAGTGACTAGTACAGCATGTACAATGGTTGGTACAGCAAGTACAAAAGCTAGTACAACTGGTACAACTGGTACAATGGGTGATACAACAAGTACAAAGGCTGGTACAACAAGTACAATGGCTAGAAATCATAATAAATGATTAAATACCCTTGCCTTCAGTATTTCTTCGCAATGGAAGCCTCCAAAACAGTCCCCAACAGCCGGTATTCTTCATGGGCAGCCTTCCACAGAGAGAGAAAGAGAGTAGCCATCATTAGGGCAGCCTACCTGTAACGGTGGTAGAGGCTAGTGTGCAGCAAGAGAGCCTCCATTAATGAAGAGAGAGGGCTCCAATTTATAGATTTGGGCCTCCCATGAGCTAAAATGGCAAGAGAAGGCTACAATGACAAGTGGAGAGCCACACAATAGCTAGAGTGACAAATGTGAGGCCACTTGTCTCACTTTGATCCACTTTCTAACAAGTGTCAGGCCACTTGTCTCACTTTGATCCACTTTCTTGCCACATGTCCCAATCTAAGAGATGGGTCCTTCCATAAACTTTATCTCTAAAAATATCCCAACTGGTAGACATTCTGTCATAGGCACTTTGCCAACTCTTGGTATCTGCTCAATTTGTGATGTAATGACGTGAATAGAATTTCCATCGGAGTCAGACCAAAAATAGCAACTCTCCTAAATTTTAGGAGTGTGGTCCTTTGTATTCTAGGATAATCCCCCATTCCCAAAGCTTGTACTTTCCAAATATTTAGACATCCTAGAGTCCACCAGATCCCTTTCATACTTGGAAATGTCTAGGCTGGTGACAGCAGCCCATACAGGCTGCCCAGTCCCCAAACAGCCTACAAACAGTGCCCAGCCCTATCTTAAATCAGGCGCCTAGTGCCCAGCCATCAAAGGAGTGATGCGCAAATTTTATCTAATTTTTTTCAGCATTTACTACTATTTTCCAGTCATGGGCAGAATTAAAGTTGGCCGCTTGGACTTAAGCTGGCTGACTGCTTTATTTGAGGAGTATAAATAGGTGAGCCACAAACCCATTGTGTCATCTCATAATTCACCAAGAGCTAAAGCAACCAAAGGGCCAGGACAGCCAAGAGTTTAATAACGCAAAGGGGTGAAGGACTGCAGGTCAAGGGCAAAGTTATCTCAGCCAAGAAAGGTCAAGTTTCCTGTATTTTCTTTTCAGATTTACATCATTCTAATAAAGCAAATACACCATTCGTGGTGGGGGCCCTACAGAGGGTATTTGGGACCCAATACTGTGTCCTCTCCTCTCTCTCTCTCTCTCTCTCTCTCTCTCTCTCTCTCTCTCTATTTTCTGCACATCTTCATTCAGTTTGTGCGTTGATTCAGACACGAAAAGTGTGATGATTTCTAAGCATTGAAGTTACCGATCTCCCCCAAAGCTTCCGCATGTTACAGTGGTATCAGAGCCTACTTCAAGTGCAAAGATTCAGCAAAGAAACCTGAATTTTTTCTCGCTCGTGTGGTTGGTTTTCAGACGCCGGTGGACTACCCCTTTCAGAGTGACTCCTGTCCCTCGAAGGACGGTTGGTTTTCAGCCACCAAACATCTCCCACACACATAGTGGATGGTCAGATTGAGCTCTAGAAAGGAAGTGTGTTTTCCTGCTATGGCGCGCTTCGACGACGAGAGAGACCAAGAACCATGGGACCAAAGTGCACCAGGCAACCAAGCTAGGGCACCAGGCTTGAGTGTTACAGAGATGTTCCAGCAGATGATGCGAGCAATCGCAGACCAGACAACCAAGTTGGAAGAGCAGAAGGCGCAGATTTTGGCTCTCGAAGAGCGTACTCATTCTCCAGCGTCGCGTTTTCCATCTCCTCCTCCCTCTCCTTCCGTATCCCAGATTCCAGATCCTCGGCACAGGGACCCTCTCACGGGATTACGACCGCAGCCGAGCTCTTTGCTTGAGTTGCAGATGCGTGCATTGGAGACCAAACAACGAGAAGACGAAGCCATGCAACACGTGGAACATGAGCGTTACCTTAAAGCTTTGGATGCCAGATTGACACCAACGGCGCCCTCGAATCAATTTCCCGAGAAAATGAACTTCAGTAAGTATAGTGGTAAACTCGACCCCACAACTCTTTATTCATGGTTGCATCAGTTTGAAGCTTACTTTGCCGCAGTTAGAAAGGCAAATACTGACAGAGTGATCTTAGCTAGTTGGTACTTGGAAGGTGAGGCCATTTCTTGGTGGACTCAGTGGGCTCATGCCCACACCAGATTAGGTTTAGCAGCTTATGTGTGGGATGAGTTTGTCCACGACCTTAAGCAGCGGTTTCTACCGCCCCACTACCTTGAGCGACTCAAAGACGAGTTCAGGGGAGCGCGTCAGAACGCGCAACCAGTCCTTCAGTTTGCCAATAGAATTTTGACTTTATGTTTGCAATTAGGCTTATCTGATTCGGACAAGAAAGGGCAGTTTTTGTATGGCCTTGACACGCAAATCCAGTGAGAGGTGCGTATGTTAGGGCCAGCCACCTTCAAAGACGCACTCTCGCTTGCGCAGAGTGCAGAAATGAAGCATAATGGTGGCAAGCCCCCGACTTCCCAGCCGGCTACTCCCAAGGCTACCGCCTCGGGGGAAAAAGGCCAGAACCAAACGGGGTCTTCCCTAGGACAGAGCACGAGAGCCTCTGGCTCCAAGAACTCGAACAATGCGTCTAAGCTTACTCCAGACCAGAAAGCAGAGGCAGGCAAGACAGGTGGCAAGTTGAGTGCTGAGGAGCTTTCTCAGTACAAGGAGGGTAGATGTTTCTTTTGTCATACAAAAGGACACACTTCTCGGGAGTGTCCTAAGAAACCTCCAAAGCCCGCCGCCATTGCCTCCACAGCTTCCGTGGTGAGCCCAGCTTCCACACAGACCCCAGTGGTTGCCCCTAGTTCTTCAAACCCCGGTGCTTCAGTTGGAACAATTATTAGCCGGGAACTCGAAGATAAGCAGAAGGGCACCCACGACCAGGAGTATGAGCGCAACGAATTGCTTAAGTCCTTTGGCTACATAGGTGGCCAGAGAGTCGTCGTCTTGTTTGACAGCGGCAGCACGGAGGATGTGGTCATGGAATAGGCCGCTAGGCGTGCCCGTTTCGTCCTGACTTCGGTGGACAAACAGGTTGAGGGTTTTAGCACAGGCATCACAACGAGCGTTAAGTATGAAGCTCTAGGTACTAAATTAGTAATTCAGGGCATAGAATTTGTGTGTGATTTTATGGTTGTCCCTCTTGTAGGAGCAGACATAATTTTGGGCATTCAGTGGTTTCACAAGTTCCTTCCTGACGTCAAGTGGGACAAGCACACGTTCTAGATCAATCGAAATGTGTCAAACGCCCCAATGACCATTAAGTGTGAACCAAGAATTCCGAACTTTCCGCTCATAAGCCACTTACAGGCTAAGCGAGCAGTCAAGAAAGGCGCACATTGTGCGATGATATACATCCAGACAGCCCAGACGGTGGCCAGTGCTTTCCGAGAAGTACTCGGCTCTCCATGAAAAGTTCCAGAAGATTTTTCTTCGAGACAGTCTCCCTCCCCAGCTTCCCCCGTCCAGAAAACCAGAGGACCACCAGATTGACCTCCTCCCACGCTCGGAACCCCCGAGCAAGTTTCTGTATCGCCTTTCCAAGGCAATGGAATCGGAGTTGGACCGCCAACTCCAAGAATTGTTGCAATCTGGCTTCATCCGCCCCAGCGTGGCGCCATTTGCAGCACCGATCTTATTTGTCAAGAAGAAAGATGGGTCTTACCGTTTGTGTGTCGATTATCGTGCACTCAATAAGCTGACTATCAAGAGTAGATTCCCGATGCCTTGAATAGATTATATTCTTGAGAGACTGAATGGAGCAAAGGTGTTCTCGAAAATCGATTTAAAGAGTGGGTACCACCAGGTGAGGATTGTGGAGGGGGATATCCCCAAGACAGCCTTCCGTACGGAGCAAGCCCACTATGAATTTGTGGTCATGCCATTTGGCTTGACGAATGCCCCAGCTACATCTAACCGCATGATGATGCGTGTGTTTCGGGATTTGATTGGAAAGTGTGTGTTCATATTTCTGGACGACATACTGGTATTTTCAACTACGGTTGAGCAGCATGACATTGATGTGGAGAAAGTTCTTAAGTTGCTGGAAAGCAACGAGCTCTTCGTCAATGCAAAGAAGTCGGAATTTTATTTGTTCCAGGTGCATTACTTGGGATACATAATTAGTGTAGAAGGCATTCGACTTGATCCGGCTGAAGTGACCGAGATTGTCAATTGGAAAGTACCTCAGACAACATATGACATCAGATCCTTTATGGGTATATGCCAGGCATACTCCACCCACATAGATAAGTTTTCTGACCTCTCGACGGATCTCACCGATCTGCTAAAGGGTGTGAAGACAAGAAGGTGATGCCATTACTGGTGGAAATAGAGGCATGAATTCAACTCTGGAGAAATTGGAACGGCAATATTATTGGCCAAAGATGAGGCGAGATGTGTTTACATATGTACAACGCTGTGATATTTGTCAAAAGGTGAAAGCTCCTCGTGAAAAGAAGATAGGGTTGTTACAACCCTTGCCAATTCTTGAGGGTCCTTTCCAAGATATTTCAATGGACTTTGTCACGAATCTGCCTCCCAGTCCGAGTAAGCGTAATACGCAATGCTTAACTATTGTTGATAGATTTAGCAAACTTGTTATGCTTATTCCTTGCAAGGCCAATGTGACCGCCGAGAATGTTGCCCAGTTGTTCATTCGGCATTGGTACCCGATTGGCAGGATTCCTAGGACCATAGTGTCAGACCGAGATGCCAAGTTTACCAATCATTTTTGGAGGGCATTGTTTGATAACTTTGGTACTAAATTGAATTTTTCCAGTGCATTCCACCCACAGACGGATGGCCAGACAGAGATATACAACTAGTTGGCCTTTGATGTGTTGAAGTGTTATGTCCACGATCAACAAGGTAAGTGGGAATCTTATTTGCCTTTAGTTCAAACTATTTTGAATGATTCTTTTTCTTCAGCTATTGGCAGGACTCCATATGAGGCAGCATTTGGAAGACCCTTCCAGTCATTGTTGACCTGGACCTCGTCTTCAGTACCTGAAGCGAACAGAGTGACAGAGTCTTACCAGGAGATTTTAGAGTCAGTTAAAGACAGGTTGGCTAAAGCGCAAGAGGCCTACACTCGACAGGCCAATAAAGACCGAAGGGATATGAAGTTTTCGGAAGGGGATTGGGTTTTTCTTCGGATTATGAAGCAAAGGTTGAAACAGGTGGGCAAGTGATGCCTAAAGTTGTCTTTTAGGAGCTTCGGACCCTTTCCCATCCAGAAAAAGATTAATGAGGTTTCCATGCAGTTGAAGCTACCTCTGAGTTGAACTATGCACGATGTGTTTCACGTCAGTTGGTTAAAGCCATATGCAGGTCCGATCCCTTCAAAAGTTAAAGACGAGGCGGAACCAGATATTGTTGATGAAGCAGAAGTTATGGTTCCAGAACAGATCCTTCTACACCGTTTCAAGCATGGCTCAGGCCGAAGACAAAGACAATTCCTTATGAAGTTTCAGGATGAGGGACCCACGAAGCGGTATGGCTTGACAAAGAGTTTTTCGAAGACTATCCAGCGTTATTGACGGATTATTTGGAGGCTATGCAGCTTCCGTCAAGTTAAGCAGAAGGGGATGTCACGTGCATCCCGCACTTGGATGCCACGTAGACATCTGTACAGAAGGTGCAGGACCTGCGATGGTAAACTGGTCCCATGTGATCCCAGTCCGGGACGAGTTAGCCAAGGATCCATCCCAGTCGTCCGAGGTCAGGTGTGCATTGTCCTGCAAAGGAGTCCAAGGTCACGTGTGCAATGTCCTGCACATGAAACAGTGCCAGTCCGCGTTGTGAATCTCCCTCTGGAATGATGTCAATGATTCTATGTATCTGGTATGGTACTAGATGCCAGATCATTGTGTAGATAGTTAGGGTTTGCTTTTAGGAAAAGGGCCCAGCCCCTAGGGCTACCCCGAGTCCTTGAGAGGGCATGGGGATAAGGTAAACCACCCCCATGAGGGCCAGGAAGGCCTTGGTTGTACCCACCAGCCATGAATAGGCCATGGGGGGCTATAGGACAGCCCTAGGGGCAGGCCAGGGGAAGCATACAAGCTGTACAGCCTATTTATGGCTGTAAGGGCAAGTATGGGGCAGTCCATACAGGCTGCCCAGTCCCCAAACAGCCTACAAACAGTGCCCAGCCCTATCTTAAATCAAGCGCCTAGTGCCTAGCCATCAAAGGCGCGTTGCGCAGATTTTCCGCAATACTTCAGGTTTACTTCCCTTGTTAGGTCCCCGGAAAAAGAAGGCAAGTGTATGTTCGGTCACGCGCCGTGGAACAAACTCTAAGAAAGCTGTGGCTAAAAGATCTGATTTCATTCAGCATTTACTACTATTTTCCAGTCGTGGGCAGAATTGAAGTTGGCCGCCTGGACTTAAGCTGGCCGACTGCTTTATTTGAGGAGTATAAATAGGTGAGCCACAAACCCATTGTGTTATCTCATAATTCACCAAGAGCTAAAGCAAGCAAAGGGCCAGGACAGCCAAGGGCTTGCTAACGCAAAGGGGTGAAGGACTGCAGGTCAAGGGCGGAGTTATCTCAACCAAGAAAGGTCAAGTTTCTTGTATTTTCTTTTCACATTTACATCATTCTAATAAAGCAAATACACCATTCGTGGTGGGGGCCCTACAGAGGGTATTTGGGACCCAATACTGTGTCCTCTCCCCTCTCTCTCTCTCTCTCTCTCTCTCTCTCTCTCTCTCTCTTTTCTGCACATCTTCATTCAGTTTGTGCATTAATTCTGTCGCTCGCGAAAAGTGTGCTGATTTCTGAGCATTGAAGTTACCGATCTCCCCCGAAGCTTCCGCATGTTACATGGATCATCTACCCGCACTCCCGGAGGATCAATTTCTCTCACCAGAAGTTGATTCTCCAAACTCTGATCTAGACCACACAAGGAATGGGACTTCTTAGTCAGTGGAGGGCCCCCGTTCAAGATCTTACTTTGGAAGATGATCAACCCATGTACATCCACTCATCTTCACCACCTTTGCCATCACAATCGCCCTCTCTGACTTTATCAGATTTTGTTTCCATAGGGGGATACATTCCTTCTGCCAATGTGTCAGTGTGGGACCTTGGCATCCATCCATCTTCTCTCATGGTCCCCTTTTTGGCCTAAGAGGGGGTGTGTGAAAACAGTATTTTTCCCAGCCCTAAAAAGGGGATTTTTTTGGGTATTTTTGGTTTTATTTGGGGATTTTGTCTTTGTTGCTGGCCGACAACCTTTAGGCTAACCGACCAGCAGTCCCCCATAGTATATACAGCTTTGCCTTATCATTCATCATTTGTGTACCATATCATTGATCATATCCGGTACCACTTCATATGATGCTGCTGGCCGACAACCTTTAGGTTGACCGACCAGCAGTCCCCCATAGTATATACAGCTTTGCCTTATCATTCATCATTTGTGTACCATATCATTGATCATATCCGGTACCACTTCATATGATGATGCTGCTGCTGCTGCCGGGCTCTACACCACATAGCTTCATCATCCTCGCCCAACAGGACAGCACCTCATGTCAAAAGGTGAAATTCTGCATACGAAACAGGTACGATTACTTCAAGCTTTGCATATTCTAGAGGGACCTTTTCACGACATCAGCATGGACTTTGGACTCTGGAGGCCATGTTCCCGCCTCCACTAGATCTAGAAACACACAGTGTATGATATTGTGGACAGATTTAGTAAGTTCTCCATGTTCATTCCATGCAAGCAGACAGTCACAGCCGAGGACATAGCTCACTTGTTCATTCGGTTTCAGTATCCCATTGGTGGTTTGCCACGGACAATCACATCAAACAGAGATCCTAAGTTCATTGTACCTACCTGTACTTGCTGAAACTGCCATACTATACCGTACTTGCCAGTAACCACTACCGTGTGCCATGTACTAATCCAAAGGCTGCATGGGGTACAACCTTTTGTATCTTTATGATTTGGCGCTTATGCTCGTATGTGGATGGCCATGGGCATCGCCCATAATCTGTACCAGCTACTAAAGCATCGTCTTTGCAAGCAATTCCACTCCAAACAACTCAAAAGCACAAGGTAAGCTCCTGTGAACCCTGCATGGGTGTGAGGAACCAATGTTCTCCATTTAAAATTTTCTTGTGTCTTGTACGTGCAGCCTATCTTGGTCATGTTGCTCTAGGGACTGGTTCATGCTTGTTGGTGCATGAGCAGAGAGTAGAGGGAGAGAGAGTGTGGGCACAGATGGAGTGGACAAGTGGAACAACTCCCTTGAATGGTGGTTCCTCTCCTACATCACTTGTATGATGTTGTTTTCATCACATTGTATACAAACATTTGGCTTTAGAAGCCCATGAAGTTTGTAATCATTTCTTCCAAGATCATAAAGCTTATTTGAGGGAGGGGCCAATTGTTTTGGTTCACTGTCACTGTACTTTCAATTTTCAGCTTTGCAATCTTGTGTTATGGAGTGTCCTTTTCTTTAAGTGGTTAAGTATATTAATACATGTGCCGAAAGTGCTCAATCCCATATGGTGGCAAGCAGCTCAAGGAGATATGGGGAGCTCTCCCTTTCAAGCAGGGCACATCAGCTATAGTGGATCTCGCCCTTGGTCTTGGGGAGATAAGCTCTTTCCTAAAGAGGCAGCCTAGGACCGGCTCATTTCGTTCCGGGAGCAAGAGTGGAGTCTTCGCAGGAGCCTTGCTTCCCTTCAACACCTCCAAGAGCAGTCCCTAGATAGCCCCTGGCTAGAGTCCCAAAACATTGGACACAACCCCCATAGAGATCCGCTCGATTGAGGAGAGGAGGGTGGAGTTCAAGTCATAGTCACATGGGACGCGAAATGGGGACAGGGAACGGGGACATAAAAGATTGAGAATGGCCATTCCTTGTGACTATAGAGTGACATGGGGGACGGGAATGGGAATGGGAAGATGCTGCCATCCCCAACATTCCCGAGTCTAAAAATGCCCATTCCCTGTGACTATGGTTCAAGTATCATGCCCAAGCATCTTTTTGGCCCCAGGCAGGAAACAGGGTCACTCAGGATTTTTTTGAGCTATCAGGCCCCCATGTGATATGCAGCGGAAGTCTTTGTATTGGTTGATCCTGTCACACAATATGCTCACACCGTCTTCTGTATCCTGAGTTTCGTGAGTTTAGCAATCCATTTCATTTACTTCAAACTTTAAAGAGTTGAGAGAGAGATATGAACACTGTACACCAGATTGGGTCCCGAATTACCCACTGAAGGGCCCCCTATCCCGATAACGAGATAGTATTTGCTTTATTACTTTAGAGAGAATGACTTTGGACTGTAGATAAGCCAAACGCAAGATCTCGGAGGATCGGAGAGCGGCTGATCTGTACACTGCTGTAGAAACACCTCGATGACTTGATCTCGAGCCTATGCACTCCTCCCAAGGGCATGAGGAAGGGCTGCACACCTGAGGCTCAAAGAAGAAGAAGGTGGACTGTTCTACACACTGTTAGAATGCTGAAAACACATATGAATGCTGTGTTACCTTCACCAGATGACTGCTGAATGTGTTGATGATGCACAGAATGCTGGACACTGATGCAAACAACAGTTTCAGGGCTGGAAACTGCTGTAGACTGTTGCTTCAGGGCTGGATTCTGCTGTGGACAGAAACGCAGGTGTCTGGAGTGCTGATGGACTGAAACGCAGGTGTCTTGGGGCTGCTGGACAGAAGCTGCAGGGTACTGAGGCTGCTGGACAGAAAACGCAGCACTGCTGCTGTACGGCTGTGCAAAAACGCAGGTGAATACAGGCTGCAAACTGGCGTTGAATTGAAGATGAACTGTGGACTGAATTAGGGCCTGAACTGAGTGCTGAATTCAGGGCTGAATGCAAGCACCTAGGGCTGAATGAAGCTAGGGTTTCTCAAGGGCTGGAGAAGCAAGCTTATGGGCTCTAGGGTTGGATTAGTCTTGGGCTGAAAGCAAGAGAGAGGAGAGCTCTTAGCACAATGAAGACTGAATGAGCAAAAGAGGCTCTAGGCAAGCCTATTTATACTAACTGGAGGTTGGTCATTTAATAAAATTAAAATTTATAAATGCCCAATAATGCAAATAATGATAAATAAATACTAATAAATATGGGAAAAATACCAGATAAATCCCAGTAAATTCCCTAAGGCTTTGGGGATGTTCTAAATGATGCACAGGCATATGTATGCATATTATGCAAGATGCAGAGTGCTTTCTGATGCAAACCCTAAGGCTTCTACTGACTCTACATGCATGAATGATTCTCTCCGAGTGGGTTAAGGGACTTGACTGACTGACTGACCCACTAAGGCTGAGGAATGACCTACGTAGCTCGTGCCTGACTTATCCTGGACTGAGGATGTACAATGGGGTCACGGCGTACGACAAATATCATCCTATTGGGTTCTACAACTGTACAAATGCTGCACTTCTGATGATGAGCCATCTTGTCACCATGCACTTAGTGCAGAGTGCATGTGACATTCCCTCCTGATTAGCTTGGCGGCAGGTTCATGGCTTCCAAGTAGTCCGCCAATAACTGGGGGTACTCCTGGAAGAACTCCTCGTCGAGCCATACGGCTTCGTGGGTGCCTCGATCTCGGAACTTCGTATAGAACTGACGAATCCGTCGACCAGAACCATGCTTCCATCGATGAAGAAGGATCTGCTCAGGCTCAATAACTTCTGCCTCGTCTACCACGTCTGGCTGCTGTTCATCTGAAACATCAAACACTTCTGGACCAACATATGGTTTTAGCCAAGAAACATGGAAAACATCATGCATTGTCCAACTGGCAGGCAACTTTAACTTCATTGAGACATCACTTATCTTCTTAACTATTGGAAAAGGGCCAAAACTACGGAATGAAAGCTTGGGACAACGTTTGCCCACTTGTTTCAATCTCTGCTTCATGATACGCAAATAGACCCAATCCCCTTCCTTGAAGTGGACATCTCGTCTAGATTTATTTGCCTGTCTGCTATATGCTTCCTGAGCTTTGGTCAAGCGGTCTTTGACTGACTCAATGATCTCGGAAAATGCTTCCGTGGTTTTATTAGCCTCTAAAGATGGAGACACCATTCTCGTCAAAAGAGAAGAAAAACGGCGACCAAAGGCTGCTTCATAAGGAGTCCGTCCGACACTGGATGAATGAGTGTCGTTCAAGATAGCTTGGACCAATGGAAGATAGTGCTCCCATTTGGACTGCTGGTCATGACAGTATGACTTGAGGACATCAAAGGCCAACTGATTATAAATTTCTGTCTGGCCATCTGTCTGGGGATGGAATGCACTAGACAACTGCAACTTAGTTCCAAAGTTTTCAAATAATGCCCTCCAGAAATGCGAGGTAAACTTGGAATCTCTGTCTGATGTTATGGTGCTAGGCAAACCACAAATTGGATACCAATGCTTGAGAAACAGACGGGCTACGTCCTCGGCTGTGGCCGTATGCTTGCATGGGATGAGCATGCAGAACTTACTGAAGCGATCCACAATGGTAAAACACTGAGTGTTACGGGATCCAGTGGATGCTGGTAGAGGCCCTACAAAGTCCATAGATATGTCGATGAAAGGTCCGTCGGGGATAGGCAAAGGTTAAAGTAAACCTACCTTCTTTGTATGGGGAACCTTGACTTTTTGACAAATCTTACAGGCTTGTACATGTGCATAGACATCACGCCTCATCTTTGGCCAATAAAAGGACCGTTCTAATTTCTCGAGGGTACTGTTGATACCCCTATGTCCTCCAACTAAGGAGTCATGGGCATCATGGAGAAGAGCGCAACGCTTTTCTCGAGTAACACAGAGACGGTTCTTGTAGAACAACCAACCGTTCTGTACTGAATAGTGGCCAGGCTCAGAAGTGAGGGCCAAACTATACTGAGTACCAAACTCAGGGGAGTCGACATATTGGTCTTTCATACTATCCAAGTCCTTCCTCGTGATTTCGAGAATGGTAGCTTCTTGGACTGCCTGGATGCTGGACTTTCGACTGAGAGCATCTGCTACTGGGTTATGCTTACCAGGGATGTATTCAATCATACCTCCAAACTGTTGGAAGATTTGACTCCACCTGGCCTGTCGATCACTCCACTGGGCACTTGGCATAGTCTGAAGCCACTTAAGTGCTTGGTGGTCTGTTTTCACTGTGAAAGCCTGTCCATAAAGAAAAGGCTTCCAATGTTTGAGCGCTGTGATCACACCCAAAAGCTCTTTGTCATATACCGAATAATTCTTTTCGGCGACATCCAACTTTCTGCTGTAATAAGCCACGGGTCTATTGTCCTGCTGGAGGACTGCACCTATGGCTACATTGCTGGCATCGGTGATGACCTCGAAAGGTTCGTCCCATGATGCTAACTTTAATACAGGTGCTTCTAAGGCAGCTTTCTGGAGTGCACGGAATGCATCAAGTGCCTTACCTGTAACTGAGACTTTCTGCTTGCGAGTCTTCACCCCCTTGAGCAAGTCGGTAAGAGGTGCTGCAAGGTTGGAAAACTGATGGACATGTGTGCTATAGGCTTGACAAAGACCTACGAATGAACGGATTTCTTGGGCGGTCTTAGGAATATCCCAATCTAAGATCTCTTGAACCTTTGAGGGGTCCAGTCTAATCCCATCGGAACCGATGATGTAGCCCAAATACTGAACTTCCTTAACACCAAAGATAGACTTTTTGGCATTTATGTAGAGCTGATTATCTCGCAAAAGTTGCAAGACTTTCTCCACATCTTTCTCATGCTGCTCCGCAGTGGCTGAGAAGACTAGTATGTCATCAAGGAATATGAAAACACACTTCCCAATGTGGACTGCGAAAATCCTAGACATCATCTTATTGAACGTTGCGGGTGCATTTGTAAGCCCAAAAGGCATGACTACGAACTCGTAGTGACCACGCTCTGTCCTGAAAGCTGTTTTTGGAATGTCAGCTTCAAAAATGCGGACCTGATGGTAACCACTCTTGAGATCGATCTTAGTGAAAAACTTAGCACCGTCTAAACGCTCCAAAATGTACTCTATCCTGGGCATAGGAAACTTATTCTTGATAGTGAGTTTGTTTAATGCCCTGTAGTCTACACAAAGGCGTGCAGACTTGTCCTTCTTTTGGACAAATAGGATAGGTGCAGCAAATGGGGAGGAAGAAGGCCGAATGAATCCGGCTCGGAGAAGCTCAGATAACTGCTTTTCCAACTCGCCCTCTAAAGTCTTGGAAAGACGATAGGGAAACCTGCTAGGAGGGTCTGATCCAGGGACCAAATCAATGTGATGGTCCTCAAGGCGAGAGGGTGGGAGACTGGGTGGGAGATCGTCCCTAAGCATAATGTCCTGGTGTCTGGATAGGAGGTCTGCTAACTGAGGGACTGACGATGTAAGGGATGCTACTAATGAGGGAGGGGCTGTTTGAGCACGAACATAAAGGAGTGCTCCTTCTGCTCCCTTGCGGATAGCTCGTCGGGCCTGGAGATGCGAAATCAATGGAATGCCAAGAATGCTTCTATCCCCACGAATCATGACAGGCTCAGGAAAACCTTTACAAATAGTAAAAGTGTCCTGCCCCCAATCGGGAATAGGCTCATACTGACGGAACCACTGAATTCCTAAGATCATGTCACACCCCAACAGAGGGGAGACGATGAAATCTCGTTGAAATGAGGCCTTCTGAACTTCAAAGGCAAACTGCTGTGCCTTCTGGGAAATGTGGGTGCGAAGACCAGGTGTAAACCCGTCCACATCCAGATGATATGGGACTAAAGTGCAGTTCAATTTATTAGCCAACTGGGGAGAGATGGCGTCTTCAGAACTACCCATATCGAAAAGGACTACAAACTGTCGGCCCTGGGCAGAGCCATAAGCTCGGATAAGGCTCTTCTGAGCAGCATCGCTCTCACCCTCCTGCTTAGCATCAAATACCACGGATGGTATAGGATGCATGGAAGGTAAAAGTTGAACTGCATTTGAGGTAGTAGGCGGGGCTGGAGGAGCTGGGGAGGCTGTGGCAACTGTGGCAGAAGGAGCTTTGGCAGCTTGTGCCGCTTGCCATTTGTGGCAATCCTTCTTACCATGCCCTATAATATGACAGAAAAAACATCTATTTTCTGACTGATACTTCTTTTGCTCCTCTGGAGGAAGATAACCTCCAGTAATGCTTGCTTTAGCCTTTTCATCAGGGGTTTTCTTAGGTTCTTTATCCTTCTTACCCCCTGAACTGGAGCTATTACTGCTGTCCTTCTTAGCATCTTTAGAAGATGCGTTACCTTTCCCTGACTGTGCAGCTGATTGCTGCTGCTGGGGTTTGGTACTGGACTGAGATGTCTGCTTGGGCTTGCCCCCGTTGAGCTTCATTTCTTCGTTCTGAGCGAGAGTCAGAGCCCGGTCATATGTACTTGGTTCAAAGTTACGAACTGTGAACCGAATGTTGGAGTCCAATCCACGAATGAATTGCTCCATCTTGGCCTGCTCAGATAACCCTAACTGCTGTGCTAAAGTAATAACCTTACCGGAAAACTGAAGCACTGGGGAACCGTTCTGTCTGAGTCCATAGAACTCGTCTTTCAGACCGGTCATGTACTGGGGCGGGAGAAATCTGGTCTTCAGGTCATGGACAAAGATGTCCCAGTCAAAGGCTGTGACACCTGTGGCCTGGTCAGTATGAATACTAGACGAATGCTGCCACCAAGTGACTGCCTCACCAGTGAGATGGGGACCGCTAAGTGGACTTTGTCTTGAGGGTCTGTGATCCTAGCTAATGGAAAATGAGCATTAAATTGATGAACAAATTGATTAACTGAAGAATGATCACACTTACCATCATACTTGCTGAAATTCGGTTGACTGCGAATGATGGTGGTTGCTGCTGCGGGAGGCTGGCTGGTGACACCTATGACTGGGGAGACTGAGGAGAGCTGCTGATACCTCAAGTGTATGGCCTCCTTTTCCCGTTGGTGTTCGAGTAACATACGTTCTTGATCAAGCTCACGTTGGTGTTCCCGAGCGGCGAGTTCAGCCTGACGCCGGTCTTCGTCGATCCTGCGTTGGGCTTCCTCAGTTCCGTCTTTCTTCTTTTTCTCTTCTCCTTCGGGCCTCGTCCTCTCTCCTTTGTTGTTCCATCTGAAAGAAGAGGGAGATGTAGTCGGGTGCTGCTGGAGGTGTAGAAGGACGTGCTGCTGCTGCCTCCAAGAGTTGGAGACGCTACATAAGTAGCTGGTTCTGAGCTCTTAGAAGAGCTATGGTGTCTGCTGTAGGCGGAAGAGCAAGGTCTCCTTCGGGGGAGACGTCTTCCGGCTGATGAGTACTCTCTCCTGTAGACATGATGCTGAAGTCGGTGGTCGTGCCGGAACGCAATCTAACCATCCGAGGATGCCCCCACGCTAGGATACGGTGTGTGTGGACTATCTGAATCTGATACCAATGTGATATGCAGCGGAAGTCTTTGTATTGGTTGATCCTGTCACACAATATGCTCACACCGTCTTCTGTATCCTGAGTTTCGTTAGTTTAGCAATCCATTTCATTTACTTCAAACTTTAAAGAGTTGAGAGAGAGATATGAACACTGTACACCAGATTGGGTCCCGAATTACCCACTGAAGGGCCCCCTATCCCGATAACGAGATAGTATTTGCTTTATTACTTTAGAGAGAATGACTTTGGACTGTAGATAAGCCAAACGCAAGATCTCGGAGGATCGGAGAGCGGCTGATCTGTACACTGCTGTAGAAACACCTCGATGACTTGATCTCGAGCCTATGCACTCCTCCCAAGGGCATGAGGAAGGGCTGCACACCTGAGGCTCAAAGAAGAAGAAGGTGGACTGTTCTACACACTGTTAGAATGCTGAAAACACATATGAATGCTGTGTTACCTTCACCAGATGACTGCTGAATGTGTTGATGATGCACAGAATGCTGGACACTGATGCAAACAACAGTTTCAGGGCTGGAAACTGCTGTAGACTGTTGCTTCAGGGCTGGATTCTGCTGTGGACAGAAACGCAGGTGTCTGGAGTGCTGATGGACTGGAACGCAGGTGTCTTGGGGCTGCTGGACAGAAGCTGCAGGGTACTGAGGCTGCTGGACAGAAAACGCAGCACTGCTGCTGTACGGCTGTGCAAAAACGCAGGTGAATACAGGCTGCAAACTGGCGTTGAATTGAAGATGAACTGTGGACTGAATCAGGGCCTGAACTGAGTGCTGAATTCAGGGCTGAATGCAAGCACCTAGGGCTGAATGAAGCTAGGGTTTCTCAAGGGCTGGAGAAGCAAGCTTATGGGCTCTAGGGTTGGATTAGTCTTGGGCTGAAAGCAAGAGAGAGGAGAGCTCTTAGCACAATGAAGACTGAATGAGCAAAAGAGGCTCTAGGCAAGCCTATTTATACTAACTGGAGGTTGGTCATTTAATAAAATTAAAATTTATAAATGCCCAATAATGCAAATAATGATAAATAAATACTAATAAATATGGAAAAAATACCAGATAAATCCCAGTAAATTCCCTAAGGCTTTGGGGATGTTCTAAATGATGCACAGGCATATGTATGCATATTATGCAAGATGCAGAGTGCTTTCTGATGCAAACCCTAAGGCTTCTACTGACTCTACATGCATGAATGATTCTCTCCAAGTGGGTTAAGGGACTTGACTGACTGACTGACCCACTAAGGCTGAGGAATGACCTACGTAGCTCGTGCCTGACTTATCCTGGACTGAGGATGTACAATGGGGTCACGGCGTACGACAAATATCATCCTATTGGGTTCTACAACTGTACAAATGCTGCACTTCTGATGATGAGCCATCTTGTCACCATGCACTTAGTGCAGAGTGCATGTGACACCCCACTATCACAAAGATTGGGTCCGCAGGCTAAGGAGTACAGCTGGTTACCATTGAGCCCCACCCCAGGTTCGTGCCATTGCCACACATTTCTATAGAGGACTTCTCTCAGCCAGTCCCCTTGCCACCCAGATTGAGGCAACGAGAGAGATTCTGGCAACACAAACATGAGGTGGGTCCCCCCACATTTACAAAGTTTCTTGTGAATTCTGAGGGAGACTCTTCGGGCCCTGCCTCGCAGCAAGTGTCCCGGTAAGGATGGCCCATTGGCCTCCCTCTTCATTCTTCACAGGGATCTCATGGAAGGTGGTTTATGGGGCTGCCTTCAACAGCCCCCCCTGGAGATACAGGACAGATGCCTCACTGGGATCCAAGGCCGAGACCAGATTACCCTTGCCATCGGACTCAGCAATACCCCCCGACTGACAGACCCCCCTCCAAATTCCTCCACCCCCACCGTGGTGGCTCGGAGCCTTCACTTGTCATGATATCCCCCTTGCAATCCTCAGTTCACATGGGGAGCCTGCGATCATTTTTTCAGTTGGACTCCACAGCCGGCTGACCCTCTCCCCCATCGAGAGGATTTCGACGGCGGCTCACTTCAGAGGGTCAGGATTCTTGGCTTTTCAGAGCATCAGTGGCACATTGACCCTCCTCCGGCCAAGGTGGCCCGTGACAACTCTTGGCGGCTATGGCTTTGGGAAAGCCTACCTTTGACATGTGTCCAGTGGAACCCTGGTGAGTGGGAGTGGCAGGACCACTTCAGCTCAAAGAGCCCAACCCCCCTTCTTTCACTACATGGCATGGAATTCAAATGCATGTGATAGACAGCAGCAAACCATTGGGCCTCCCAGGGCATTTCCTCCCACGTCCTCAGGAATTTCTGGAAGCAGCTGTGCGACAGCTTTCGGCCAAGGAAGGTCACAGTCGTGCTTTGGCAGTTAGCCCACCACACTCTCCTTGTCGGCACTTGGTTGGCCGTTGTAACTAGTGGTCAGCTATTCGTCACAAGAGTTTCAAGAGAATTCCCTCTTCGAAATAGCTTCACACCACAAGGAGATCTGGTCTTCCCTTAACCTATATCCACATGTGAGGCTTCTCTAGATTAATGAAACCCTTTATATGCAATAAAAAAGAGCCCTTTCATGGTCTGAAAACAAGTGTTATTGAACCAATAAAGTGAGGTAGAAAAAATATTCCACAGATACAGATATGTTTACCTCTTCATAAGGAATAGATAAGACCCTCCAACCAGCACCAGCCAAAAGCCTCCTCTTCAAGACAGTATGACCTAAAGGTAAACCTGGCAATCAAAAGAACAATAAAGCTTGATTAAAGAAACTTCATGCTAGTTTGTGCAAGTTGAGAAAGGTAACTTGCCTGTGTTACGAATAAAATGGGATGGGCCATCAAACTCTAGTGCTGTCTTTTCCTCCACAAGGGCTAAATCCAAAGAATAGTCCGCAGCAGTATACTCAGCCACCCAATTTTCCCCCGTATTGACAAGAAGCCATTTCACATCTTTTTGATATGCAGAGGTCGACCAAATGTTAGACTTATGCTTCTCCCATGCTTCTGCTGCAAGGTCCTTGAGCGAGGTATGCAAAGTCAACCCTGATTGCGGGTACTCATACTGCAAGCAGAGATTCACTTGATGGACCTGAGACAAATGCCATGTACTGAGAGCACTTTTGCTCTCACTGCTGCCATCAGTATTTTGGAATCTGACAGAATCTAGCATCTGCCAAAAGTATTTGAAGGAAGGCCTATCTAGCTGGTCGAGCACAGCATATGACCATGCTAAATTAGCTAAGTGCTCTGCTGAAGCATTGCCATATGGCTTGATGCCTGCAGAAGTGCAAGAAGATGAATCTTCGAGAGACAATGTGTTTGCATCATCAGTATCTGCAGTATATGAACCAGGTGATACAACGGACAGTAATGGTGTCTTTTCCAAGAGGAGACAGACACAGTCCAATGCATCTAACAGAGGGTCAGCCGGTTGAGAAAGCTCGGCGTGTGCCCATAAAACTTGAGCTAGCTCTTGAGAGTTGAACCTCTCCACCATGTCACAGGCGTGGTCAGACAGGCTAGCAAACAAACAAGGCACAGCATGTTGCATGGAAGCATATGCACCTAATGTATTGGCTACATTTTGGGCATTAAATTCTGAAACTTTTGCAGATGCAGCTTTGGCAATGCGATCCATTTCTGAAAAGTACAAAGAGCTTCCTCCCACCTTGGAGAGGGCCCAAGCAATGTTGGACAACCCTTGAGCTGAGCAGCCAGCGAGAACCTCCATGGCTCTACCCACCAACTCAGCCATGTATCTCTTCCTAGCGAAAGCAAGCCTGTCACTTTTGGGTGTGCCAGATGTTTCCATGTGTTTCGCGATTCGGTGAAGAGCTGTGGCTGCATTCAGAGGGGTAAGGAGGGAAGGAAACCCTAGCAACCTGATTCTCTCCTCTGCATTACCAACGATTTCCAGAATTTCTTGAGCATCCTTTGCTTCAACTAACCCCCTGTTGAAAATTCTCTCCCTTTCAATCACCAGTTCGTTGTTTTTCGCAACCTCAGAAGAGAAAATCAGCTTGCCGCAATTTTCGTTCAATTGCCAGGTACCCAAATCACTCCTACTATCCACCAACAATCCATCAATATCATCAACATCATCATCATCATTAGCAACACGATCATCATCGTCATCTGCTATTCTCACAGACTCTTCAACCCTCTTGCCAGACAACCTTCTTTGTATGGGCAGGAGGCCTGAGCTGCCATTCTTTGCTGGCTTCTTCTTCTTCTCCTTTTTCTTTTTCTTCTTCTTCTTGTCATCGGATTGGGGTTCCATCTTCTTCTTAAGCACGCTCGCCGCTGTGGGATTCCGAGCTTCAAGTGCAAGCAGGGCTCTCTGGCGAGCTTGCTCGGCCCAATCTGCTGCTGCTGAGGCATCGCTAGAGTTTGCTGCTGGGACTGTATTTCCCAGATGCCTCTGCTTCCTGGACCTTCTCAGCTTGCCCGGGCGAAAACACAGCAACGGGTCCAACTCACCCAGAAGCTCTGCTTCCCAGTCGTCGTCATCATCAGCATCGAGTTCTTCTTTCTCTCCTTCGTCGATGATACCCTCCTTTCTTTCTGTTCTGGTGATGCTCGCAGCTTGCTTGGATTGCTGAGATGGGAGCGAGTGAAGAGTCCGGAAACTTACGAGACGCGGGTGAGGGCTGGGAAAATTGGAAGTATGGAAAGGGAAAGCTACAAAGGTATTATGCGAAGTTGGCAGCGAAGAGGGTGACATTGCCTCCTCTCTCTCTCTCTCTCTCTCTCTCTCTCTCTCACAGACTCCTAAGAGATTTCTCTCTCTCTTTCATTTACTTTGAAGTGGAAAATGCGTCCGCCCGGAATTCTTTGAGCAAGAAGGAGTGTGTAACGGTGATAGCAAATCATGGAGCCCTCAAGTTTTCTTTTTTGCATCAAATAATTAATTTATCATCCTTTTTAATGCTTTTGCTCTAAAGTAGACTTAATAGAAATAACGTAAGTGAAGCTTTCATTTCTTGTTATTATGTTCGCGTGTTTGATTTGCTTGTACTGGCACCGCTTATGTGCCTGATCGATTCCACTCATGGCTCCTCCAGATGAAACTTCACATGCCTCGTGTGCCTAGGCAAGCTTATGCTCTCCATAAATTTCCCATTGTGGCTTTATTTTTTTCCCTATAGTATCCCTGATTTCTTATTTAACCATAAAGATCCTTAACATTTGTAGGAAAATACTTGAAGTCCTATATAGCGTGGGACTAGTGCAAACCCAATGGTGGGCTTGTGTGTAGGACCTTGAAGCTAATCTGAACATGGTATTGGAGCCTTGATCCATGATTAATGCCATTAATCACTTTTTTTATTAGCAAAAACCTTGTTTTCCCTCTTGTTGAGATATCGAGCTTAACTAGTGATGTGGACATTGCTAACCTACCAAGGTGATAACTTCCTTACTTACACCACTAGCTAGGTTGGTGACCCTATGGGCGATATGCCACCAATGGTTTACAGGCTGTGTGACACATCCACTTTGATGTCCTAGAGTTATGGCATAGTTATAGAACTAGCTTATGTAGCGAGGTTCTATGGAATGACCTTTATATGTTATAGAAGCAGAGAGTACTTTCCCTTGTAATATGTACTCTTATCTGTTTATGTTATGGTTATAGAGAAGATAAGAGAATAGAAGAAAATGCATCCATTCATTGACCTTTATATGTTATAGAAGCAGAGAGTACTTTCCCTTGTAATATGTACTCTTATCTGTTTATGTTATGGTTATAGAGAAGATAAGAGAATAGAAGAAAATGCATCCATTCATCTCTTATGTACTTGTCTACTCTTGTGTGTGTGTTTGCTTGCAAGGAGCTCAGGCTCATCCTCTTGCCCACATTATTCGTATTATGGTACCAAAGCACTAGTTCATGTGGAGACACCAAGAGGCAAGCAAAGGAAACAATACATGGGTAAGGGTAACTTCATCTCTTTCCATTTAATCTGGAAGAAAATCTATGCAGGTAGCTGCTAGGCAAGATCAGCGAAGTAGGCAAGATCAGCAAAGTAGGCAAGATCTGCAAAACAATACATGGGTAAGGGTAAATTCATCTCTTTCCATTTAATTTGGAAGAAAATCTGTGCAGGTAGCTTCTAGGCAAGATCAGCAAGGTAGGCACAAAAATAAGGTGTAATGTCACATCTTGTGACAACCTTCATGATGAAGAAAAAAGGGCATTATATTGTGCAGGGGCCATTGGATTTGATGCCATTTCGGGCCAATTTTGGCTCTGTAATTTCTTTCATAAGTAATCTCAATGAGACTCCTTACCCCTATGTATGGTAATATAGTCATACTAAGGGTAGAGCGACTCACTCGTAGCATCATATCACAATGACCTAATGCTTGGCTATCATGTTAGTTCCTCTTAGTGTGACCAGAATAATCAAAAGGTAAATGATTTCTCCATGTGTGTTGCATTCATAATTCTCATCACAAGTAGGTCACATGAGCAGCTTCTTTGGACTCAACAAGATGTCATGACTTCTCAATTATGAAGGGAATGTGTCTATCCTTGTTCATGATTTGCCAATAAACTATTAGTCCCAGGTTTTTTCTCGTTCTAAAGGACAATAATTTATTTCGTTTTGGAAAGCACTCGCTTCTCACACCTGGCCATGCAGTTTCCATTTTGAACTGATCCAAAGACTCAACGTAGCCTTGTCCAATCCCATAGATCTAGCCTTTGGCCCACCATTAGACCTATGGAGCTAGTGTGAACTGACACACCCAAAATGAAATTGTTGCTTCACTCACACACACCTTTGGACCTATGGAGCTAGTGTGAACTAACACACCCAAAATGAAATTGTTGCTTCACTCACACACACCTTTAGACCTATGGAGCTAGTGTGAACTAACACACCCAAAATGAAATTGCTGCTTTACTCACACACACCTTTGGACCTATGGAGCTAGTGTGAACTGACACACCCAAAACGAAATTGTTGCTTTACTCATACGCACCATTGGACCTATGGAGCTAGTGTTAATTGACAACCCAAAATGAAATCACTGCTTTACTCACACACACACACACACCATTTACACCAAACAAGACTTCACTCCTTAAAAAAACAATCATTTTCTTAAAAAAAACATATATCAAATCTATTTTTTTCAAAACCATGCATTTATGATATGCCCACATCACATAAGAGGTATCCAAGTAGCATAACAGTTTCACCTCAATCAACATGACAAATATCCAAGTAACACATGAGTGTCACCTCAATTAACATAAATCTCCTTGCACACCAAGACCGTGATTCTTAGACTAGGATGAATGAGCCTTAACACTCCTAGACCAACATGATAATTAGAGAAGCCCTATAATGTTGTGTATCTACCTCAATACAAATGTCATTAAACCCTAGGAGTCACTTAGATACTCACCTATCCCAAAAGCATTAACACTCCAAGTACCAATGTGAAGTGCCCTACATGATATACCACATATCAGCACACATGCTCAGCCACTACACACTACCCTACCTGTTTCATTATGGAGTCACTTTTTGTCCTCACACAGGAGCACACCCACCTTCAACCATCGAGAGGGGTCAAGATCTTAAACAACCACCTTCGTGTGATGTATCTCTCAAATGAAACCCACACAAAAATCCATAAATGTATGCTATTATTGTGGAAAACCAGGGCACATGGCAAAGAACTGCTTTAAAAAGAACTGCTTTAAAAAGAAAAATGACATTAGCACTAGTCTCAAATGAAACCCACACAAAAATCCATAAATGTATGCTATTATTGTGGAAAACCAGGGCACATGGCAAAGAACTGCTTTAAAAAGAAAAATGACATTAGCACTAGTCTTGTAATTGAGCCACTAAAGTGGCTATAGCCATAAGGGCTCATGGTCTGCTTTAGGTTATCAAATGTAGGAATAGGTAAGCATAGATAAGCTGCCCTAACAAAGTGTATCATATGGGAATTTTGTTTTACCCAAGAAAGTGAAGTTTTAAAACTAAGACTTTACTAAAAATAGTAAAAAGCCACAAAAGTGGTTGAAATATTCACTAATTAGAGGGCTAAAAAATGTTAGCAGCTTTGATTCTATCATCATTTTAAGTGAATACATACATTCTATACATGATATATTTTTCATGGGATTTTTGGCGTGTGTAAAAATTATTTAATTGGGTTTTAATAATATATACATTTAGTGTTACTTGGTAGGCTTGACCTAGTTTATGACTATTAAAAAATAGTATTTTTTTAATTCTTTGTGGCTCTATTTTTTTCAACTTTGTATATGTGTTAAGAAGAGTTTCCTAAGAGTATTTTGTTTAACACTCAGTAACTTAATAGATTTGAATTTAAAAAGAAACCTTCAAAATTTCACAAAATTAGCTTTTGTTTTACAAGACTAGTGTTAAAAGTGGAAAGTTAGAGCAAAGCAACTATGCCTCATCTAATAAATAGGGTGGTGATGATAGAAGTGAGCAGCTGTTTGTGATGTAGCACATGCTCATTTCCACAAGACTAGTGTTAAAAGTGGAAAGTTACAGCAAGTCAACTATGCATTATCTAGTAAACAGGGTGGTGATGATAGAAGTGAGCAGTTGTTTGTGATGCAGCGCATGCTCAGCTCCACAACATGAGATGTGTTAGGATCTAAAGATATATAGTATGTGGATTTTGGCACCTCTAACCACATGACCAATCATGATGAGTGATTTAGAGAAGATGAATTGTACACTGTACCCCATGATCTGGACGTAGACGGGTTCACACTTGGTCTTCGCACTCATATATCTCATAAAGCTCTACAGTTCTCATTCATGGGTCAAATGGCCGCATTTCAATGAGACTTCATTGTCTCACCTCTTTGGGGTGACATGCAGAAAATGAAAAACCAGGTTATGTAAAAGCAGGTGATGATACTGTGCATCCCATTACGTATGTTGGTAAATTGCCATTATCTATTGTAGGATGGCAAAATAAAGTTCTTGTAAGATGTACTTCATGTTCCAAATATTACAAAGAACCTGGTTTATGTTAGAGAGATGGTTGAGCAAGGTATGCAAGTGAGGTTTAATCCTCAAGGATGTTTTGTGAAAGACTTGAAAAATCAGCGTCGCTTAGTTGCAAAGGGTGATGTTTGAAAAGAATATGCCACATTATTTTTGGTTAGAAGAAGTAGAAATTGTTGTGTACATTGTAAATAGATTCCCCACTACAACTGTTCATGGTATGAGGCTTGAACAAATTTGACAGGCATACAACCGGATGTGTCACACTTGAAAGTGTCTGGGTGTAGTGCATATGTGCATGTTCTTAACGAAGTTAGAACAAAGTTAGATCCAAATGTAGAGAATTACATCTTCATTGGTTATGCTTTGGAGAAAAAGGGTTATAGATGTTATAATCCTACCACACTCATGAGATGCGAGAAGCAGAGATGTTGTCTTTGATGAGATGAGTAGCTAGTATGCAGTGAAGGCAACAGAAGATGTATATGTAAGAAGTATTGATGTTGAACCACATGTAGAGTAGCAATCTCACAGGTGCTTAGTGGACCTGAAGAGTCCAATGTTTAGTCCATGGTCAGGCAAGTTGAGGACAGATGTAGGTACATATGTATCATGCAAAGGGAAAAGAAAGGTAGATTAACCTTTTGTGCCTTATCTGTTAGCAAGTCACTCATATGTGGATAGTGACTCTGGTGGCTCTAAGAAGAGCCTTCATGAGAAGCTTGGAGTTATGTCTATGGTTACTAGTGTACGGAGAACCAAGGTTGTTTTGAGGAGACTTGACAGTGATCCTGGTGTACACAAGTCTATGAGGGTTAGGTACCCTTGAGAGACAGGTTAAGATATGATGGAGATACACCCCACCATTATGCTTATAGGGTTAAAGCAATATAGGAGTTGGATATACACCCCACCATTATGCTTATAGGGTTAAAGCAATATAGGAGTTGGAGCCCACTTGTTTTGAGCAAGAACTTGGAAATATAAAATGGGAAGATGGGATGAATGAGGAGATGGCAGCATTGGATGCAAATGCAACCGGGGAGTTAGTGACTTTGCCTAAGGAAAAGAAGGCAATTGGATTTAAGTGGGTGTATAAGATCAAGCATAACATATATGGTTAAGTGAGAAGGGATAAGGCGAGATTGATTACCAAGGGCTATTCACATACCTATAGCATTGACTATGAGGAGACATTCATCCCAGTTCCGAGAATGGAAACCATGAGAGCTTTCATTGCTATGGCTACAACAAAGGGTTGGTCTTTACATCATATGGATATAAAGAATTCCTTCTTGCATAGTGATTTGCAAGACGAAGTATACATGATATGCGGCCACTAAGTTATCAAAGTAATGCTCACCCAGATTTTGAGTGCAGGTTATGCAAAGCCCTGTCTGGCTTGAAGTAGGCACCTTGAGCATGGTCAAACAAGATCGGGGAGTATCTTGTTGCCATTAAATTTTAGATATCCAATGTAGATTTTTCACTTTATGTGAAAAATACAGATAGAGGGATCATGCTATTAGTCATTTATATGGATGACTTGCTTATGTGATGCTGACATACATGATGTTAGGAGGCTTTTGAAGAAAAACTTTAACATGAAGGATTTGGGTGAGCTAAGGTATTTCTTGGACATAGAGGTGGTGAGATCACCTCATGGCATTTTGGTATTACATAGGCAGTATAGCTTGGACATGTTATCCAGGTATGGTATGACAGATAGAAAGCCTATTTCAGTGATATTGGAGCAAAATAAAAAGCTTTCCATATATACAAGTGAGCTTTTAGAGGACCCCGCTATGTCCAAATGCATTTTGGGTAGCTTGATCTATATGACCATTACTAGGCCAGACTTGAGCTATGATATTGGACTTATGCATCAGTTTATGTAGGCCCCTATAAATCCACACTTGGATGTGGCTTGACGGATTCGTAGGTACATAAAGTCCACAATTAATTATGGAGTTTTCTATGAGGCTGGTACAGAGATACACCGACATGGGTACATGTTAATTGGGCTAGTAGTGTCGCACACAAGAGGTCTACTAGTGGATTTACATTTTTGTTTGGGAGTTCTATTGTGAGTTTGAGCAATAAGAAACAACAAACACTTGCTTTATTGAGTACAAAGGCATAGTACAATGAGTGTTGTTATGGCAACTTATGAGGTATCTTGGTTTCAGAAGCTATTTGGTGATATGGTGGGTAACTTAGCCTGTGGATAGGGAAGTTGTCATTTATTATGACAACATGAGTAGCATATAGTTGCCCAATAACGTAGTATACCACGCTAGAACAAAGCACATTAAGGTGCATTATCACTTTGTGATAGAGAAGGTTCTAGGAGGTGATGTAGATGTGGTATATTTCAGCACATATAGGATCACGTGGCTAACATCTTCATGAAGGCATTGGGTAGAGAGAAGCTCCACAGGTTTAGAAGCTTACTTGGAGTGCAGTGTGTGGAGTTGAGATTGAGGGGGAGTGTTGAGATATTGAGATCAACTAGTGTTGTGGTGGCCATTGATGACCCGCCTGGGTGATAGCTTCTGCACTTATGCCACTAGAATGGTTGGTGAGATTATGGTTGATATGCTACCAATGGATGAAGGTTTTCTAACAGCCACTTTGGAGTATTAGAGTTATGGCATAGTTATAGGTGAGCTTATATGGTCGAGTTCACACTATGGACTGACCATTATATGTTATTATAGGAGAGTACTTTTCCCGTTATAGTATGGACTGCTGTCTTTTTAGTTATATGGCTGTAGAGAAGAGAAGAAGACATGAGAAAAATCATCTATCCATATCTCTCTTGTGTGTGTGTGGTTTCTACTCAAGATCTTCCTCTTCCCTCTGCATTCTCTTTACAAGTTAGGTGTTGGCTCCTAATTTTCTTTAGTTGTCTTAGATGAATATCTTGCACTTTCTTCTCTTTTTAGGCAAACTCTTTTTGTTCTTCTTTCACCTAGCGGAATGATTAAGCTTTGTTTCATTAGTTACATTGATTTTGGCTATCAACTCGGTGGGAGGAGGGTTGTAATACATAACATTTTGTAATTACTCTCCCCATTTTTCACTAAACTTGTGATGTGCATCGAATGCACCAACATACTGTAGCCATTGGGTAGTAGTTGCCTTCTCTTGTAGCCTTTTATGATTGGCCTTCTCTTGTAGCCTTTTATGATTGGCCGCATAGTGTTTGCATCTCTACCATTTTCAGAGATACTCCTTGGTTTGAAGAACTTCATCCCTTTCTTTAGATTGGGACTCAGTATTAGATTTGGAGCTACTTCCTGTAGTTTCTATTTCACTTTCCATTGTTTCTCTTGATGCTGTGTACTCTATTTTGCTCATAGTAGTAAACTAAGGAGTTGGTTTCACTTCCGATCTCTATTTCACACTCCTCATCACCACCATTATTGGTGCTTGTGTTAGAGTCATCCCATGTGGACTCGAGTTCACTAACCGATCCCCTCAACATTAAAAGGTTCCGATCTCTATTTCACACTCCTCATCACCACCATTATTGGTGCTTGTGTTAGAGTCATCCCATGTGGACTACTCGAGTTCACTAACCGATCTCCTCAACATTAAAAGGTAGAGAATAAATCATTCATAATATGGCACAACCTTGGGGAGCTCCTCACCATCAGGTGTAATCCATGTAGATCCTTGGTTCCTCACCTAGGGAGCTCCTCAGCATCAGGTGTAACCCATGTAGATCCTATAGTTCCTTAGCCATCAATTGTAGGCATCATATATATCTAGTTTAGGTCATCTGCAAGCTCAACAACTTGTTTTTTAGCATCCTTGTAAGGTGTAACCCATGTAGATCATGTGGCTCCCTAGCTATCAATTGTAGCCATCATATGTATCTAGCTTGGTTCCCCAGCTAGGGAGATCCTCACACCATCAAGTGTAACCCATGTGGATCCTATGGTTCCCTAGCTATCAATTGTACCCATCATATATGTATCTAGTTTAGATCATCTTCAAGCTCAACAACTTGTTTTTTAACATCCTTGTAAGGTGGGTCCTTCCCTACATTGGTCTATTGTGTGCAAGTATAGCACTACCATAATGGGGATGAATGAGTGGTGGTGTCTGAATGATTTGCAAAATGTTCGCCCACCACCACTACCCACATAGGATGTATGCGACCACTCACACAAGATCAACCCTGATGATGGAATCTCGAGGGATTCACCTAAAAATATGTAAGTATACCACGTGAGTTCAAATGAAGGGGTTTTTTAATTCAAAATTTTAAGGTTAATTCATAAAAATATATTTACAGAGGGGTTAATTCATAAAAATATATTTATAGAGGGGTTTTTTAATCAATTCATAAGGTTAATTCATAAAAATATATTTACAGAGGGGTTTTTTAATCAATTTGGAAAAAAACCTATAAGTCCATGAAGAAAAAGGGCTCATTTTATTCATGAAAAATTCACAAGTAAGGGGTTTTTTAAATACCCCTTGAACACATATGTGATACATAGGGTTTCTTAGTAGTGTAACCCCCGAGGAAATAGAGGCCGCATAAATTATTTAGGAAGAAGATGCCAAGGACATGCCGGCGGTTCTACAACCTTCACATGCTACTATTGTCAGCAGCCTGGACAGACCAAAGTGAAATGTGCCATGAAGAAAAATCATGATGAAGAAAGACAAGCAGAATTGATGCCGGTCAAAGAAAACCCACCACAAGTGCCAACATGATGCAGGAAGATGACAAACATATGGAGATTCACGACATCTTGGAAATCACAAGGGCTAAAGCTAATGAATTTGGTGTAGTAATAACTCTGCTAGATAATCAAGACTCACCCAAAGCCCACAAGAAGGCAATTGTGGACTAAGAAGGCAGTTGTGGACTAAGAATAGCAGGAAAAGGTGAGGATCCAAACTACTAAGGAAATAGAGAGAAGGCAAGGTAAGAAAAAAGAGGATGGCTCACGTGAAATCATTGCAGATCTTCCTGAAACAAGTGGAAGCCAGCATGCAGAGCACCTTAATGAGGAATGCTTGGAAGAAATCCAAAAAAATGCCCAACTGGTTGTGCAAATTAATGTAGTGTCAATGCTGATAGACAAGTTTGGCTGAGACAAGTGCTGGACTTATGCCCGAGATTCAAGACCAAAATCCTAATGGCAGGCATTGAAGGACTAAGTAAGGAACTGAAAGCACTCAGTAGAAGAGAAACCTCGGAATGTAGCAATATGCAAGCTAAAGAATCTCCAACATCCAGAGATGATGAAGTGGCCAAAGTCACAATTCAACTGAACAACGTGCTCATCAATGATGCATTGCTAGATGGAGGATTCAGAGTGAATGTCATCACTAAGGAAACTGCATTGGGATTGGGCCTCAAGTGGGAGCTCATTCCATTTAACACAAGAGTGGCAGATAACAAGGTGGTAGTACCTAAAGGAATTATAAAAAATGTCCTAATCAAAATCACACAAGTTGACTTCAAGGTCAACTTAGTGGTTATTACCACAGAAAACCACACCGGGTCTCACCAGGTGTTATTGGGAAGTCCCCGGTTGAGACATGGAAAACGTAAAGTAGAACTGGGGGGTAGAAACAGAATCACAATCAAAAAGGGAAAGAAGAAAGTTCATGTTGATCTTTCCCATGCAAGGGGATCAGTAAAACATGCTCAGAGGCTAGTCCATGTTGAAACATTTAACATGTCAGAGGGCTTTGATGATAATGAAGAAAACAAAATACTTCGTAAACACTCGGATATGGTGCCCTTATACATGGCACATCTGGATGAAGTAATAGGGCATTATGCAGAAGCAAAGGGTGAAAACGCGAAAGTAGCAGACAAACAAATAAAGAAGAAAGAAGCAGATTTCGCAAAAACAGAGGGCTCAAAAACTGAGCAAAACCTTACAGGAGAAAGCCTCAGAAGAAATTAAATGGGCCCGGAATCTCAAACAAGAAGAGAGATCCAAGAGATGTGAAATTGGGTACAAAAGCAAAAGGAGAACCAGAAAAACAATGCCACAAAAGTAAGCCAGAAAAACTACAGGAGCTAAATCTAGGGGATACAAAAGAAGAAAAGCATGTGAAGATCAGTTTAGAACTAGTAGAAGAATTCAAATAGGCGTTGGTGTCCTTGCTAAAGGAATACCAAGATGTCTTTGCTTGGTCATATGAAGACCTGGAGGGCATCGACCCTAAATTCTTCTAGCACAACATCAACTAAAAAGAGAGAGCTATACCTGTTAGATAGTAGAGGTACATAATGAGCCTGAACTGTGCAAAAAGCAAGTCAAAGAAGAAATTGATAGACTATTGACAGTGGGTTTCATCGTGCTAGTGGAAAAGTTGTCTGGATATCCCTGATTGTAGTGGTTCCCAAAAAGAACATAAAAATCAGAATCTGTGTGGACTACCGCAAGATGAATGTTGCAACTAACTCAGATCCCTTTCCACTTCCGTTTATAGACTCCTTGCTGGATGAGGTAGCTGGAAAGCAGATATACTCATTTTTGGATGGTTTCAGCTGAAGATGGCTCCAAAAGACAGGGAGAAGACTGCCTTCATCACAGAATGGGGTGTCTTCGTGGCAAATCGTCATGATGTTTGGCTTGAAAAATGTGCTTGCTACCTTCCAGAGAATGGTGCATGAGATTTTCTATGAATACCTGGACAGATTTCATGAAAGCTTTTGTGGATGATTTAAGTGTGTCCGGAGATAAAGCAAATCACATCTATCATTTGAGGCCATGTCTGCAGAGATGCAGAGATACAAGGTTGAAGTTAAAACTAACCAAGTGTGCCTTTGTGGTAAAATCAGGAATATGTTTAGGACACATTGTGTCATCCTAAGGATTGGCTATAGATCCAGCTAAGGCGGAGGCCATATCCAAAACTTCTACTCCTCAAAACATTAAGAAACTTGAAAGGTTTCTTCGTAAGGTGAAGTGGCATGCTAGATTTTTGAAATATCTAGCACATGTAGCTTACCCATTGTATACACTTATCAAGAAGGATGCAAAGTATAAATAGAGTCCGGAGTGTTAGAAGGCATTCCAATGGCTGAAGAGCGTGGTGTCATTTGCACCAGTGAATGATCAATTCGGAATGGAAAATAATGTTCCATGTGTATGTAGATGCTTTAGACAAAGCAATGGGCAGTGCACTAATGCATGAAAAGCATCAGTGTATGTAGCAATGGGCAGTGCGCACTGATGCATGAAAAGAATGAAGGATATATGTAGCCCATTCGTTATGATAACAAATCCCTTACAAGGGTGGAAAGGAACTACAGCACAATAGAGCGTGAAGCCCTTGCAATGTTCTATGCCATGAACAAGTTCCGACACTATCTCTTGGGAAATAAATTTGTTTTCCATGTGGACCATCAAAGCCCTCATTTATTTGATGAATGAAGCGTTTATGGTGGGAAAAATGGCAAGATGGATGCTCCTACTTCAAGAACTTGAGATGTTACCCTATGGACATTCGGCACATCGTACAAAGTGGCAACTAGGCAAACACCATTCAAGCTAGTTTATGGGTTGGAAGCAGTAATGCCTATGGAATTTGTGGTGCCCAGTATGAGAGTGGCCATCCAAGAGAAGCTGCCAATGGAAGAATCCTGGGAGCATAGAATACAGGAACTCCTCGCCTTAGAGGAAGGAAGGCAAATCAGCTCTCTACAGGTGGAGATAGTGCAGCGGGCGGAGAAGAAAGGCTTGGACTCACATGCATCTTAAGCACATGATTTTTGAGAATGGAGACCTTGTATTAGTTTACAATTCTAAGCTGGGATCTCACCCCGCGAAGTTTAAAATCCGGTGGATAGGACCATTCATAGTAAAAGACAACACAAAAGGACATGATGTTGGCATAAGCAAATGCATGGAGGATAAGTGTCACAACATCATTAAAAATCCACTTGCAATGGTAAGATGGGAAGACATTAAGGGCATTTTAATGCCATTAAGCCAAGATGGCAGGCATAACATGAATCAAGGGTCACATCACATAAAAAATTGGACGCTGAAAACGAGAACGTCCTAAAAAAGGAAGTCAAAAGGAGAAAACATTACAAAAAAGAGCACAAGGAGTCTAAACATGCACATTCACAATCTGCCCTCTTGCTCATAACTTTCTCACCCATCTATAGCACTCTCTCAGAAGCAATACCATGCCGAAGATCAACAAGTATTTAAGGCCAAACAAAAGGCTTGAGAAAAGCCTCCCCATGCCCATGATGATCCCTGACATGAGGAAGAAAGAATATCAGGGGTGAGTGAGGAAGTGTGGGTTTGAAAAACTGTTGGAGCACCAGTGGGAGGAGCTGCAGGACCCCAAAGATGGGGGGGAAGCTGATGAATCAATTTCTGGAGACCAACACTACTGTGCATATACAAGGGAAGGAACCCATAAAGGTTTTGGAGCTCACAATGCATTATGCACTAGGATTGTCAATGGATGGAGCAATGGACATAAACTTAAATCCTAGGGCAAAAGAAGAAATCCTAAAGACAGGCAACATGCACTAGGTGAAGGATGTGGCAGATGAGACCCGACGTGAGCAGTTCATCTTTTTCTTACACAGAATGTCATGTTCATGGGCAAGCCAAAGGATATGTCCAATAAAAATTATAGACTAGTTAGAGTAGCAGAAGAAGGAGAAAAAATAAATTGGGCCGCCATCTACAAAGAAAATGTGGTGAAGAGGGCAGCCACATGGGCTAAGGAGGAATAACCAACAGTAGTGCATGCGCATCTAAGGGAGAGTGCTCAAGCTGCTAAGTCGATGGATCTTAGGACACGATACACCTACGCTAAACAACAACACAGGGAAGCTAGAGGATCCTTGAAAGCTGCCAAAGTGACCTTCAGTTTGTTTGAAGATGATATAGATGATGAGGAGGAATGGTAGAAGATTACACAGAAAGCCAGCAAAAAGAGAAAACACAGAATCGTGAGGGGAAGCTACCTACAAGAACAAAAAATTTCATACTGGCGGAACTCCAGCCTTGGATAACGACTCTAGCACAGAAGATGCAGGAAGGCCCAAGCCATAGCTTCAATCTACCGGGAGAGCAGGAGGTAGAACTCCCCAGCGAGCAGTTGTACATGAGCAGAGGGATGATGTTTGTGGCCTAGAACATCCTCTTGTAGGCTCTCTCTTTGATGGAGGATTATGAGACGAAGGCATGGAGCACCATCAATCAAATGTGTGCCTTGAACCATAAACAACATGGGATACTGATAAATACCACAGCTAACGTCAAGAATTTAGAGAACAAATCACAGATGATGGCACAACACAATGATTAGATGCAAAAAAAGATCGCTATACGACAGAAAAGGCCCTAGTGCAGCAAACAAGCTGAGTGAAGGGAAGATCAGAGCCCTCATCTCAATGAGAGAAGCACCTACTCTAGGCTCACGTTGAAAGGCTCTGAGCGGAATTAGTGAAAGTGTTAAAACCCTAAGATCTCTCTAGATAATTATTATGCATAAACATGCAAAAATCAGGCATAAATTCATCCACCCGAGCCCAAGGGATGCACACATGAATTATAATGAAGTACATCATACCTTTACCTTGATGTCCCATACCATCAAGAGGTATAACTCCAATCCAATAGCATGTAGCTATAGTGTGAAATGGTAGGTGAGTAGATATAATCCTCTATACAAGAGAACATCATATCATAACCTAGCCTCAAGATAACATAGCCTTAGCCTCCCTTGAGTGTGCCCCATGCCCCTATTATATAGGAGGTCCCTCAAGTGACTCTCTCCATTTCCCATGTGTCCCTTGGATGCCTGACCCTAACCTTAACCCTTAGGTTAGTCCTAACCCATGCTTCACTAGAGCTTGTTCCCATGCTCCCATGCTCACAAGCTTAATGTGGGTTAGCCTCCTAGTATATGTACACATAATGTGCATATAATAGAAAGCCCAAAAGCCAACAAAGGTCGAGGTTGACGCCATTTAAGGACTGAAAGATAAAGTACTAGGATAGCACAATGGCGTTGGCGGTCGCCTAGTCAAAAGCCCAAGCCCTAAAGAAACATGAAGAAGAAGACGTTTTATGCCTTCTACTAGATGCCAAAGTGGTAGTAATAAAAATAACTAAGGCCAAACTCAGCAAGGTACAGAATCAGGCACTGCAAGCCCTGATAGAAATTCAAGAGAAAATGTCTTGCAAACCACAACAGGTCATTCATGACCTAGAGGAAGATGATGATGCAGACAGGGAACCACAACAAAAACAACAACAACAAAACCACAATAGCAACATCAACAGCAACAACAACAGACAGTAGGCCATGAATCCCCCAAAACAAGTGTTTGGCGAAGAAGCTAGCAGAAAGAAATAAGGCATTGCAACAGGAGTTGTAGGATGCCACAACCTCCAAGGAGTATGCAAAAATATTCAGAGAAGCCCTCCAAGATAGAGACAAGGCCAAAGAGCAGGAAGAAGAATACAAACATAAGCTTGAAAGGAGCACAAAATTTGAAAGACACCATCAAATGAGCTGAACGCACTTGAGATGGAAATGCAGCACTACATGGATAATGAAAATTAGCTTAGAAAAGAAAGGCTCGGAGACTGGGAAAACTACAAAACTGCTCCAGATGCAAATAGAGGAGGCACGGTAAGTAGAAAAAGTGTACAGCAGCAGACCCAAAAGATAAGGCTACAATGGAAACTTGAATTGAGGGAAGCAAAGGAAGAAATGGCCGGAGTCCAAGCAGAACTTGCAAAAGTGAAGACCGTCGATGCGAAGCTAGCCACAGAAAGCACAAAAATGCTCACACCTGGAGTACCTCGAAAGGAGCACAGAGAGCTAGTGGTTGAGGTCTGAAAGTTGCATGACACCAACCCCTGCACAAAGAAAATGAGCTCCTGAAAGAACAATTGGTCAATAGCTTGGCAGTTCCCTATGCCAGTGTGGACAATCCATTCTTTGAGGCTTCACATGTGATGTTCTCTAAGCTGCTAAGGGCTAATAACCTTCGAAGCACCCATGCTTACAATTCTTGTTCTCACAGATGCCGGAGCGAAGGAGGATACTTCCACCTGAATGCAACGACCTACAAGTGCCAATGTCTAGAAGTGGAGCACCGGAGACCCAGAAGTGAAAAAGGCATAAAGCCCACCTTCAGATGATCTGACATAATATGAAGAAGCTATCGAGGCCAATACCAATGGCGGAACAGAAGATTGTAGGGGCAGACCCCACTCAGACGACCAGTGGTAAAAGTTTTTGATCAAAAGACACCATAGATCAACAACAAGGGTCTAGGATGCTTAGAAGAATGAGCGATAAAATTAAAGAAGATGCAGAAGTATGCCACCTGCTCCAATGATGTATACATCCTGGACCACACTCCCCCATAAATGTTCATAAAATTGAAAGTGAAAATTTGTCAAGGAAGCTGGTTTTGGAGCAGAAGCTTAAGCACCGGGCGTGCCACGTGTTGCACCCCAACAACTTAGTGGTGCGACAAAAGGCGTAGTCAACCCACTCCATGCGTCGTGAGCACCACCTCATCACACGTGTGAAGGTGACATAATGTAATCATCACCAACAGAGCCGTTGCCATGTCCCCACAACCACTTAAGAGTTGGTGTTCATATCTAGAAGCTTTAGCGGGTGACTACACGTCTCCCACGACATTGCATGACTGGTCTATCACACTAGACTGCTATCTTGCCATTCTGCTGAGAGGGAAATCAATGAGAAACAAATTCTCAACCATTACTTGATTTGTTGTAGGGCCTAGGTCTAGTATTTGTGGTAGTGCCGACAAGGCTAGATGTGGTCTCGTTGTGTTAGCAATAGCCTATGGGTGTGTTTTGTAATCTTAGGATTCATGACCATAGCACCCATAAAAACTACTTACATTATAAAGTGATTTAAAAATTGGACATTTGCTACTAGTAGTATGTCCTTGATGGAAAATGGAAACCCAATGAAGATCTCTCCTTGGGTACATATGAACATTGTCAAAAACTTTGCTAGCCTTCATTTCCTCTTGGAGAGCTTTTTATAAGTCAGTCCACTATCATTTCTGCTAAGGTATTACCTTTAGCTATAGGCTGCATAATGGTGGTGCTACAACTGTTATGACTACTGACATAACACACTTAGAATCTGAAGCTCCGACTAGCCTTATCACCAAGTTATCCTCAAGTTGGATGGCATTAGTTGTGACATCCTCCTAGGTTGTGATACCTCCAATGTTCGAACCATTATGGATATCTTCATGTTTAATACCATGGATAAATCGATCAAGTAGTTGATTGTTGGAGAAGCACAATGTAGTTGATTGTTGGAGAAGCACTCATGTAGAGCACAATGAGAGTTTAAATGATTGAGTCAACTATCTTATTCTTTCTCATATTTGTGCAATTGTGAAGCCACGCTCCACAATGCTCCCTCCCAATACAAGAGAAGGGATCATTAGTGGCGTTTTATGTTATGCCACTATAAGCACTGTTATTAGCATCACTAGATAAGCATCGCTAAGTGGTTCTGTAAAAACATCTATATAAACGCCGCTCAGCGGGTTGTGCTGTAAAAAAATGAATGTTGAAATGGAGTGGAAATAAAAACTTAAAATAAATTAAAATCCAAAAAGCTTGACAAACATCCAAATCTTTTTTAAATAAAAAAACAAAATCACCAAATCGTTTACAAACCGACGATCAATGTGTACATATGTTATGATGATATATATTTTATTAGTACTATCATCAAATCCATCTTGCAATAAATCCATGCATGCCAATTGGTCTATCTCTAAATCCATCATTTCGATGGATCCTATATCAATACAAAGTCCTATATTCACTACTAGAGGTATTATCATCATGGTCCTCATGGTGGGGTCATATTTATTGTTAGTTGCATCTTCCATTGATTGTCCACCATGCATTTCTTCTTCAACATCTTGATCTTGAAATATATGTTTAGGTCAAGGAGCAACTTGCATTACATACCATTAATTAAGATCTCTTTGGTCTAGATGAAACATAACCTAAAAAGAAGGACCACAAAATATTTACAAGAAAATATATACAATGCCTTCCTTTTATCTCTAGATTCATCAAAATTGAAAATCAAGTGTAAACCTATTCACAATGTTGTGGTAGAACGTATGTGTCTCTTGAATCTTTCCATAATTTAGCTGAGTCAACTACAAGAAAACCACTTGGATGCTTCTTGACAGTTTCTTGAGTACCTCTATATAGCACTTTGAACCACTTAACATTAAATATGAACACTTTGAAATCTCTAAATCCAATCTCCAAGATGTCTTGAATTGTCCACACAATATTCAAGTTTCTCTGCTGTAATATTATTATCTCCTCTACTAGCTCGACTATTTTGGTCAAAACTTGCCATTACACCACAATCATATGTGGTTCTTTTGGAGTCCACACGTTGAGTGCGAAAATGTTGACCTTTTGACCACATTGCATTATGCACTTTATACTGCAACCCAATCATAAATCTTAAATATAGCTTATATGTAAGAAATTTAGTATTCAACATTATATATCTTAGAAAAATATAATATATGTTAGTTAAATATTAAAACATGTTAGTTAAATATTAAAACATCTTTTACTTCCATTCTTCTCATGTAATCTCCTCTCTCGTCCTTTCGGCTTGCTCTAGGGCATCTCTAAGACATTCAATATTGCAATCCTTTGGAAGAGCCTTTAGATTGGGTGGGTATGCCATGTGCCTTTATGTTGATCTCTTAAATTCTATTCTCTCCTCTATCCTTATATTTCTTGAATCTTCATATTTCTCAAACCACTTTTCCATCACAGAAGTGTTAAGCGGATAAAATGTAATGATCTTTTTGTGCATGGACTTATCCATCTTTCGAATGCATCCTTTTCCATGTGGCACATGTGATACCATTCGTTCATCCTCATCATTATGCATTATAAATTTGTTTCAAATATTCTAGGCATAGATGGATAAATTTGTTTCAAATATTCTAATATGTATATGAGGGATTCTTGCACCAACCATTCCTCTGCCATGATTCCTTCTAGCCTTGCCCTTTGCCTCACAAATCCCTTCAAGGTTTTCATGAGCTTTCAAGAAAGAACATCCACTCACTATGAACAATGCCACATATAGCCACCTTATCCACCACGACATGTACTAGAAAGTGCAATTGAGTTGTAGGTATGATTCTTGGAAAGTTTTCTTCAATCATACACATCACCTCAATTAACAAGTTAGAGCCTTCGTAATGGAATCTGGATGAATCTCCTTTGACACTATCCATTTATTCAACAAAAGAAGAAATGATAAATTAAATAAGAATAGATAATTTCAATGCTATATATTATACCAAAAGCACATTATAGCATCATATTCACTTTGCATTGAAGCCAACCAATTTTTTGATTTTTGTGCCTCATCATATGCCAGCCCTCCTAATTTTATGGATGACATTCCAAGTTTTCTCTTCTCTGCACCCTCCAATTAATATTGGAAGTATGAACTAGTGAGATCAATTTTTGAAAACAATAAAAGATTAATATAGAGTCCACCACAGAACATAAATCGAGGAGTGCCCAAAAAATAGATATAGTTATGTATGCACCTGCATCATCTTGTGCCAATCATGTGACTTGAGATCATACAATTCATGCTCACCCTTCTTCTTTGTTATTGTAAATGCACCCTTTAATGAGTGCATTACACCGGTTAATGTACTGTGACACGAAGTTGGGGTTTGGACTTCGGTCACTTCTCAGAATCAAAACACGCTTGTATGAAACCTCACAGCCTCCTCACCTCCCTTCCTCTCCCTAGATTAAGATAAAGATATACACATCAAAGGTGAGATCATAATTCATGGAAGGAAAGATGAAAGGCTCCGGAGAAGCAAGAATTTCTGCCAGTCTTGCAGCTCCAAACAAAAGGGCGATTCTTTGTTGGAAGAAAATCTTCCGACTCAAGATTATGTGAACGGAAACATACGGGGAATATTGGTAAGGTTCATCCGTTCGGATTGGGCGATTTGGACGGAACATATTAAAGAAAATGAATATGGCAATCACTTACAAGAGGATAAGACACATGGGGTTTGCCTTTTGATAAGGGATTAGGAGGAATTAATCATGATTAAGAAGAAAGAATGGCCAAAAAGCTATAAAAATAGAGATACACAGAGAATTGCAGTTTTAAATCCATAAAGGCTGTGCAAGAGAGGATTATATAGATGCGTAGAGCTTGAAGAGAGCTTCGCGCCTATATAAAAACTTTCAAAAACGGGCAACCGAGCGAAAAGTTATGAGCATTTTATTGCAAGACTATAAAACTGCCAAAATTCTATAAAAACAGAAATACACAGAGAATTGCAGTTTTAAATCCATATAGGCTGTGTAAGAGATGATTAGGTAGGTGCGTAGAGCTTGAAGAGAGCTTCGCGCCCATATAAAAACTTTCAAAAACGGACAACCGAGCGAAAAGTTATGAGCATTTTACTACAAGACTATAAAACTGCCAAAATTCTAAAAATTAGCAACTTTGGGAGAAATTCTAATCATCAATGAAGTAAGGGATTAAGAAATTAGTTACATAAGTGGAAAGAGCATAGAAAGAGCTTCCTAGCCATATGATCAATTTAAGAAATCAACACCCGAGTGATGAGTAATTACCGGTTGAAATTTGGGTATTGGACCACAAAAATTACACTTCTCTCTCTTTGCATGAAACCTCAATTTTCACATAGCCTCTTGCCTTTCATCTCTTTCATGATTCAAGCTAGAGGGTAAGGGTTAACATTGCTCAGCGGATAATCGTAAAGATTTACCTATGGTCCCCAAAGTCTTTCCACATGCTCATTACCGCTAAAACCATTGGTACCTCCAAAGGAGGGCGGCAATAAGGCAAGGGCTACCTTGAGAAGTCACAGGCCCGCCAAGATAATAACTCCTTATCCCACTTATCATGAATCATCAAAGAGGTCCAAAATTGGGTTAAGCATGAGGAGCTAATGCTAAATGAGACATTCACATGTAAAGAGAGTGTTTGAATAGGGGTTTGAAAGATAAGAGAATGGCAATGACACAAAATGCTCAATTGAGGAGGCTCATTCCTTCTTTTGAAAGGGAGAGGAGGGCTCCTTTTATAGGTGGAGAATCACCCTCTCTTCCATTGTTACAAATTACAACATAAAAATCTTCAACCCTTCAGTGACATAAGGGTAGATGTCACCATCAATTGTCCTCTTAGGCTAAGTCTTCTATTGATTATTAAATTGAAGACTTTTTGACTTTAAGAGTGTGATGAGATAATAGCCAAGCCTAAGTGGCATGTAGGTGGAGATCCCACTTACACATGGCGGAATTCTCCTCTTCCATGTAGGCATTCTAGAAGAATCTTTCCCAATTATGCACCTACACACACTCCTCCACATGCCTTCCACACTCCCCAACTTGTAGCCTTATGGTGAATACCATATTAATAATACAATTAAAATCCATGTGAGCATAAAGGCCCACTTTTATTTTCCACATCACTAGCCCATCTACCATACCAAAGTATTTATCAAGCATACTTGTGGCATTTACAATGTGTGCACCCTAAATCAAGTAAAACCATTATATTTGAAGGTAGAATGCTATTATCGGGGTAGCCGCCAAGCCGCTGCATCACCACGCCGTTATTCCATTGTGGGCGCTGCAATCTTCTTGGACAAGCTTCCACCTTATTTCCATTGAGAAACCATCAAAATATGCACAAAATTGACAATGAAAGATATCAATTTTTCACATCACATCTTTCCCCCCCCCCAGCAGATCCTCCTGGGGGGTCTGCTGGCCATGGTGCTCGAGGGTAGAATATCTTTAGCCGGTACTCATTGGCACGTCCAGGAACCTCCTGGCCACTTGCATCCTCTAGAAGATAGGTGTTATTTTTGAACTTTTGCTTTATCCTGAAGGGTCCTTCCCATCGTCGAAGAAGCTTCTTATCTAGCCGTTTCTCCACACGGCCATCATACCTCATGACTAAGCTTCCTTGCTTGAGTTTTGGCTTCTTCTTCTTCCTCGTGAGAGTGTCATGCCTTGCCTTGCGCCGTTGTTGTGTAGCCTCCAAATTTTGAAGTGCCTGAAGTCGCCTCTCATCCAAGATCTCCAGTTGTGCTAAGCGTTGGGCATGTGTTTCTTCTTCATTATTCAAGCGTGCAAAAGATGTGCGAAGGCTTGTGATTTCCAATTCTATTGGCAAAATAGCCTCCATTCCATAAACTAACTGAAAAGGTGTGAAACCAAGAGAGAGTTTGTGAGTTGTCCTATAGGCCCATAGGACCTCTGGCAAATGCACATCCCACTTTCTCTTCATAGTATCCACTAGCTTAGACAAAGATCCACAAAGCAGTCCATTAGTTTTTTCTACTAAACCATTACATTGGGGATAATAGGGAGTTGACATAGCATGCTTTATTTTTAATTTCTGCACCAAAGCTTCAATCAAGTCATTCCTGAAAGACCTCCCCCCATCCGTAAGGATTTCTAATGGACACCCAAATCGGGCACATATGTATTCCCTGAGAAAGGATGCCACAGCCATTGCTTTATTATTGACCATTGCCTTTGCTTCTGCCCACCTTGTTGCATAATCTGTGGCCACCAATATGTAATACTTCCCATGTGAGGAACGAGGAAGTGGGCCCACAAAATCTAATCCCCACCTTTCAAATGGACCATATGCTGGGATAGGGTTTAAGGGTCAGGGAACCAATTGCTTGTGCCCATATGCCTGGCATACTTCACAGCTTCTGCACCACTCATGGACATCTTTGCTGAGTCGAGGCCAATAATACCCTGTGTTAAGGATCCTCTGAGTTGTGCTGGCTGAGGCAAAGTGACCTGAACATTCATGACATAATTCCATAATCCTTTTGGACTCCTCTAGGCTCACCACCCTCCTAAGAATCTTATCCTTACCTTGCTTGTAAAGAACATCCCCTAGAATTGTATAAGGATGAGCTTTCCTGGTAAGCCTTTGCTTCTGTTGAGGATTCAATCCAGGAGGGAAGTATCCTGTATCTAAATAGTGTTGAACATCTTGGAGCTCAGGCCAACCTGTATCCATTAATGCAAGAGTAGCTACTTTGAAAGAAGCCAAGGTTTTAGTAGCCAATTCATCAGCCTTTTGATTATCCTTCTTGTTAACATGCACAAATTTACAAAACCTAAAAGCTTCTTTTAACTCCATTGCCCTTTTATACAATTCTTGGAGATTAGGACTCCTTGCCCTACCTCTTCAATTCCATCTTTTATGCAATCTTCTAATCCCCAAATTAATGCATTGTACTCAGCCACATTATTTGATATAGCCTTTGGAAATTCCCTACCCTTGGCCCATACCTCTTTTCCTTCTGGATCAAATAAAACTATCCCCCCAGCCCCACATTGCCTGGAAGGGCTAAAGGCTCCATCAAAATGCATAGTGAAAGCAGTTGGTGGCGTTTCCAAATCTTCATATACCTCTTCCTTTGCTCCTGTTCCTTCTTCCTCTTCCTTCCTTGTAAGCAAATCTGCAAGAGAGGCCCTAGTGGTGTTTTCTGTGATAAAAGTGAAAGAGAATTCTTGAAGCTCGCAAATCCACTTTGCAAACTTCCCTCCTGCAGGATTGGGTTTGCGGACCAAGAATTGTAAATAAGGTTGAGATGTGAGATGTGAGGAAGAAAAAAGGGCGAGGTAACAAGTATGACCTGAACTTCTTTACTGCAAAAACAAGAGACAAACCACCTTTCTCCATTTCACCATACCTCTCCTCGGCATCAGTGAGTTGTCGGCTTGCATAATACACTGGTTGCATACGCCCTTGCTCTCCCTTTTGCAAGAGTATAGCACCTACTGAATGTGATGAGACACTTGGGTTCACATAAAAGTCCTCCCCCCACCTAGGAGGCTGCACAATCGGACTTTGACTCGTGCATTCCTTGAGCAAACAAAAAGATTGAATTTGATCGGGCCCCCATTGGAAAGAAACATTCTTCTTTGTCAACAGATTTATAGGATACATCTTTTCAGAGAACATGTCAACAAAGCGTTGGTAATACTTTGTTTTACCCAAAATCCTCCTTACCTCCCTTACATTGGTAGGTGGTGGGAGGGCCACAATTGCCTGCACCTTCTCAGGATCCATCTCTATGCCTTCTTCTGAGATAACATGTCCCAAGAGAACCACCTTCCTTCGTGCCAAGCGGCATTTTCCAGGATTAAGACACCCTTTTGCATCATCAATACTTTGCAAGGCCAACCTCAACTTTTCCAAGTGATCCATGCGGCTTGAGTAAATGCAAAAATCATCCAAAAAGACCCTTATAAACTTCCCCAAGTAAGGTGCAAATACCTGACTCATGAAGCGTTGAAAAGTTGCTGGTGCATTGGTCAAGCCAAATGGCATCACCCTATAGGCGTACACTCCCCAAGGGGTGATAAATGAGGTTTTCCTTTGATCTTCTTCACAAATTCGGATTTGAAAGTATCCAGAGTATCCATCACACACTGAATACAACTCATGACCTGCAACTTGATCCAAAATCTCATCCTGAAAGGGTAGAGGATAATAATCCCTCTTTGTGCATGCATTCAGAGGGCGAAAGTCCACACACACACGCCATTTTCCACCCTTTTTGGGAGTGACTACAACTGGGGAGATCCACTCTGAATTCTCTACTGGAAAAATAAATCCAGCTTCAAGCAAATTAGTTACCTCCTTCTTAAGCACCTCTGCTTGCACTACTCCCAAACGCCTTAGCCGCTGTACCACTGGCTTACTTTGGGGTTTGAGATCAATCTTGTGCTCTACTAAGGTAGCTTGGCGTACTTGTGAGTAGCTGTTTGCAAAAAGGTTAGGAAATCCATCCAACATTTTTAAGTAATCCTCCCTTTCAGTACCTGCTATGGACTCATCAAGAAGAAGTTCATTTTGTTAGTGAAGACTAGTGAGGTCCACATCTCCTTTCTTGCACATGGTTGAAGAAGCTTCCCCTTCCAAGGCTCCATTGTCTTTAGCATCCCCTCGATCCCTTCCCAGGGAAAGACCAAATGCAACTCCCTCCACCTCTCCTTCTGAGATGGAATCCTCGGAGCTACCACTTGTCTCTTCTTCATCGGATAACTCTGACTCTGAACTTTCGGAAGTTGAAGGTTCACCTCTTACCACCTTCTTGCGACGACTCTTGATGTTGTAGTGGACCTTCTTATTCTCACTTTGTAGAATAAGATCACCTGTCTCCCACTTTTGAATCGCCTTCACTTGGCGAAGCCATGGCCTACCCAATATCAATGGATAAGCCCTAGCATCAGGCTTTGTAGGAATGACCTGGAAAGTTGTAGGCACAGAAATACCACATACATCCACTCCCAAATTCCTGACAATTCCTAAGGTTTTCACCCTAGTATTATCAGCAAGTTTGATGCGATAGGGAGAGTTGGTAGAAGACAACTTTAAATCAGCATCTTTCATTGTTTTTTCACTCATGACATTGATTGATGCACCTCCATCAATGTATGCATTAGAAATTGTCTGCCCCTCAATGATGACATTAATCACAGGCACATCATCTCCTACATCAATATCCACTTTTTGAACCATAGGAGTCCCATTATCCCTCTTCTTCTTTTTCCTAGATTCCCTTGTGCTAGCCAGCTTACCCCATTCCTTTCTGAGCTTGGGAGAGAGTGCCAAAAGCTGCCCAAATGTGATTTGTGCCATTTTCTCCCTAAGATCTGTCAAGAGGTCATAACTAAGAGATCCTTGTCCAAGAGGAAAATCAGATTGTCCAATTTTTCTCCTAGATGACTTCTTCTTCTTCTTATTTTTCTCCTCTTCTTCAGATTTATCTTCTTGTTCTTCTTCTTCCTGGCTTCTAGTTTTACGACCCCTTTTTGCCATTAATGGCATCAATGTTTCCTCTTCTTCTGAGCATATTTCCTCTAAAAGTGCTAAACTTTTATCCTCACTTTTTCTCAACTTTGGACACTCAGTGCGATAGTGCCCCTTCTCTTGACATTCATAGCATGTGACGCTACTTCTATCCCTAGGTTTATCCTCAGCTCGTGGAACCCTAGGTGGCCTGGCATTGACTAAGTGTAACTTCAAATCAGCAAATTCTGCCATAAGTTGTGCAATGTTATGATCCAAGGATGGAGCTTGTACCTAAGATGTTGAGGCTATCTCTACTCGTGGTGGGGTTGGCACACTTGGAGAAGATTGGAATGTAGACTCAATATGAAGAGTGGCCTCCTTCTTCAAAGCAATACGAAGGGCCTCTTTAAAACTAGTGGGATCTTTGCTAAGAACTTTTCCATGCAAGCGGGGATCCAAAGCCCTGATAAACTTGCTCATCTTAAGGTGCTCCATTGCTAAAGAACTCTTTGAATCTTCCATAGAAGGTGAAGAAGAAGAAGCAACAACATGTAAAGCAGCTTGTTGATATTTGATGAATAAGGCTTCATACCTCACTGAAAAGGCAGAAACTGACTCTCCGTCCTTTTGGAAAATTTGATCCAATTGCAATAGTAAAGCATTTGGCGACTCCACTGTCCCAAATCTCTCCTTCATTGCTTTGGTCAACCTTTCCCAATCATTCTTGGACTCCTCTGGCAAAGCCTCATGCCAAGTTAAGGCCACACCCTCCAAGAAATCTGGAAGTATTTCTACCCTCTCCTTCATAGACCAACCCGTCAAGCGGCATGCTCGGTTAAACTCTCGGAGATAACTCCCCGGGTCTTCTCCTTCCGATCCACGGAACACCGGAATGTTGAACATCTTGCACCAAAAGATGAGTAGTGACAAGGGAAATTTACTTGTTTCAAAGCAACTTTCCTTTAATCATGCGGGACCTTGAGGTTAAAATAGAATAATTCTAAGTAAAACCTGCCCGCCGCCTCCACCAAAAGATGTGACACGAAGTTGGGGTTTGGACTTCGGTCACTTCTCAGAATCAAAACACGCTTGTATGAAACCTCACAGCCTCCTCACCTCCCTTTCTCTCCCTAGATTAAGATAAAGATATACACATCAAAGGTGAGATCATAATTCATGGAAGGAAAAATGAAAGGCTCCGGAGAAGCAAGAATTTCTGCCAGTCTTGCAGCTCCAAACAAAAGGGAGATTCTTTGTTGGAAGAAAATCTTCCGACTCAAGATTATGTGAACGGAAACATACGGGGAATATTGGTAAGGTTCATCCGTTCGGATTGGGCGATTTGGGCGGAACATATTAAAGAAAATGAATATGGCAATCACTTACAAGAGGATAAGACACATGGGGTTTGCCTTTTGATAAGGGATTAGGAGGAATTAATCATGATTAAGAAGAAAGAATGGCCAAAAAGCTATAAAAACAGAGATACACAGAGAATTGCAGTTTTAAATCCATAAAGGCTGTGCAAGAGAGGATTATATAGATGCGTAGAGCTTCGCGCCTATATAAAAACTTTCAAAAACGGGCAATCGAGCGAAAAGTTATGAGCATTTTACTGCAAGACTATAAAACTGCCAAAATTCTATAAAAATAGAAATACACAAAGAATTGCAGTTTTAAATCCATATAGGCTGTGTAAGAGATGATTAGATAGGTGCGTAGAGCTTGAAGAGAGCTTCGCGCCCATATAAAAACTTTCAAAAACGGACAACCGAGCGAAAAGTATGAGCATTTTACTACAAGACTATAAAACTGCCAAAATTCTAAAAATTAGCAACTTTGGGAGAAATTCTAATCATCAATGAAGTAAGGGATTAAGAAATTAGTTACATAAGTGGAAAGAGCATAGAAAGAGCTTCCTAGCCATATGATCAATTTAAGAAATCAACACACGAGTGATGAGTAATTACCGGTTGAAATTTGGGTATTGGACCACAAAAATTGCACTTCTCTCTCTTTGCATGAAACCTCAATTTTCACATAGCCTCTTGCCTTTCATCTCCTTCATGATTCAAGCTAGAGGGTAAGGGTTAACATTGCTCAGCGGACAATCGTAAAGATTTACCTATGGTCCCCAAAGTCTTTCCACATGCTCATTACCGCTAAAACCATTGGTACCTCCAAAGGAGGGCGGCAATAAGGCAAGGGCTACCTTGAGAAGTCACAGGCCCGCCAAGATAATAACTCCTTATCCCACTTATCATGAATCATCAAAGAGGTCCAAAATTGGGTTAAGCATGAGGAGCTAATGCTAAATGAGACATTCACATGTAAAGAGAGTGTTTGAATAGGGGTTTGAAAGATAAGAGAATGGCAATGACACAAAATGCTCAATTGAGGAGGCTCATTCCTTCTTTTGAAAGGGAGAGGAGGGCTCCTTTTATAGGTGGAGAATCACCCTCTCTTCCATTGTTACAAATTACAACATAAAAATCTTCAACCCTTCAGTGACATAAGGGTAGATGTCACCATCAATTGTCCTCTTAGGCTAAGTCTTCTATTGATTATTAAATTGAAGACTTTTTGACTTTGAGAGTGTGATGAGATAATAGCCAAGCCTAAGTGGCATGTAGGTGGAGATCCCACTTACACATGGCGGAATTCTCCTCTTCCATGTAGGCATTCTAGAAGAATCTTTCCCAATTATGCACCTACACACACTCCTCCACATGCCTTCCACACTCCCCAACTTGTAGCCTTATGGTGAATACCATATTAATAATACAATTAAAATCCATGTGAGCATAAAGGCCCACTTTTATTTCCCACATCACTAGCCCATCTACCATACCAAAGTATTTATCAAGCATACTTGTGGCATTTATAATGTGTGCACCCTAAATCAAGTAAAACCATTATATTTGAAGGTAGAATGCTGTTATCGGGGTAGCCGCCAAGCCGCTGCATCACCACGCCGTTATTCCATTGTGGGCGCTGCAATCTTCTTGGACAAGCTTCCACCTTATTTCCATTGAGAAACCATCAAAATATGCACAAAATTGACAATGAAAGATATCAATTTTTCACATCACAGTACGAAAAGATGAAATTTGATTCTTAAGATCCTTTTCCTCTTGCCTTGTCAACCTCCATGGCACCTCTGGTAAAACCACCTTGTCATTGAATACCCTTGGCCATACATTTTCCATGCATCCGATGTCCTTTAGGTCATCTCTTATTGCATGGGTGTCTTTTCAATTAGATGGCCCCAAATCATTGATGCCACATTCTTAAAAATGTACATTGGATCCAAAAGATGATTTATTCTTAACTCTATCCAATATGGTAGTACATGATAGAAGATTGAGTACCTTTTCATGCCCGTGGGTGTTGTGATGATGGGAGTCACTCCCATCTCTCGTCCCACTCTTCATCTCTCCATCTTCCCTCCAATGGCATTGTAGGAGTCAAATGCCATATGGCTTCCCTCTCTGCACCTCTCATCACAATCGGAGAAACCTGTGAGATCCCTGTTCCCACCGCGCAACGGATTCGGGGTACTAGCAGCGGAAGTAGCACTTCTTGCGCGAGGCAGGGTCCCACACTCGGGGCCTCGTCCACGGATATCCGGACAAAAGACTAATCCGTCGGTTTTTCCAAAACCAGACCCGGAAAAACTTCCCTTATCCGGAAAGCACGGGCGATTCCACCAGGATAATTTTTACTCTAACGTAGTCAAAACTCTTACTGATCAAACAGATCCGACTGCATCTATAAAGATACTTGGTCAGATCAAGGAAGAAACTTGCACTTGGATCATTGGGATCAACGCTTTTTTCCCCACCAAGGAGGCACAGCCGTTGATTCCTATCCATAGAACAATTACTATCCGGGATTTACTTTATCTATCGTAATAACAGAAATTGAGTCTCGATTTACGGATCCATCAGTCCAGCCTAACCCCATCCGATCCCATGGGTTAGCCAACCGCCCAACCACTGTAGTGATGGGATCCAATTTGGAATTTGGTTAGGTTTTGTCCCGGGTACCAAGGAAAAGAGTTCCAAGGCCCCCTAGCCGGAATTTCATGCAAACATAAAACTAGCCACACCACTTACACACCCAATATGAAAATTGTCTTTTTCTTAGCATCAGCTAACTTTAAAACAATCCTTTAATGAAACCATAGTACCACTGATCACAATCTCCCAAATTATCCAGTTGATTCATAATTTCCCATCATTCCTTCATCAGAGTATCTATGGCATCATTGGCAACTAGAACGCTCACCACCTGTCCACACAGGGGCCGTTTCAATAGTTCCTAGCCCATAATACTCAACAATATAATCACTTATCAAGATGGACTCTCGTTGAAGATCAGCAAGATCAACCAACAGATCCATATAAAAGAGCCATGGACTCATCCGTTGAGGACCAGCAAGGTCAGTCAACCAGATCCATGCCCGGTTCCAGAAAACAACTCTTACTCCTTGTTCCAATATCTTCCTCGACGCACGCGTGGGTATCCTAGGCGACCCAGAGCCCGAGCACCGTATGGTCAGCACCCTCTAGGATCCTTCGCAGGTGACCTAGCGCTTCACTCATAGGCCGCTTCCTTGGTCCCTCATCCACCGTACCGGAAGCTCACCATTTTAATCGAACCGAGGCTGGTCAAGACCTCGGCCGACCTTGCTACGTGAGACGTCCTCCATTGACTCTCCGTCAGCAGTTGCAACTTTATCAGTTAGGTCTCCACGACCTTAATCACAAGATGGTCAAAATGCTTTCCCAGCATTCTTGACATAAAACAGCCATTTACAAACAGCATTTACAAACAGTTTACAAATACAATTTCTATGTTAACTCTCATTTTTCCACATTATCCCTCATACAATCCACATTACTTATTCCACATTTCATTTATATGTGTACTCATCCAATCACATCATTTTCCATCTCTTCACTTCAGATTCCTTCACATCACATATCATATATTCACATCCATATCCACATCCATACATCCACATCCACATCCACATTCACATCCATACATCCACATCTACATGCTTATCTCCATTTTCACATCCTCATTTATACATCCACATCCCATATCCACATTCATACATACACATCCATATCCACATCCATATCCACATTCATACATCCACATCCACATCCACATTCACATCCATACATCCACATCTACATGCTTATCTCCATTTTCACATCCTCATTTATACATCCACATCCCATATCCACATTCATACATACACATCCATATCCACATCCACATGCATACATACACATCCATATCCACATCCACATGCATACATACATCCACATCCACATTCCCATTCACATATATACATCCATATCTACATGCACATTCACATCCATACATCCACATCTATATGCTCATTCACATCCATACATCCACATTCATGCATCCACATCTACATGCTTATCTCCATTTTCACATCCTCATTTATACATCCACATCCCATATCCACATTCATACATACACATCCATATCCACATCCACATGCATACATACATCCACATCCACATTCCCATTCACATATATACATCCATATCTACATGCACATTCACATCCATACATCCACATCTATATGCTCATTCACATCCATACATCCACATTCATGTATCCACATCTACATGCATACATCCATACATCCCCATCCACATTTACATCCATGCATCCACATCTACATCCTCATTCACATCCATACATCCACATTCATACATCCATACATCCACATTCATACATCCACATCCACATCCACATTCACATCCATACATCCACATCTACATGCTTATCTCCATTTTCACATCCTCATTTATACATCCACATCCCATATCCACATTCATACATACACATCCATATCCACATCCACATGCATACATACATCCACATCCACATTCCCATTCCCATATATACATCCATATCTACATGCACATTCATGCATACATACATCCATATCCACATCCACATTCCCATTCACATATATACATCCATATCTACATGCACATTCACATCCATACATCCACATCTATATGCTCATTCACATCCATACATCCACATTCATGCATCCACATCTACATGCATACATTCATACATCCACATCCACATTTACATCCATGCATCCACATCTACATCCTCATTCACATCCATACATCCACATTCATACATCCATACATCCACATTCATACATCCACATCCACATCCACATTCACATCCATACATCCACTTCTACATGCTTATCTCCATTTTCACATCCTCATTTATACATCCACATCCCATATCCACATTCATACATACACATCCATATCCATATCCACATGCATCTTATCATATCTTATCACTTCCCATATCTTTTATGCATACCTCTATGCATGAAATTCAATTATGCTAAAAGTAACACTTTTATAATAAAATATTCAACTTTTATGCATACCTCTATGCATGAAATCCAATATGATAAAAGTAACACTTTTGATATAAAAAAATTATCCTTTATGCATACTTCTATGCATGAAAATTAAAAATGATAAAAGTAACACTTTTGATAAAAAAAATTATCCTTTATGCATGATATTAAAATTCAATTTCTCCATGATTATAATGAAATTCTTTCAATTAATCTAGGATGATAATTCCTAGAATATGGTAGGAAGTCCTCTTTTTATGCTTTGAATGAAATTATTTTATGCATAATTTTTATAAAAATTTTGCCATAGCTCCGCTGCTATGACTGATAAATCTCAATTTTTTCTAAGGGATAAAGCTTATCATTAAGGAAATAATTAAAATGATCTCTAATTGGATCATTATTCTATAGTGGATTGAATCATCAATATGCATAAACTAAAAGCATAGAAAAAAGCCATTAAATTGGTCTCAAGCATAGCTTAATCTTGGGTTAAGGAAAAGCTTTATGAAAAGCTTGATTTGGATTGAGAACGGGTCATGAGTATGACCATTTCTTGAGTGAGAGAGAGAATTTACATAAAAATCATTAGAATTTAAACATAAATGAAAATTAACTTCAATAACATTTATTAACTTATGTAACTCTTCACTACTATTCAAACTTCAATAGTATTTAAAAAAAAACCATAACAATTAAACTTCTCAAGCTTGAGAGGGGTTGAGAAGAGAGAAACATTGAGAAATTATAGAAAGATCAATATTCACTAATTACCTTACAACTTGCTTGATTCTTTGTTCACGGTAGAGGCCCCCAACCAATCAATTGGTTAAGTATGTTGATGGAGCCACTAATGGGGATTGAAGAAAGAGGGAAGCTCCAAAAACTAGTGAATTATTAAATGAATTCACAGTTCTTGGCTTAGGTGGAGTAGAGTAACGATGCATAAACACTAACTATTTTTCAACAAGGGGGAGGCTTCTATTTATAGGAAAAATTGAGCTCCTAACCAAACAAACTGATTCTAGAATTTTCTAAATCAGTTTGGTCAATATTTGACCATTTTTAGGTCAGTTAAGCTAACTTTTTGGAACTAGACTTGAATGAGGAGAGAGGAGAGATGAAATATCTCAATTTTTATGAGTTTAAAACTCATTCAAGCATGTGAAATATGCACCTCCTTTAAAGAACTCCCCTTCCTTACATATGTGTCATAATGGAATCATTTTAATATTGCTCATAGTTTTTTTTTTACTAATAAACCTTGTATATTTTTCAACTCTTCATCTTATGTGAAATATGCACCTCCTTTAAAGAATTCCCCTTCCTTACATATGTGTCATAATGGAATCATTTTAATATTGCTCATAGTTTTTTACTAATAAACCTTGTACGTTTTCAACTCTTCATCTTATGTGAAATATGCACCTCCTTTAAAGAATTCCCCTTCCTTACATATGTGTCATAATGGCATCATTTTAATATTGCTCATAGTTTTTTACTAATAAACCTTGTACATTTTCAACTCTTCACCTTATGTGAGCATTTACTCATTTTTGGGTATCTTCTTTTTTTCAAATTTGGATTTATCTCTTCCCTACACATGGATTGATGCTATTGGCCCATAGGAACCTTAATTGGACCATAGTCTAAAGATTTCTGAAAATCTAGACCCTTAGACTAAGGTTCTTTATACCTATTTCTAATTAATTCCAATTGCACATTGGAAAATTCTTTTTGAATTTCTATTTCAGGGGAACTCATCTGAATTATAAGAGATATTTTTCTATCCAAAAATATTCAAAATCTGAATATTCTCTCTCTAGAATATTTTTCTCTCTCTAGGCTAAAACAGATAGAAACAAGGTCTTTATATTTCTGAAGAGGGTTGATTACAGGGGAAGATACTAGACATCAAAAAGGGGTTGGGGGAGGAATCTTACATTCTACCCCACTTAAAAAACGCGAGATGTCCTCATCTCGCAACTTGTGATAATTTCGCAAGATTCACGAATATGAGACTTAGAGAAAAATTTTAATCAAGATTAACCACCAAGAAACGTCTTAAAGAGAGCAAGATTCAAAATAAGAACAAGATTTAAACTTTATTCATTCTCGGAACTTATACAGTAAAGATAGAAGAACTCTTTACACTTCCATAAGCCCGTCCATCATATGATCACAAAAGCAATCCTCACAAGCTGCACAAGTATAAGGTAACTCATCTATGGGAATGATTCTGTGGGTTATTGCTGCGCCTATCTCAGTGGTATGAGGTGTTCTAACAAAAGGACCTCTGAGAGGCAAGCCAAAAATGGGGTAAAGGCATATCTTCTCATGAGGAAGAAAACACGCCAGTAAGAAGACCCGCTCAGAAAACCCAGGATGCCTTGATCTCATGACGCAGTAGTATCGGGGACCCAAACCCAAAGCTTCAATAACCATGGCCAAGCGGACATTGTTACGAAAGTGCTGCTGACCCCAGGGTGTTACCCTAGTTATGTCTTGATAGGTCCGCCATTTTGTCTGCGCTACAGAAGTTCCCAAGTGAGGGAAAAGTGAGCGCTCATACTGCTCTATAAAATCTTTCTTCACAGACTCCCTTGCGTCTTGAAGGTGAGAAATCATTAGGGATAAAACTAGTTCTTGTTGCCAAGCCATGAAGGAGATTAAGAAAGAAAGGAGATCGATGGAAGTAAGATTACTATGAGCGACAAGTAAAAGTTACGACTTATATAAAGGAAGGAGCTAGCGTAACTTAGAAGCCAACGGTAACTTGCCACTGAAGTTTTACCGTCTTTCCATGATTTGGGTTTGACACATTTTTCTATAGAAGGCATTAAGAATTTTGAGATGAAGAGATAAAAGAAGCTTGTAGGCTAAGTCACCTACTTTCATTGAATTCAGATATAAGGCTCACAATATCTGGGGGATAACTTCATATACTCCCCAAGAGATAAAGAACTTCTTTTGGGCCGTACTCGAATGAAGACCAAAACCTTGATATCCAAAACATCGATTCTCACTTCTGAACTCATTGTTCTGAATCCTTAAAACAGGTGGGACTCTTGAGAAGTATTCTAGGAAAAGGGTCTTCCTTTGTTAAACAGAACTTTCTTTTATTTTAGAGAGGGAATAATTATAAGATCAGAAAGGGAGATTCTTACTCCTGTATACCTCGAAGGCTGGGAGGCTTCTATTTATAGGAAAAATTGAGCTCCTAACCAAACAAACTGATTCTAGAATTTTCTAAATCAGTTTGGTCAATATTTGACCATTTTTAGGTCAGTTAAGCTAACTTTTTGGAACTAGACTTGAATGAGGAGAGAGGAGAGATGAAATATCTTAATTTTTATGAGTTTAAAACTCATTCAAGCATGTGAAATATGCACCTCCTTTAAAGAACTCCCCTTCCTTACATATGTGTCATAATGGAATCATTTTAATATTGCTCATAGTTTTTTTTTACTAATAAACCTTGTATATTTTCAACTCTTCATCTTATGTGAAATATGCACCTCCTTTAAAGAATTCCCCTTCCTTACATATGTGTCATAATGGAATCATTTTAATATTGCTCATAGTTTTTTACTAATAAACCTTGTACGTTTTCAACTCTTCATCTTATGTGAAATATGCACCTCCTTTAAAGAATTCCCCTTCCTTACATATGTGTCATAATGGCATCATTTTAATATTGCTCATAGTTTTTTACTAATAAACCTTGTACATTTTCAACTCTTCACCTTATGTGAGCATTTACTCATTTTTGGGTATCTTCTTTTTTTCAAATTTGGATTTATCTCTTCCCTACACATGGATTGATGCTATTGGCCCATAGGAACCTTAATTGGACCATAGTCTAAAGATTTCTGAAAATCTAGACCCTTAGACTAAGGTTCTTTATACCTATTTCTAATTAATTCCAATTGCACATTGGAAAATTCTTTTTGAATTTCTATTTCAGGGGAACTCATCTGAATTATAAGAGATATTTTTCTATCCAAAAATATTCAAAATCTGAATATTCTCTCTCTAGAATATTTTTCTCTCTCTAGGCTAAAACAGATAGAAACAAGGTCTTTATATTTCTGAAGAGGGTTGATTACAGGGGAAGATACTAGACATCAAAAAGGGGTTGGGGGAGGAATCTTACATTCTACCCCACTTAAAAAACGCGAGATGTCCTCATCTCGCAACTTGTGATAATTTCGCAAGATTCACGAATATGAGACTTAGAGAAAAATTTTAATCAAGATTAACCACCAAGAAACGTCTTAAAGAGAGCAAGATTCAAAATAAGAACAAGATTTAAACTTTATTCATTCTCGGAACTTATACAGTAAAGATAGAAGAACTCTTTACACTTCCATAAGCCCGTCCATCATATGATCACAAAAGCAATCCTCACAAGCTGCACAAGTATAAGGTAACTCATCTATGGGAATGATTCTGTGGGTTATTGCTGCGCCTATCTCAGTGGTATGAGGTGTTCTAACAAAAGGACCTCTGAGAGGCAAGCCAAAAATGGGGTAAAGGCATATCTTCTCATGAGGAAGAAAACACGCCAGTAAGAAGACCCGCTCAGAAAACCCAGGATGCCTTGATCTCATGACGCAGTAGTATCGGGGACCCAAACCCAAAGCTTCAATAACCATGGCCAAGCGGACATTGTTACGAAAGTGCTGCTGACCCCAGGGTGTTACCCTAGTTATGTCTTGATAGGTCCGCCATTTTGTCTGCGCTACAGAAGTTCCCAAGTGAGGGAAAAGTGAGCGCTCATACTGCTCTATAAAATCTTTCTTCACAGACTCCCTTGCGTCTTGAAGGTGAGAAATCATTAGGGATAAAACTAGTTCTTGTTGCCAAGCCATGAAGGAGATTAAGAAAGAAAGGAGATCGATGGAAGTAAGATTACTATGAGCGACAAGTAAAAGTTACGACTTATATAAAGGAAGGAGCTAGCGTAACTTAGAAGCCAACGGTAACTTGCCACTGAAGTTTTACCGTCTTTCCATGATTTGGGTTTGACACATTTTTCTATAGAAGGCATTAAGAATTTTGAGATGAAGAGATAAAAGAAGCTTGTAGGCTAAGTCACCTACTTTCATTGAATTCAGATATAAGGCTCACAATATCTGGGGGATAACTTCATATACTCCCCAAGAGATAAAGAACTTCTTTTGGGCCGTACTCGAATGAAGACCAAAACCTTGATATCCAAAACATCGATTCTCACTTCTGAACTCATTGTTCTGAATCCTTAAAACAGGTGGGACTCTTGAGAAGTATTCTAGGAAAAGGGTCTTCCTTTGTTAAACAGAACTTTCTTTTATTTTAGAGAGGGAATAATTATAAGATCAGAAAGGGAGATTCTTACTCCTGTATACCTCGAAGGCTGGGGAGGAATCTTACATTCTACCCCACTTAAAAGTGCGAGATGTCCTCATCTCGCAAGGTAGAGGACAACTCTTTTTCTTAACATCCAATTTTATTTTGGGGTTCCTTATATTCTGGTCAACCCAACAGAACACTGGGATAAATATCCCTTATATAGAACTCATCATTAATATTCAGATCATATCATTCATATCTTTAACATGATAATGGTCCATTAGACCGAAAAATTTCCTTCTGAACATTCCTCCACGAGAATTTCAGTCAAGCAAGTTCTCAATTTGTCATCCCTTAACTTGATCTACTGATCAAGTGTTAACAGTAACAATTTGACAGCACAACCCACTAATCTCATAGTGATTTGCTGAATTCATTATCATCATTCCAGTTATGAATATCATCACTGGGACTCGTCCCATTCATCCTCATTGTGGTTTTGTTCAGATTTTTATATTTCAACTAATTTCAGAAATCATCATTTTTCAATCAGAATTTTCAATCAGAATCCAATTCAATTCATCAATTCTCAAACAGAATTAAAAATCATATCAACCACATTCGAATTCATCATCTGGATAGCATTAACGCTTATAATTTCAAGTCTTAGATTTACTCGTATATACTGTCAGTAAAGAGCTGCAGTATACTCTCGGTATATACGGGTAGTCGTGGCTCTTGGAATTATAAGGTAAATACCATCATGTCTAGGCCTCAAGCAAGTCAGGGATTCTATATAATTGCGGTACTTCTATCTGAAGACCCAATTACCAAATTACGAATTTCAGTTTGAATATCAAATTGTATGAATTATATCACACAATTACAACCTTTTTGTGTTTCTACATAAATTTTTGACATATTTGTCTTCTCAGTTGATCTTTATTAACCAAATGCTCTGATACCAACTGTGAGATCCCTGTTCCCACCGCGCAACGGATTCGGGGTACTAGCAGCGGAAGTAGCACTTCTTGTGCGAGGCAGGGTCCCACACTCGGGACCTCGTCCACGGATATCCGGACAAAAGACTAATCCGTCGGTTTTTCCAAAACCAGACCCGGAAAAACTTCCCTTATCCGGAAAGCACGGGCGATTCCACCAGGATAATTTTTACTCTAACGTAGTCAAAACTCTTACTGATCAAACAGATCCGACTGCATCTATAAAGATACTTGGTCAGATCAAGGAAGAAACTTGCACTTGGATCATTGGGATCAACGCTTTTTTCCCCACCAAGGAGGCACAGCCGTTGATTCCTATCCATAGAACAATTACTATCCGGGATTTACTTTATCTATCGTAATAACAGAAATTGAGTCTCGATTTACGGATCCATCAGTCCAGCCTAACCCCATCCGATCCCATGGGTTAGCCAACCGCCCAACCACTGTAGTGATGGGATCCAATTTGGAATTTGGTTAGGTTTTGTCCCGGGTACCAAGGAAAAGAGTTCCAAGGCCCCCTAGCCGGAATTTCATGCAAACATAAAACTAGCCACACCACTTACACACCCAATATGAAAATTGTCTTTTTCTTAGCATCAGCTAACTTTAAAACAATCCTTTAATGAAACCATAGTACCACTGATCACAATCTCCCAAATTATCCAGTTGATTCATAATTTCCCATCATTCCTTCATCAGAGTATCTATGGCATCATTGGCAACTAGAACGCTCACCACCTATCCACACAGGGGCCGTTTCAATAGTTCCTAGCCCATAATACTCAACAATATAATCACTTATCAAGATGGACTCTCGTTGAAGATCAGCAAGATCAACCAACAGATCCATATAAAAGAGCCATGGACTCATCCGTTGAGGACCAGCAAGGTCAGTCAACCAGATCCATACCCGGTTCCAGAAAACAACTCTTACTCCTTGTTCCAATATCTTCCTCGATGCACGCGTGGGTATCCTAGGCGACCCAGAGCCCGAGCACCGTATGGTCAGCACCCTCTAGGATCCTTCGCAGGTGACCTAGCGCTTCACTCATAGGCCGCTTCCTTGGTCCCTCATCCACCGTACCGGAAGCTCACCATTTTAATCGAACCGAGGCTGGTCAAGACCTCGGCCGACCTTGCTACGTGAGACGTCCTCCATTGACTCTCCGTCAGCAGTTGCAACTTTATCAGTTAGGTCTCCACGACCTTAATCACAAGATGGTCAAAATGCTTTCCCAGCATTCTTGACATAAAACAGCCATTTACAAACAGCATTTACAAACAGTTTACAAATACAATTTCTATGTTAACTCTCATTTTTCCACATTATCCCTCATACAATCCACATTACTTATTCCACATTTCATTTATATGTGTACTCATCCAATCACATCATTTTCCATCTCTTCACTTCAGATTCCTTCACATCACATATCATATATTCACATCCATATCCACATCCATACATCCACATCCACATCCACATTCACATCCATACATCCACATCTACATGCTTATCTCCATTTTCACATCCTCATTTATACATCCACATCCCATATCCACATTCATACATACACATCCATATCCACATCCATATCCACATTCATACATCCACATCCACATCCACATTCACATCCATACATCCACATCTACATGCTTATCTCCATTTTCACATCCTCATTTATACATCCACATCCCATATCCACATTCATACATACACATCCATATCCACATCCACATGCATACATACACATCCATATCCACATCCACATGCATACATACATCCACATCCACATTCCCATTCACATATATACATCCATATCTACATGCACATTCACATCCATACATCCACATCTATATGCTCATTCACATCCATACATCCACATTCATGCATCCACATCTACATGCTTATCTCCATTTTCACATCCTCATTTATACATCCACATCCCATATCCACATTCATACATACACATCCATATCCACATCCACATGCATACATACATCCACATCCACATTCCCATTCACATATATACATCCATATCTACATGCACATTCACATCCATACATCCACATCTATATGCTCATTCACATCCATACATCCACATTCATGTATCCACATCTACATGCATACATCCATACATCCCCATCCACATTTACATCCATGCATCCACATCTACATCCTCATTCACATCCATACATCCACATTCATACATCCATACATCCACATTCATACATCCACATCCACATCCACATTCACATCCATACATCCACATCTACATGCTTATCTCCATTTTCACATCCTCATTTATACATCCACATCCCATATCCACATTCATACATACACATCCATATCCACATCCACATGCATACATACATCCACATCCACATTCCCATTCCCATATATACATCCATATCTACATGCACATTCATGCATACATACATCCATATCCACATCCACATTCCCATTCACATATATACATCCATATCTACATGCACATTCACATCCATACATCCACATCTATATGCTCATTCACATCCATACATCCACATTCATGCATCCACATCTACATGCATACATTCATACATCCACATCCACATTTACATCCATGCATCCACATCTACATCCTCATTCACATCCATACATCCACATTCATACATCCATACATCCACATTCATACATCCACATCCACATCCACATTCACATCCATACATCCACTTCTACATGCTTATCTCCATTTTCACATCCTCATTTATACATCCACATCCCATATCCACATTCATACATACACATCCATATCCATATCCACATGCATCTTATCATATCTTATCACTTCCCATATCTTTTATGCATACCTCTATGCATGAAATTCAATTATGCTAAAAGTAACACTTTTATAATAAAATATTCAACTTTTATGCATACCTCTATGCATGAAATCCAATATGATAAAAGTAACACTTTTGATATAAAAAAATTATCCTTTATGCATACTTCTATGCATGAAAATTAAAAATGATAAAAGTAACACTTTTGATAAAAAAAATTATCCTTTATGCATGATATTAAAATTCAATTTCTCCATGATTATAATGAAATTCTTTCAATTAATCTAGGATGATAATTCCTAGAATATGGTAGGAAGTCCTCTTTTTATGCTTTGAATGAAATTATTTTATGCATAATTTTTATAAAAATTTTGCCATAGCTCCGCTGCTATGACTGATAAATCTCAATTTTTTCTAAGGGATAAAGCTTATCATTAAGGAAATAATTAAAATGATCTCTAATTGGATCATTATTCTATAGTGGATTGAATCATCAATATGCATAAACTAAAAGCATAGAAAAAAGCCATTAAATTGGTCTCAAGCATAGCTTAATCTTGGGTTAAGGAAAAGCTTTATGAAAAGCTTGATTTGGATTGAGAACGGGTCATGAGTATGACCATTTCTTGAGTGAGAGAGAGAATTTACATAAAAATCATTAGAATTTAAACATAAATGAAAATTAACTTCAATAACATTTATTAACTTATGTAACTCTTCACTACTATTCAAACTTCAATAGTATTTAAAAAAAAAACCATAACAATTAAACTTCTCAAGCTTGAGAGGGGTTGAGAAGAGAGAAACATTGAGAAATTATAGAAAGATCAATATTCACTAATTACCTTACAACTTGCTTGATTCTTTGTTCACGGTAGAGGCCCCCAACCAATCAATTGGTTAAGTATGTTGATGGAGCCACTAATGGGGATTGAAGAAAGAGGGAAGCTCCAAAAACTAGTGAATTATTAAATGAATTCACAGTTCTTGGCTTAGGTGGAGTAGAGTAACGATGCATAAACACTAACTATTTTTCAACAAGGGGGAGGCTTCTATTTATAGGAAAAATTGAGCTCCTAACCAAACAAACTGATTCTAGAATTTTCTAAATCAGTTTGGTCAATATTTGACCATTTTTAGGTCAGTTAAGCTAACTTTTTGGAACTAGACTTGAATGAGGAGAGAGGAGAGATGAAATATCTCAATTTTTATGAGTTTAAAACTCATTCAAGCATGTGAAATATGCACCTCCTTTAAAGAACTCCCCTTCCTTACATATGTGTCATAATGGAATCATTTTAATATTGCTCATAGTTTTTTTTTACTAATAAACCTTGTATATTTTCAACTCTTCATCTTATGTGAAATATGCACCTCCTTTAAAGAATTCCCCTTCCTTACATATGTGTCATAATGGAATCATTTTAATATTGCTCATAGTTTTTTACTAATAAACCTTGTACGTTTTCAACTCTTCATCTTATGTGAAATATGCACCTCCTTTAAAGAATTCCCCTTCCTTACATATGTGTCATAATGGCATCATTTTAATATTGCTCATAGTTTTTTACTAATAAACCTTGTACATTTTCAACTCTTCACCTTATGTGAGCATTTACTCATTTTTGGGTATCTTCTTTTTTTCAAATTTGGATTTATCTCTTCCCTACACATGGATTGATGCTATTGGCCCATAGGAACCTTAATTGGACCATAGTCTAAAGATTTCTGAAAATCTAGACCCTTAGACTAAGGTTCTTTATACCTATTTCTAATTAATTCCAATTGCACATTGGAAAATTCTTTTTGAATTTCTATTTCAGGGGAACTCATCTGAATTATAAGAGATATTTTTCTATCCAAAAATATTCAAAATCTGAATATTCTCTCTCTAGAATATTTTTCTCTCTCTAGGCTAAAACAGATAGAAACAAGGTCTTTATATTTCTGAAGAGGGTTGATTACAGGGGAAGATACTAGACATCAAAAAGGGGTTGGGGGAGGAATCTTACAAAACCCTTGAGATGGAGCATAATTAGGGTGGTTTGAAGGAAGAAATCTATGATGTTCATCATACACCACTTTCTTTAGTGCATGTGATTGTTTGGATACAAGTGATGGACCACAAATTGGACATGCATTATATCCTGCAGATGTGAGACCTACCAAAATGGTATGTAAGAATTGAAAGTTAATAGACATTACAATACATTAGAGTTATAAATGAATCATTTGTGCATGCTTATATAACAATCAATTTATGAGTACGACGTACCTGAGCACCCCGTATAGCTCAAAAAATCATGCATAGGCCACTTCAAGATACCCTTAACTATTGCATTGCAACATGAAATTGGACAAGAAACATCATGCAACCTTATGCCTTCCCATAATTTCTCAAGCTCATCAATCAAGGGCTCAATGTATACATCCATATTCTTTACCTTTTGCTTCCCAAGCACAAGAAGTGTAAGCATCACATGACCCTTCTTGATGGACATCCATGGATGATTATTGTAATTCACAACAAGAGTGGGCCATGTGGACCATGATCTAGACCTCAATCCAAATGGGTTCACCCTATCCATACCCAATCCAAGCCGTAAATTATGAGGATTTGAACCTTGGCCATTCATTCTCAATATGAGCGAGTCGGTGAGTTGGTGGTGGGAATCATCATCATGCCATTGGTTGAACGATGGTTCACATGCCATGTCATTGACTCAAAAATCGATTGACACCGGAACATATATTTAATGTAAGGTATAATAGGAAAGTGCCTCAATATCTTTTATGGATTTTTTACACCCTGTAAATCCTTCCTGGCTGTAACAATCCTCTCCATAAATTGGACATTGCATGACATTGGCAAAGGCACCCCTATATAGTACACAATAATTACGGTATGCATGAATTCAAATGTAATCTATGTTAGAAAAAGTGATCTATGTCATATCATAGACAAGGTCAAAGGGATGTGGATGAATGTGGTGAAGGCTAGGAGTTATCCCACATGCAAAGGCAAAGCCCATATGGTACTTGGACCTATATAAAGGGTCATTTCAATGTAATGTAACACAACAACTCATTCTCAAGTACACAATCTCTTGGTCAAGTAAGTGCATCTTGTGTTGCTTTGTATTGCTTTTGTCATTTATTTATAATCATGTTTAGCATTATGTTTGAGCCTCCATAGGCTAGCCTAGTCCTAGATCCATGATTTCCAACATGGTATCAGAGCTCACATGAACTCATTAAGTTTTTAGTTGGCTATGGTTTAGCTTAGTTTAATTGTTTTGCCATTTCTCTTCAATATGGTGCCCGCAAAAGGAAGTGCCATTGAGAAGAAGGAATAACAAAATTATTGCATTAGTCTTTGCACCATTAGGGATCTGGTAGGTTCAGCTCTCCAATAGCTTAGATCCTTTCTCTCTTAGCATTGATTTAGGTTTTCATTAGAAAATGATTTAAGGTTTTTTAAGTCTTAGGAGTTTCTCCATCCTCCTTAGCATCCACAATTAAGGATCACAAGTAGAGCTTGAATCCTTTGCAAACATAGTCACTTGAGAAGCAGCCATTTGCAAATCCTCAGTCCTTTGAAGAGCACTAACTCCACCATCTTCACACAAAGCAATAGCAAGGAGTGTTGTATACTTTTCTAAGAAAGCAAGTAATAGGGAGCTGAGTGAGTCATCACACTGCAACATTGAGAAGTGAAGAGTAAGCAAAGACTAGCCGGCAGTGAAGGCAATACGCTGTAGAAGCAGCATCATAGAGACGGCAGCATCAGAGGCGAGTGATGAGCAGCAACGAATGCGCCAGAAGTTGCAGATACAGCCAGCCGGAAGAGGGACGCTGCAGACAGAGACACCGCCTTGCAGAGGTGATCATAAGAAAGCACTGCTGCTGTTCGTGAGGGAGCTGAGGCTGTTGGGGCTGGGTATTTGTACAGAAGAGGAGCAGAGAGGTGAAGGCCGCCTTTGGAGCAGCTCAAGCCGTGCGCAGCTGAGGTATACACGAAGGGCTTCTCGAACGCTGACAGATCCGAAATCAGCGCAGCAGCCGCCGGATAAATAAAATCTGGCCGTTTTCAATTGAAAATAAAGGATTTATTCTTTATTTTGAGACTAAGGTTTAAAAACCTTAAAGTAATATAAGAGGTTGTTCATATGGTACTTAAGAAAAGAGCATATCTTTTACCTCTTTTTTGGAAAATTCTCGGTACTATGTGGATGTCACCATGGAATGCCCACATGCATTATGAAGATGCCTCAAGGATGGGAATGCACGCACGTCCAGTCTATGTGCAATGTCAGGACGAAGAAGATGCTATACAAAATGAAGATGCAGACAGAGATGCAAAAATGGATGAAGACAAAGACGAAGATGTCAATGAAGATGAACAAGATGCTGTCTATGTTGATTATTATGTCATGACTCACATGTCATAATGACGAATGAATTATGCCCTCTCTTACCCAAATGTTTATGTATGGACACCTCTAACCACCGATGATGTAGGTTATGTGTTTTCATGATGCTCACAATATCTCTCAGTAGGCCATGTAGCCCTCAAGGGGGGATTGATGGGGAGTTGGGTCTCCATGACCAACAAATGATGACAGATGATGATGATGCCCATGGATATGATGATGATGATGCTATGATGATGATGGGGTATGGGAGAGGAATGTTTTTCATGTCATGTCATTTTCTTTTCGCAATGTAGAAGCTATGCTCCCTATGAGCGATGCTAATTTCTTTTATGTACTGTAGAGCTATACTCCTTATGAGTTAAGCTTTTTCTTTCATGTAATGTTAGAAGCAAGGAAGGGCATTATGATATGCCATGATCAAGGAAGGGTGTTAGAAAAAGTGATCTATGTCATATCATAGACAAGGTCAAAGGGATGTGGATGAATGTGGTGAAGGCTAGGAGTTATCCCACATGCAAAGGCAAAGCCCATATGGTACTTGGACCTATATAAAGGGTCATTTCAATGTAATGTAACACAACAACTCATTCTCAAGTACACAATCTCTTGGTCAAGTAAGTGCATCTTGTGTTGCTTTGTATTGCTTTTGTCATTTATTTATAATCATGTTTAGCATTATGTTTGAGCCTCCATAGGCTAGCCTAGTCCTAGATCCATGATTTCCAACAATCTATACCAAGCTTAGAAAAGTATTCTTCAAGCATCACTTCTTCTTGCAGGCATCAAATTGTTTGTTGGGAGAATCTTGTTTTATAATTGGAGTAGGCTATTCAAACTATTATCACTCCATCCATATTTTGTTTGCAAGTTAAGGTTTTCCAAGCATGCCCATAAAGTTGATTAGTTTGCACTCTCATATAATGGTGTGTTAGCATCCTTATGTAGTACATCCTCTCATATAATGGTGTGTTAGCATCCTTATGTAGTACATCCTCTCTTTCATGTGTTTCAAAGTTAAGTATCTCTTCCTCACCCTCACTTTGAAAAAAGTGAGTGATCATCTCCTTCGTGACATCCTTCCAAATGTACTGAACATGCTCTACTTTCCAAGTGCTCCTTATTACGATGCTTATACTCCTTCCTCTCAAGTTTCCCCCAATGATAGAATAATGAGGCATATTGTGTAGTCCTTGTGCACAAATGTCCATGTCCTCCTCATCCTAATGCACCATATTTTAAAATGACACTCAAAATTACATATGGCAAACCATGAGTATACATATCATCTCATAAGTTTATATACTAACTAAGGAATTGGCTTGTATCATCATGTTGGCTGGCATTGGTTCAAACAATTTCCATTTTCTAATATATTGCTTCAATGTCACTCCACGTTCACATACACAAACATTCTTGCACAAGAACAACGGATTCTTTTTTCCAAACACTGGAAATGGTAACCCATCACTATCCGAACACTAGTAGAAGACATCTGTACAAAAGTGTGCAATTAAAAAAGATATATGAATACATGCACTAAATCTAGTGGCTTATCAAGCTTGTTGCACCTTATCAACTCATTGCGAGAAAACTATATAAGTTGGGAAAAGATAATGTGCTCAGAATATGCGTTAGAGAAGATAAGTTCATCATATCACCATATTGGAAGAAGCTCATTTAGGGATAGCAAGCGGGCATTTTGCTGGAGAAATAACAGCTCAAAAAGTGCTTCAAGCAGGACTATGGTGGCCTACATTATTTGGAGACGCCATAGAATTTGTCAAAAGATGCGAAGAATGTCAGTGTTTCAATATTCCACAACAAAAGAACAAGATGCCACTCACCCCTATAATTGTAAGACAACCATTTGAGAAATCGGGAATAGAATTTGTGGGACCTATTAGTCCAGCGGCACATCATCACAAGCCCGATACGTGATCACGGACTATTTCACAAAATGGGCAGAAGCCAGAGCCTCAAAGAGAGCTGATGCACGAACAACAGTAAAATTTTTATACGAGTAAATTATCTCGAGGTTCGGCTGCCCATTAGAGTTAGTTAGTGATCGCGGCTCACATTTTATTAATGAGGTGACTAATCATTTACTTGCGGGATTCTTAGTGGTCCATCAAAAATCATCACCTTATTATCCATAGGCCAATGGTCAAGCAGAGAGTATAAACAATATTTTATGTACTATCTTGACAAAAATCTTGGAAGCAAGATGAACAGACTGGGAGCATAAGTGGACAGTAGCCCTATGGGCATATCAAAGATCATATAAGGTAGTGATAGGGTACACTCCCTTCCAACTAGCTTATGGTGTGGAGATAGTTATGCCCATGGAATACTTAGTCCCAAGCTTAAGGATTGCCATACAAGAGTGTCTGACAGAGAATACATTAGCTGAAAGGCTAATTGACTTAGAAAAGCTTGATGAGACCAGGCTGATAGCATCACATGGACTCATGGTCGAAAAACTACACAGGAAACATTGGTTTAACAAAAATCTAAAGCAAAAAGAATTGGAAACGGGGGACCTTGTCCTCATATATGGTGTCGAAAGCACTAGGAAAAAGAAACTCAAATATCGAGGCTTGGGACCATTCTGAGTATCAGAGATCACATTTCAGGGGTCTGTTTGAATTGAGACGATTGACGGCATACAGATAGAGGGTTACGTCAATGGAGGTAAATTTAAAAAATACTTTGGACCGCTGACCCAAGAGATGCTCTTGCAAGAACATCTCTTAAAACAACAGAAACAACTTGCAAAGGAAAAAATCCAGCAGGCTCAAGAAGAAGCTAAGGCTAATACATGTTAACATGGCTTCTGTGACTCTCTTGGATGAAGAGGAACTAAACATTGAGCCAGGACGACTCAAGGTGGGACTTACTACAACTAAAGGCCACGCAACAAGTATTACATTAATAGATATGGGGTCAAGTCATAACTTGATCTTGTATGAAACTTGGGTAGCATTAGATAGACCACACCTCGAACCCGCTGATGCGCAAGTACAATAGTGTTCACTTCATAACTACGAGAACTAAGGGATTTTTAAATGCTAACATCTTCATCAAAAATAATTCCTTGGTCGGGAAGGTGTTTGTCATGCCTGCAGGTTCAATGGAAGAAGAAATTATTCTAGGACGATCCTGGATCTGTGCAAGTAAATGCAATATCCAATGGGAAGAAAGGACATCATTGTTAAGTATGGGCGACAAGGTCATGTACATACCCTTATGAAGCTTGACAAACAGAGGGAAACACATCATAATTGATGAACAAACAACAACGAGTGCACTGGTAACACCTCAGAAAATAGAACCAGCACCCGTCCCACGAAGCTTGCACACACAATAAAGACCGTATTAGGTATTATGGGAAAAATCCCGCATTATGGAAATTTTGAAATTGAGAGGTTTCATGTATTATGGGAATTTCCCACTTAATGTGGGAAAAGTTATTGTGGAATTTCTTAATATAGAACGGAGGAAGGTAGTGTTGAGATAATCATTGTTCGAACCCCCCCTGTGTTTCCATGCAGATATTGACACTTACCGGACTCAAACTTTTCCCTGTAACGGTAAAAGGATGTCTTTGGTATACCATGCATCTCATACCATGCTCTGCAACAAACAATCACCCCATTTAACCTAAATTCATATTTAATTTTTTGAGCTGAATCACGATGCCAAGTTGTAGAAAGCACATCATATACATAATTTGTACGAGACTCCTGAGATTGTCCCCAAAAGTCTTGTCGTATCCTCATTAGTACATCACGATCGATTAGCTGACAACATTTTTTTGCACAACAATCAATGGATGAAATCCTTTGAACTGATTCACGTGACATATATAATGCAGAAGCTGGTTGTGGTCTCTGCTTTGGAATCCTGTTTATGAAAGTGTAACGTCTTTTTGCAGAGGTTTGGGCAACAATAACCTCATTAGTTACATCTCCATCATTATCCTCATTACATACATCAGCATGTTCAACATGCATGCCATTAAGCGGAGCATAGCGTTGCAATGGGCTCCCATCCAGCATTGTCACTGTTTAATAGGCCATTTAACTAGGCTGTTACTATCCACTTGCGGCATAGCTTGAAATTCATTTGCACTTTCAATAGCCACACCCACACAATCATCACATACATCAGCATGTTCAACATGCATGCCATTAAGCGGAACATAGCGTTGCAATGGGCTCCCATCCAGCATTGTCAGCTGTTTAATAGGCCATTTAACTAGGCTGATACTATCCACTTGCGGCATAGCTTGAAATTCATTTGCACTTTCAATAGCCACACCCACACAATCATCACCAAGTTGTTGAAAGTTGACACATTCAAATGGAAAGTTGACACATTCAAATGGAAACACATATAAGATAGTCCCTTGATTGATAGTTTACATCATGCTCTCATCCTTTAGAAGAACCATCTCATTCTTCCAAGATTGTCGGATTTGCATGGAGATGTTATCGGTATTGCATCTATAATTGGAGGTTCCACAGGCTCTTCTTGATCTGCATCACTGCATGTTTCACTCCACTCTCCAAATTCCAGCTCCCTTGTGAAAGGCCTTAAAAGCATTTTTGGCCAACAAACATTACTCCATAATGCATTTTTTAGATAAATGGTATCCATTGTAGGGAATGGTAGTTCCACATCCTTCAAGCATTCCTCCACAAGTAATGACACATTTCCTTGACCAATCTTTGTTCCACTACAAGTGGAATTTGGATCAATTCTACACACACAGCCAATACCAACAGAATCATTGTTCAACATCATGTAGACCCTCCCTCCAGATTGGAAATCCATCCTGCACATAATCATGTTGGACTTGTTAAACTAGTAATCAAATCTAGTAATCATGTTGGACTTGTTAAACTAGTAATCAAATCTAGCAACAAGCAATTGTTTTTAGATTGGAACCTACATCAGACTCTACCATGAAGTATAGCTCTACCATGTGGCCGAGCTAGAACTAGAGCTAGAACTAGCTCTATCATATGGTAGAGATAGAACCCATTGAAGACTATCTCTACTATGTGGTGGAGTTAGACTTCAAAGCATTCTAGCGATACCATGGTGTCTAGATAGATTATTTTGATATAGCTCTACCACATGGTAGAGCTAGATCAATGAACTCTAGCTCTGTTACATGATATAGTTACATTGATGCATTCTAGCTCCACCACATGATATAGTTACCAGATATAGTAGAGCTAGTTCAATGTATTCTAGATCCACCACATGGTAGAGCTAGACCTCTACGCATTCTAGGTCTACAACGTGGTTTATGGTACAGCTAGATTGATGCATTCTAACTCCACCACATGGTAGAGCTAGACCTTAAAGTTCTACGATGTGGTCTAGGTAGAATACAGCTCTACCACGTGGTAGAGCTAGATCAAATACTTTGAGGTCTAGCTCTACCATGTGGTGGAGCTAGAATTGCATTTAAGGTCTAGCTCTACCATGTGGTGGAGCTAGAATGCATCGATCTAATTGTGTACCATGCAGATCAACAAAACCAATTACTCCAAGAAGAGACCTACTTCACATGACAAGAACCAAGGAGCTAGAATTGCATTTGATCTTGCTCTACCACGTGGTAGAGCTATATTCTACCTAGACCACATCGTAGAGCTGGAATTATTTGAGGTCTAGCTCTACCATGTGGTGGAGCTAATGCAGATCAATAAAACTAATTACTCCAAGAAGAGACCTACTTTACATGATGAGAACCAAGTATCTAGAAAAAAGGTCAGACTCCATTAGTCCTAAAAATCTATATAAACTTGTAGTCTCTCATTCAATGCAATAGAAGTGTTTATGTAATCATGGTTTGTGTGTGAATTGATCTTCCCTAGTCCTTGATACCTAACAATCTATGGTAGGAATCAATGTTTCAAATTCAGGGCTTGTTATAGGAATTGCATCTGTAATTGGGGGATCAGAATGATCCCCTTCTTCATCACCGCTATAGCTTTCGTTTGATCAAATTAAGTTGCCATTCATGATAGTAGATTGCAAAATAATCTTTGGCCACCATCGAACGGCACTCCATAATAAGTCTTGGAGAGATGAAGTATCCATTGTAGGAAAAGGTAGGAGTCCGACCACATCTTTCAAACATTCCTCCACTAGTATGGATACATTTCCTTGCCCTATCTTTGTACCAAAATCCCCTTGAATTTATACATATACTTTAACCTATAATAAATTTAAAGCTATAATCAAACTTATAAGCTTACAGTTATATTTATTAAATAAGCTATAATATAGTAGCATTAAAATAAGCTTTTATTAACTATAAGTTACTATAATAAGCTATATAGTTATAAATATTAATATAATTTAAGTTACTATAAGTTATATAGTTATAGTTGTAGGTTAATATATAGGTTGATGTTTATAATTTAAGTCACTATACTAGGTTATTTATAAAATTTAAATTATATTATAATAGGTTTATATATAAATAGGTTTGATTTATATAGCTATAGAAAGTTTATAAATAAGATATATAAAGTATAATTATAAACTATAAATAGACTTTAAGTTACTAAAGTGAACTTATTAAACCTATAAGCCAATCTATATATATCTTTAAGTCTATTTATATAATCAAACCTATAGTTAATATAGTTAATCTTCTAAACCTATAAGCCTATTTATATATCTTTAAGTTACTATAGTAACCTATTAAACATATAAGCCTATTTATATATATCTTTAAGCCTATTTATATAAACAAACCTATAAGCCTATTAATTATAAACTTTAAGCCTATATATATAACTATAAAAGCTATATTTTTATAATCAAACCTTTAAGCCTATCGGTTATAACTTTATATTACCTATTTATAAAGGTTTATTTATAAACTATAGGTTATTTATAAACTTAAATTATATGGATTTATATATAAATAGGTTTGATTTATATAGCTATATAAAGTCTATAAATAAGTAAAGTATAATTGTAAACTATAAACATGCTTTAAGTTACTATAGTTAACCTACATATTTAAATATAGCTTTAATCCTATTTAAATAATCGCTTCACGGCCCATCGCTTCACATCCCATCGCTCGCCTCTCTCTCCCATCCGGGCTGCTGCTGTGGGCTGGGCCAGCCATGCCCACCGCTCACCTCTCTCTCTCGCGATTCTGCCCCTGTGCGCACACATGCGGACACATGGAAATCTCTCTCTCTCTGCCCCTGTGCGCACACATGCGGACACATGGAAATCTCTCTCTCTCTGCTCCATCTTCCACCGCCATAGCTAGGCTCCTTCATTCAAATTTCAAATTTGAATTTCCCTCCCTCCAGTCAAGGGGCCATTCCCACGTGCCACTTCCATAAACACTAGGGTCTTTTCACATTACAATTAAAAAAAGACCTAACGAGGCTTGAAAAAGGTAAGTTGAAGAAGTTATAAATATCTATACCAAATAATGATCAAAACTAGGGCAATGTTCAGTCTCAATACCTGTTAACCTGAGGCTCTTGATCATCAATTAATACACACATAAGCATAAATTTGTTGGTGGTTCTAGATTTAGAAGGTGAGATGGGGCCACGTATCAACTTGACCCATGCCCAACACATGACCTCAAAAACATCATATTCGACACAAGCCTCACCTTATTGTTATAATTATTCTTATGCTTTACAAGGGTTATCACAACCCTTTTTTGCAACCCGTGAGTTGGAATAAGTGCTTATAGGCACGGTGAGTTGGAATAAGTGCCTACGAGCTTAAATCCCAAAAAAAAAAACTTAACCCTCGCCTTCTTAAACTTATCTAGTTTCAATCGGAGCTCCAAGTTCACTAAATCAATTATAGAAATCTTATATGCCCCCAGATACACTTGTAGTGCAAGCATAATTGTGTTTGCTAGGTCACCCATGACAAACAATCGAGCATCCTTAATGCAACCACATGAGACATGGTAATTTTCCACCCATATATAACACCTCTCGGGGATTACACTGAAGGTATGCTTCAAATATTAAACCCGTAGGAAGGGGTTGGGCATGTAGGTAGTCCACACAATTAGAAACCCACATGCAAAACTAACACATATTGCCACATTCATGAACAAATTTGATGGAACAAGAAACAAATTTCAACATTTAGAGTTGTTTGATAACTTTTAGAAACCCCCTTTACATTGACACTTAAGGCAAGGTGATCTAATGGTTTGGATCACCTTTTAGAAACTCTAATTAACAAAATTAAAGTTTCAATTTTAAACTAAATCGCTGCAACCTTATCGCAACCTTATCCGGCGCACGTTTGGTGGGCGGCTCTCTCTCTCTCTCTCTGCAGGTTCTGTGGGGCGCACGTTGTCGTGACGTGTGCGATCTAGCCGGGAACACACTGGGTGTCTGGCTGTGAGAGTTACATCCAAAATCCCAGCAGGAAAACAAAATAGATAACTCCTCAAGGAGCATAAGACATCACCATTTTTGTTGACATGTACATGTCCCAAATCATTTCAATTCTTGAAGCTTTGAAATTAGTATCATTCTCCCTTTCTCTTCCTTTGGTTACAAGTTCATCATCACACATGCATCCCAAAATTACACACACAATTACCATCATAATCATAACACACACACTAGTAGAGAACAACAGAGCTCTGGATCAAGAGGTAGAAATCCACAAAATACCATACTCACGCACTTTCTCTCTGGCTCTCTGTGCTGATCCTCTGTCAGCCGCAGTTCAAACCCAAGCTCCACAATGCTACTAGCCCACCGCCAAGTAGCCACACTGTATATCACCAACCTTTGTCTGCATTCAGTTGTCTTCAGAATCACCAGAGTCACCCCAGCACCTCTACTGCAAGGCGGCAATTCTTTTTTACTGCAGCTGGTCTCTCTGTATCCGAGGCCCACACCATGACTTGAGAGGCCTCCTCTTTGTTCACAAGGTGGTTACCCAATCTCCTTCGCCTCAGCACCCAGTTCCACAAGAAGGCACCTTCTGCTGCAACTGCACCCAAAGTAGCTCCTAGGCGGCTCCCACACGACCACACTCTTCTGCAGCCAGCCCAACCTGTAACTCTACCCCTTGAATCGCTTCTGCGCCAGCTCGTTGGCTACACCTGTCACCCGCTAGCGACCTCCAGTAAATCTATCAGCTTCCATTCCTTAGAACCTGCAGCTGCACCCTTCTCTTCTTGCCGGAGGTAGCTCACACCAACCTATAAGTGTTCCCAGTCGACGCCAGCAGCCACCTCTGCGTTCGTAGCAAGCCCAGCACCTCTACTCCTTTGTGTTTACGGCTGCACCAATTCCGTCCCCTCCTCTCCACACGGCGAACTCCAGCAGCCACACTCTCCCGGCTGCACACCGCTCCAGAACCTCTGCACAGTCGACGTCCCTCGCCAGGCTATTTTCACGTGCCCAGCGGCCCTTTTTTTCTGTCTTGCAGCCGACTGTACAAATACCCAACCCTCTGTAAACTCTAAAAGTGGCCTCCTCCCTTGTGGCTGCTGCTCCCCCCCTAGTATTACCAGCCCCCCCTCCTGGCCTTCAGCGCCTCACACCCGCTGTGATCCTTTTGTGGCTTCCCTCTCTTCTACAGCGGCTGCTTTTTCCAGGAACCCCAACACACACAGGGCGGCTCCTCTTTTTTCTACTGCAGCAGCTGCCGCATCCTCCCCTAGAACCCCTCTCCTTCCTGTCGCTACACCAGTGAGCCCCCCCCCCACACGGCGAACTCCCTCCTTTCTGTTTGCAGACAGCTGCCTCGACTCATCCACCACCTTCTGGACTATATGCGCTGGCAACCGCTCCAATTCCCACGTAGCATGCATATCATAATTTTCTTTTTGCTTAAAACCTATGGATGGCCACCATGTTCTCTTCTCACACTAATGCCCATACCTCCATACCTTTTCAAGGTGTAACTTTCCAATGCCATTTAATTCTGGACACATACACACTCCAAGACGACCAAGCAGCTAATATCATCACCAGCCGACCTTCGTTCCGGACAGGCCTGCGCTCCCAGAATTTCATCATTGTCCCTGCACATACACTCCATCAAAGTCCCTAGCTTGATTGCCGCATCCATGACGCCCTCAAAAGCAAAACCCTCCACACGCCATACATCCCATATGTACACAGGCACTTAATCCCATGCATCTGGATTTGCATTTAATGGCCTCACATGCATGGTTTCACACCATAGACGTGCCGTGGCACGACATCCACCCCCTCTAAACCTGCACATCCTCTGGTATGTGCCACACAGGTCCTGGAATTCAGTGTCCATGCATTATTTGCACACCAACATTGGTATATGTACAAGCATCCAACTAGGCGTCTTAAACCCTGTCAAACCTGACCCAGTTGGTATCACCCTAGTAAACATGAAACAGTAGAAGAATATACATAGTGCCACTCACAAGGGGTTATCCTTTGTTGAAACATAGCATGACATCTTAGCCTACCCCCTTAGCCTGCAAGATATTTATATCTTAGCAATCACATCTGAATGGTTCTGCTTTCCCACCTGGATCAAATACCAATCGCTTTTGGCATATGTGCCATATCCTTTGCTCATATGAAGCCCTATCCTCACTTAGATTCCCTGCATATGCATAATTACCCTCATCATTCAAAGTGGGATGCTCTTCAAAATGATTTGCTTCAAAATTTTCCTCAGGCCATGTTTGAAGCCTTTGCACCACATATTGTATGGCCACACCAAGTAACAACTGCATTAACAGCATGGAACACACACTTGGTAACATCCCATCCAAATCTACCGTGCTCGGATCCAGCTCACCCACTGACAAAAATTCATTCTTCCCATCCAAAGACGGAAAAGCATGGTCTTCATTGGCTTCCTCTATGCTATTATATACCTCTTCTTTAGGCCGTTGCAAAGTATGCAAAGCATCCACACCATCAACACATACAAAGTCCAACAAGGCATCATCGAGAATAGCCTCCAGCTCTGGATCAATCTCATCACAATCATTTGGCTTACATAACACCTGCATATCCTCACTTGCAACCGACAGTTGACTAGCATCAAGCATAGAAGAGCCCAAAGCTGATGGGGATCTATTATATACCATGAAATCATCCAATGCATCATCTAAGATAGCATCCAATCCAGGATCAATCGCATTGAAGCCATTATCATCTTGCAATCCCACATGTTGATTATCATGAACATTCATACCCCCATAGCTATATCCATTTGGTTGCTCATATGCAGCCTCATGAGGCTCTCTGACCACACTTTGCATATCCTGCATGTTATCTCCCAGTATTTCTTGATACCTGTCTGCAGATGGGCTTAGAATTATGGGTCCCTCACCCGAGTACCCTTGAATCTGTATGTCATTGAACCCTGTATGATCCAAAAAGACAGATTCAATTTCCCTCTCCAAATCATCATCATAAACAGGCTTCCAAGCTCGAGATTGTTGCTCACAAATGTGGTTGCAAGGTAACCCTGACACTGATGACATAGCATCACCCTGTTTATTGTTGGAACACCCAGTTAGCATTCCAGGATAACCCAAATCCAAAGAACCTCGGCAACCAGCTTCAGAAGCAACATCACTGTTGGAATCACCCATATCACTCACCCCCTCTAAATCAATCACACATACTTGTGGCCCATCTGCATATTCATGTACATCATCCTGCTTATAAGCATCATAACCAGATAAGAATGCGGTAATGATAGCATCTTCTTCTTGTCTTAGATCTTCAAACTCTGCAATCATGCTTTCAGCAAGAAGCATTGGTTCCTGCTGTTCTTCACACATATGATACGACACCTGAGGAATACCCTTCAAATGAGCACTTTCGTCATGAGAATCCTCAAGTTTACACAGCTTACATGCTTCACAGCCCAAGAGGAAACTATTAGCAATGTCCTCTTCCTCATGTACTGGGTCTTGAGCACCTGTCCTGAAGCTCTCTGAATCAAGTGTCTCCTCAAGCATAGGCATACACACATCATGTGGTATGATTATAGGACCCTGTATGTCTGCACCCTCAATCAAGGAAGACAGATTATACTTGCACAGTTCACCCATTGCATCTTTATGAGGCTGTAGCAAAGCATCGCTTTTGGCACTGTGAAGGTCTTGTTGCTCACTAATGGCTTTTTGTAGTCCCAATTTAGCATAAACAGCCTCCACAATCTCTGTATCAGCCTTGAATAGCAATTGATTGTCCTCCATAAGCGACAACCGCTTCTAAATTGGCTCGGATAGTTGCTGGAACACTATCACAGCTCACATTATACCTGGAACTCGCATAAATAAGTGCATCTGCAAAATCCCTCCATTGTTTGGAGTGATACTCTGCTAGTTCCAGCACTTCATCTTTTAAATCAGGACTTATAAGGTATGCAAAAGATGCAATCATCATATTTTCTGGAACCCCTTGATTCTTCATCTCTGTCTCGTAACACCTTAGATAGCTTTCTGGATCAAAACCATCAAATATATTGACCCTGTTATATACCAATTGCACTTCTTCTTCAATCTTCCTGAACCGCTCTTCAAGCTCTTTCATCTCTGCATATAAATGCTCCATTTTGCTAGCCATCTCTACGTACTCTCACCCCAGCGGTTTCACGTCGGGTTCACCAAAAAGCTGTCGTGACGTGTGCGATCTAGCCGGGAACACACTGGGTGTCTGGCTGTGAGAGTTACATCCAAAATCCCAGCAGGAAAACAAAATAGATAACTCCTCAAGGAGCATAAGACATCACCATTTTTGTTGACATGTACATGTCCCAAATCATTTCAATTCTTGAAGCTTTGAAATTAGTATCATTCTCCCTTTCTCTTCCTTGGTTACAAGTTCATCATCACACATGCACTCCCAAAATTACACACACAATTACCATCATAATCATAACACACACACTAGTAGAGAACAACAGAGCTCTGGATCAAGAGGTAGAAATCCACAAAATACCATACTCACGCACTTTCTCTCTGGCTCTCTGTGCTGATCCTCTGTCAGCCGCACTTCAAACCCAAGCTCCACAATGCTACTAGCCCACCGCCAAGCAGCCACACTGTATATCACCAACCTTTGTCTGCATTCAGTTGTCTTCAGAATCACCAGAGTCACCCCAGCACCTCTACTGCAAGGCGGCAATTCTTTTTTACTGCAGCTGGTCTCTCTGTATCCGAGGGCCACACCATGACTTGAGAGGCCTCCTCTTTGTTCACAAGGTGGTTACCCAATCTCCTTCGCCTCAGCACCCAGTTCCACAAGAAGGCACCTTCTGCTGCAACTGCACCCAAAGTAGCTCCTAGGCGGCTCCCACACGACCACACTCTTCTGCAGCCAGCCCAACCTGCAACTCTACCCCTTGAATCGCTTCTGCGCCAGCTCGTTGGCTACACCTGTCACCCGCTAGCGACCTCCAGTAAATCTATCAGCTTCCATTCCTTAGAACCTGCAGCTGCACCCTTCTCTTCTTGCCGGAGGTAGCTCACACCAACCTATAAGTGTTCCCAGTCGACGCCAGCAGCCACCTCTGCGTTCGTAGCAAGCCCAGCACCTCTACTCCTTTGTGTTTGCGGTTGCACCAATTCCGTCCCCTCCTCTCCACACGACGAACTCCAGCAGCCATACTCTCCCGGCTGCACACCGCTCCAGAACCTCTGCACAGTCGACGTCCCTCGCCAGGCTATTTTCACGTGCCCAGCGGCCCTTTTTTTCTGTCTTGCAGCCGACTGTACAAATACCCAACCCTCTGTAAACTCTAAAAGTGGCCTCCTCCCTTGTGGCTGCTGCTCCCCCCTAGTATTACCAGCCCCCCCTCCTGGCCTTCAGCGCCTCACACCCGCTGTGATCCTTTTGTGGCTGCCCTCTCTTCTACAGCGGCTGCTTTTTCCAGGAACCCCAACACACACAGGGCGGCTCCTCTTTTTTCTACTGCAGCAGCTGCCGCATCCTCCCCTAGAACCCCTCGCCTTCCTGTCGCTACACCAGTGAGCCCCCCCCCCACACGGCGAACTCCCTCCTTTCTGTTTGCAGACAGCTGCCTCGACTCATCCACCACCTTCTGGACTATATGCGCTGGCAACCGCTCCAATTCCCACGTAGCATGCATATCATAATTTTCTTTTTGCTTAAAACCTATGGATGGCCACCATGCTCTCTTCTCACACTAATGCCCATACCTCCATACCTTTTCAAGGTGTAACTTTCCAATGCCATTTAATTCTGGACACATACACACTCCAAGACGACCAAGCAGCTAATATCATCACCAGCCGACCTTCGTTCCGGACAGGCCTGCGCTCCCAGAATTTCATCATTGTCCCTGCACATACACTCCATCAAAGTCCCTAGCTTGATTGCCGCATCCATGACGCCCTCAAAAGCAAAACCCTCCACACGCCATACATCCCATATGTACACAGGCACTTAATCCCATGCATCTGGATTTGCATTTAATGGCCTCACATGCATGGTTTCACACCATAGACGTGCCGTGGCACGACATCCACCCCCTCTAAACCTGCACATCCTCTGGTATGTGCCACACAGGTCCTGGAATTCAGTGTCCATGCATTATTTGCACACCAACATTGGTATATGTACAAGCATCCAACTAGGCGTCTTAAACCCTGTCAAACCTGACCCAGTTGGTATCACCCTAGTAAACATGAAACAGTAGAAGAATATACATAGTGCCACTCACAAGGGGTTATCCTTTGTTGAAACATAGCATGACATCTTAGCCTACCCCCTTAGCCTGCAAGATATTTATATCTTAGCAATCACATCTGAATGGTTCTGCTTTCCCACCTGGATCAAATACCAATCGCTTTTGGCATATGTGCCATATCCTTTGCTCATATGAAGCCCTATCCTCACTTAGATTCCCTGCATATGCATAATTACCCTCATCATTCAAAGTGGGATGCTCTTCAAAATGATTTGCTTCAAAATTTTCCTCAGGCCATGTTTGAAGCCTTTGCACCACATATTGTATGGCCACACCAAGTAACAACTGCATTAACAGCATGGAACACACACTTGGTAACATCCCATCCAAATCTACCGTGCTCGGATCCAGCTCACCCACTGACAAACATTCATTCTTCCCATCCAAAGACGGAAAAGCATGGTCTTCATTGGCTTCCTCTATGCTATTATATACCTCTTCTTTAGGCCGTTGCAAAGTATGCAAAGCATCCACACCATCAACACATACAAAGTCCAACAAGGCATCATCGAGAATAGCCTCCAGCTCTGGATCAATCTCATCACAATCATTTGGCTTACATAACACCTGCATATCCTCACTTGCAACCGACAGTTGACTAGCATCAAGCATAGAAGAGCCCAAAGCTGATGGGGATCTATTATATACCATGAAATCATCCAATGCATCATCTAAGATAGCATCCAATCCAGGATCAATCGCATTGAAGCCATTATCATCTTGCAATCCCACATGTTGATTATCATGAACATTCATACCCCCATAGCTATATCCATTTGGTTGCTCATATGCAGCCTCATGAGGCTCTGTGACCACACTTTGCATATCCTGCATGTTATCTCCCAGTATTTCTTGATACCTGTCTGCAGATGGGCTTAGAATTATGGGTCCCTCACCCGAGTACCCTTGAATCTGTATGTCATTGAACCCTGTATGATCCAAAAAGACAGATTCAATTTTCCTCTCCAAATCATCATCATAAACAGGCTTCCAAGCTCGAGATTGTTGCTCACAAATGTGGTTGCAAGGTAACCCTGACACTGATGACATAGCATCACCCTGTTTATTGTTGGAACACCCAGTTAGCGTTCCAGGATAACCCAAATCCAAAGAACCTCGGCAACCAGCTTCAGAAGCAACATCACTGTTGGAATCACCCATATCACTCACCCCCTCTAAATCAATCACACATACTTGTGGCCCATCTGCATATTCATGTACATCATCCTGCTTATAAGCATCATAACCAGATAAGAATGCGGTAATGATAGCATCTTCTTCTTGTCTTAGATCTTCAAACTCTGCAATCATGCTTTCAGCAAGAAGCATTGGTTCCTGCTGTTCTTCACACATATGATACGACACCTGAGGAATACCCTTCAAATGAGCACTTTCGTCATGAGAATCCTCAAGTTTACACAGCTTACATGCTTCACAGCCCAAGAGGAAACTATTAGCAATGTCCTCTTCCTCATGTACTGGGTCTTGAGCACCTGTCCTGAAGCTCTCTGAATCAAGTGTCTCCTCAAGCATAGGCATACACACATCATGTGGTATGATTATAGGACCCTGTATGTCTGCACCCTCAATCAAGGAAGACCGATTATACTTGCACAGTTCACCCATTGCATCTTTATGAGGCTATAGCAAAGCATCGCTTTTGGCACTGTGAAGGTCTTGTTGCTCACTAATGGCTTTTTGTAGTCCCAATTTAGCATAAACAGCCTCCACAATCTCTGTATCAGCCTTGAATAGCAATTGATTGTCCTCCATAAGCGACAACCGCTTCTAAATTGGCTCGGATAGTTGCTGGAACACTATCACAGCTCACATTATACTTGGAACTCGCATAAATAAGTGCATCTGCAAAATCACTCCATCGTTTGGAGTGATACTCTGCTAGTTCCAGCACTTCATCTTTTAAATCAGGACTTATAAGGTATGCAAAAGATGCAATCATCATATTTTCTGGAACCCCTTGATTCTTCATCTCTGTCTCGTAACACCTTAGATAGCTTTCTGGATCAAAACCATCAAATATATTGACCCTGTTATATACCAATTGCACTTCTTCTTCAATCTTCCTGAACCGCTCTTCAAGCTCTTTCATCTCTGCATATAAATGCTCCATTTTGCTAGCCATCTCTACGTACTCTCACCCCAGCGGTTTCACGTCAGGTTCACCAAAAAGCTGTCGTGACGTGTGCGATCTAGCAGGGAACACACTGGGTGTCTGGCTGTGAGAGTTACATCCAAAATCCCAGCAGGAAAACAAAATAGATAACTCCTCAAGGAGCATAAGACATCACCATTTTTGTTGACATATACATGTCCCAAATCATTTCAATTCTTGAAGCTTTGAAATTAGTATCATTCTCCCTTTCTCTTCCTTGGTTACAAGTTCATCATCACACATGCACTCCCAAAATTACACACACAATTACCATCATAATCATAACACACACACTAGTAGAGAACAACAGAGCTCTGGATCAAGAGGTAGAAATCCACAAAATACCATACTCACGCACTTTCTCTCTGGCTCTCTGTGCTGATCCTCTGTCAGCCGCACTTCAAACCCAAGCTCCACAATGCTACTAGCCCACCGCCAAGCAGCCACACTGTATATCACCAACCTTTGTCTGCATTCAGTTGTCTTCAGAATCACCAGAGTCACCCCAGCACCTCTACTGCAAGGCGGCAATTCTTTTTTACTGCAGCTGGTCTCTCTGTATCCGAGGCCCACACCATGACTTGAGAGGCCTCCTCTTTGTTCACAAGGTGGTTACCCAATCTCCTTCGCCTCAGCACCCAGTTCCACAAGAAGGCACCTTCTGCTGCAACTGCACCCAAAGTAGCTCCTAGGCGGCTCCCACACGACCACACTCTTCTGCAGCCAGCCCAACCTGTAACTCTACCCCTTGAATCGCTTCTGCGCCAGCTCGTTGGCTACACCTGTCACCCGCTAGCGACCTCCAATAAATCTATCAGCTTGCATTCCTTAGAACCTGCAGCTGCACCCTTCTCTTCTTGCCGGAGGTAGCTCACACCAACCTATAAGTGTTCCCAGTCGACGCCAGCAGCCACCTCTGCGTTCGTAGCAAGCCCAGCACCTCTACTCCTTTGTGTTTGCGGCTGCACCAATTCCGTCCCCTCCTCTCCACACGGCGAACTCCAGCAGCCACACTCTCCCGGCTGCACACCGCTCCAGAACCTCTGCACAGTCGACGTCCCTCGCCAGGCTATTTTCACGTGCCCAGCGGCCCTTTTTTTCTGTCTTGCAGCCGACTGTACAAATACCCAACCCTCTGTAAACTCTAAAAGCGGCCTCCTCCCTTGTGGCTGCTGCTCCCCCCCTAGTATTACCAGCCCCCCCTCCTGGCCTTCAGCGCCTCACACCCGCTGTGATCCTTTTGTGGCTTCCCTCTCTTCTACAGCGGCTGCTTTTTCCAGGAACCCCAACACACACAGGGCGGCTCCTCTTTTTTCTACTGCAGCAGCTGCCGCATCCTCCCCTAGAACCCCTCGCCTTCCTGTCGCTACACCAGTGAGCCCCCCCCCACACGGCGAACTCCCTCCTTTCTGTTTGCAGACAGCTGCCTCGACTCATCCACCACCTTCTGGACTATATGCACTGGCAGCCGCTCCAATTCCCACGTAGCATGCATATCATAATTTTCTTTTTGCTTAAAACCTATGGATGGCCACCATGTTCTCTTCTCACACTAATGCCCATACCTCCATACCTTTTCAAGGTGTAACTTTCCAATGCCATTTAATTCTGGACACATACACACTCCAAGACGACCAAGCAGCTAATATCATCACCAGCCGACCTTCGTTCCGGACAGGCCTGCGCTCCCAGAATTTCATCATTGTCCCTGCACATACACTCCATCAAAGTCCCTAGCTTGATTGCCGCATCCATGACGCCCTCAAAAGCAAAACCCTCCACACGCCATACATCCCATATGTACACAGGCACTTAATCCCATGCATCTGGATTTGCATTTAATGGCCTCACATGCATGGTTTCACACCATAGACGTGCCGTGGCACGACATCCACCCCCTCTAAACCTGCACATCCTCTGGTATGTGCCACACAGGTCCTGGAATTCAGTGTCCATGCATTATTTGCACACCAACATTGGTATATGTACAAGCATCCAACTAGGCGTCTTAAACCCTGTCAAACCTGACCCAGTTGGTATCACCCTAGTAAACATGAAACAGTAGAAGAATATACATAGTGCCACTCACAAGGGGTTATCCTTTGTTGAAACATAGCATGACATCTTAGCCTACCCCCTTAGCCTGCAAGATATTTATATCTTAGCAATCACATCTGAATGGTTCTGCTTTCCCACCTGGATCAAATACCAATCGCTTTTGGCATATGTGCCATATCCTTTGCTCATATGAAGCCCTATCCTCACTTAGATTCCCTGCATATGCATAATTACCCTCATCATTCAAAGTGGGATGCTCTTCAAAATGATTTGCTTCAAAATTTTCCTCAGGCCATGTTTGAAGCCTTTGCACCACATATTGTATGGCCACACCAAGTAACAACTGCATTAACAGCATGGAACACACACTTGGTAACATCCCATCCAAATCTACCGTGCTCGGATCCAGCTCACCCACTGACAAACATTCATTCTTCCCATCCAAAGACGGAAAAGCATGGTCTTCATTGGCTTCCTCTATGCTATTATATACCTCTTCTTTAGGCCGTTGCAAAGTATGCAAAGCATCCACACCATCAACACATACAAAGTCCAACAAGGCATCATCGAGAATAGCCTCCAGCTCTGGATCAATCTCATCACAATCATTTGGCTTACATAACACCTGCATATCCTCACTTGCAACCGACAGTTGACTAGCATCAAGCATAGAAGAGCCCAAAGCTGATGGGGATCTATTATATACCATGAAATCATCCAATGCATCATCTAAGATAGCATCCAATCCAGGATCAATCGCATTGAAGCCATTATCATCTTGCAATCCCACATGTTGATTATCATGAACATTCATACCCCCATAGCTATATCCATTTGGTTGCTCATATGCAGCCTCATGAGGCTCTCTGACCACACTTTGCATATCCTGCATGTTATCTCCCAGTATTTCTTGATACCTGTCTGCAGATGGGCTTAGAATTATGGGTCCCTCACCCGAGTACCCTTGAATCTGTATGTCATTGAACCCTGTATGATCCAAAAAGACAGATTCAATTTCCCTCTCCAAATCATCATCATAAACAGGCTTCCAAGCTCGAGATTGTTGCTCACAAATGTGGTTGCAAGGTAACCCTGACACTGATGACATAGCATCACCCTGTTTATTGTTGGAACACCCAGTTAGCATTCCAGGATAACCCAAATCCAAAGAACCTCGGCAACCAGCTTCAGAAGCAACATCACTGTTGGAATCACCCATATCACTCACCCCCTCTAAATCAATCACACATACTTGTGGCCCATCTGCATATTCATGTACATCATCCTGATTATAAGCATCATAACCAGATAAGAATGCGGTAATGATAGCATCTTCTTCTTGTCTTAGATCTTCAAACTCTGCAATCATGCTTTCAGCAAGAAGCATTGGTTCCTGCTGTTCTTCACACATATGATACGACACCTGAGGAATACCCTTCAAATGAGCACTTTCGTCATGAGAATCCTCAAGTTTACACAGCTTACATGCTTCACAGCCCAAGAGGAAACTATTAGCAATGTCCTCTTCCTCATGTACTGGGTCTTGAGCACCTGTCCTGAAGCTCTCTGAATCAAGTGTCTCCTCAAGCATAGGCATACACACATCATGTGGTATGATTATAGGACCCTGTATGTCTGCACCCTCAATCAAGGAAGACAGATTATACTTGCACAGTTCACCCATTGCATCTTTATGAGGCTGTAGCAAAGCATCGCTTTTGGCACTGTGAAGGTCTTGTTGCTCACTAATGGCTTTTTGTAGTCCCAATTTAGCATAAACAGCCTCCACAATCTCTGTATCAGCCTTGAATAGCAATTGATTGTCCTCCATAAGCGACAACCGCTTCTAAATTGGCTCGGATAGTTGCTGGAACACTATCACAGCTCACATTATACCTGGAACTCGCATAAATAAGTGCATCTGCAAAATCACTCCATCGTTTGGAGTGATACTCTCCTAGTTCCAGCACTTCATCTTTTAAATCAGGACTTATAAGGTATGCAAAAGATGCAATCATCATATTTTCTGGAACCCCTTGATTCTTCATCTCTGTCTCGTAACACCTTAGATAGCTTTCTGGATCAAAACCATCAAATATATTGACCCTGTTATATACCAATTGCACTTCTTCTTCAATCTTCCTGAACCGCTCTTCAAGCTCTTTCATCTCTGCATATAAATGCTCCATTTTGCTAGCCATCTCTACGTACTCTCACCCCAGCGGTTTCACGTCGGGTTCACCAAAAAGCTGTCGTGACGTGTGCGATCTAGCCGGGAACACACTGGGTGTCTGGCTGTGAGAGTTACATCCAAAATCCCAGCAGGAAAACAAAATAGATAACTCCTCAAGGAGCATAAGACATCACCATTTTTGTTGACATGTACATGTCCCAAATCATTTCAATTCTTGAAGCTTTGAAATTAGTATCATTCTCCCTTTCTCTTCCTTGGTTACAAGTTCATCATCACACATGCACTCCCAAAATTACACACACAATTACCATCATAATCATAACACACACACTAGTAGAGAACAACAGAGCTCTGGATCAAGAGGTAGAAATCCACAAAATACCATACTCACGCACTTTCTCTGTGGCTCTCTGTGCTGATCCTCTGTCAGCCGCACTTCAAACCCAAGCTCCACAATGCTACTAGCCCACCGCCAAGCAGCCACACTGTATATCACCAACCTTTGTCTGCATTCAGTTGTCTTCAGAATCACCAGAGTCACCCCAGCACCTCTACTGCAAGGCGGCAATTCTTTTTTACTGCAGCTGGTCTCTCTGTATCCGAGGGCCACACCATGACTTGAGAGGCCTCCTCTTTGTTCACAAGGTGGTTACCCAATCTCCTTCGCCTCAGCACCCAGTTCCACAAGAAGGCACCTTCTGCTGCAACTGCACCCAAAGTAGCTCCTAGGCGGCTCCCACACGACCACACTCTTCTGCAGCCAGCCCAACCTGCAACTCTACCCCTTGAATCGCTTCTGCGCCAGCTCGTTGGCTACACCTGTCACCCGCTAGCGACCTCCAGTAAATCTATCAGCTTCCATTCCTTAGAACCTGCAGCTGCACCCTTCTCTTCTTGCCGGAGGTAGCTCACACCAACCTATAAGTGTTCCCAGTCGATGCCAGCAGCCACCTCTGCGTTCGTAGCAAGCCCAGCACCTCTACTCCTTTGTGTTTGCGGCTGCACCAATTCCCTCCCCTCCTCTCCACACGGCGAACTCCAGCAGCCACACTCTCCCGGCTGCACACCGCTCCAGAACCTCTGCACAGTCGACGTCCCTCGCCAGGCTATTTTCACGTGCCCAGCGGCCCTTTTTTTCTGTCTTGCAGCCGACTGTACAAATACCCAACCCTCTGTAAACTCTAAAAGCGGCCTCCTCCCTTGTGGCTGCTGCTCCCCCCTAGTATTACCAGCCCCCCCTCCTGGCCTTCAGCGCCTCACACCCGCTGTGATCCTTTTGTGGCTGCCCTCTCTTCTACAGCGGCTGCTTTTTCCAGGAACCCCAACACACACAGGGCGGCTCCTCTTTTTTCTACTGCAGCAGCTGTCGCATCCTCCCCTAGAACCCCTCGCCTTCCTGTCGCTACACCAGTGAGCCCCCCCCGACACGACGAACTCCCTCCTTTCTGTTTGCAGACAGCTGCCTCGACTCATCCACCACCTTCTGGACTATATGCGCTGGCAGTCGCTCCAATTCCCACGTAGCATGCATATCATAATTTTCTTTTTGCTTAAAACCTATGGATGGCCACCATGTTCTCTTCTCACACTAATGCCCATACCTCCATACCTTTTCAAGGTGTAACTTTCCAATGCCATTTAATTCTGGACACATACACACTCCAAGACGACCAAGCGGCTAATATCATCACCAGCCGACCTTCGTTCCGGACAGGTCTGCGCTCCCAGAATTTCATCATTGTCCCGGCACATACACTCCATCAAAGTCCCTAGCTTGATTGCCGCATCCATGACGCCCTCAAAAGCAAAACCCTCCACACGCCATACAACCCATATGTACACAGGCACTTAATCCCATGCATCTGGATTTGCATTTAATGGCCTCACATGCATGGTTTCACACCATAGACGTGCCGTGGCACGACAACGTTCGTGGGCGGCTCTCTCTCTGCAGGTTCTTTGGGGCGCACGTTTGCCTCCCACAACACCGCCTACAACTCTTCTTTCCTCGATCTGCTTGTTTGTGTGGCCGTTGTAGGCTTGCATGGCCTGCTTGCTTGCATGGGCGGCTTGCTTACATGGCCTGCTCTCTCTTTGCAGGTTCTGTGGGCAGCTCTCTCTCTGCAGGTTCTGTGGGGTGCAGCTCTCCTACGCAGCATATGCTCTCTGCTTGCAGGCAAAGAGCCATCTCTCATGCTTGGTTTTCTTTAGGCGTCTCTTATTGCTGAGCAGGCCCACTCTCCTATGCAGCATATACAAGACATTGCATAGTTGCAGGCCACATCTTCTACAGCACCGCAGACAGAGCAGCCAGCATAAACTTGTCTACACAGGCCCACTCTCTTGCCGGCCACTATTTCTACAGCACCGCAGATAGAGCATCGTTTCTACAACCCACATAAACTTGGGTATCAGTCTCTCACCTTATCGTTGTTTTGTTCAGCCTTTCGGAGCTTACCCTAATTTTTTTCAGCTGCTCCTTAAAAACCTAATTTTCAGCTTCTGAAAATCCTAATTTTGAGTGTTTTTTTTCTTTTTCTTTGCACCCCGTACTAGCTTTTCAGTACCCAATCTTCTCCCTCGTTCAATTTGCTAAGAAGTGCAACCCAAATCTGTATCAGGTTTTTTCTCTTCAACCATTCCTGATTTTTTGAATTCTTGCATGCTTTTATTTTCTACTCTATGTCAATGTGTATAATATGAATTTTAATTGACATGTTCAAAACTTTAAATCTAATCAGAGATAATGATTTAATATGAGACAAAAATATGTGTACCTGGTTGTATCATTGAATTTGATAATGGATGCGGTGATGTCCTAGTGCTAGTTGTCAATGACAAGATGGGAAAGTAGGTTTGTATTACATAAGCGACATGGACGTCAAGGAAAATTTGAAAAATAGCAAGACCATTTTAAATTCTTAAAGGGCGGGATAATTTGAATTTAAAATTGGGCGGGATAATTTGAATGCTCTACCACATGCTAGAGCTGGAGAAATGCATTCTAGCTCTACCACATGGTAGAGCTAGAGTTGAAATGACTTAAACTAGTGCAAGATTACTTGAAATGAAAAACCATCCATCTAGTATTGTACCTCTATTCATAGCATAGCTTCTCCCCTCTCTCCTTGCTTGAAATTGTACTTTCCTGCTCTTACACTCTAAGCATGAGATCTATGCAAGAGAGCTCTCATAATAATGCAAGATGTAGCTCCTAATGCAAGACCTAGCTCTATGCATGAGAACTCTTTCAATTTTTACATGAGATCTATCCATGGGAGCTCTTATAATAATGCAGGATATAGCTCTATGTATGAGAGCTCTTATAATAATTAATGCAAGATCTCACTCTATGCATGCGATCTCTATGTATGAGAGCTCTTAATGCAAGACTTAGCTCTATGCATGAGAGCTCTTTCACTCTATGCATGAGAGCTCTTTCACTCTATACATGAGATCTATCCATGGGAGCTCTTATAATAATGCAAGATATAGCTCTATGCATGAGATGTATGTAAGAGAGCTCTCATAATAATGCAAGATCTAACTCTATGCATGTGAGATCAATGTATGAGAGCTTTGAATGCAAGACCTAGCTCTATGCATGAGAGCTCTTTCACTCTATACATGAGATCTATCCATGGGAACTCTTATAATAATGCAAGATATAGCTCTATGCATGTGAGCTCTATGTATGAGAGATCTTAATGTAAGACCTAGCTCTATGAATGAGCGCTCTAATGCAAGACCAAGCTCTATGCATGGGAGCTCTATGTATGAGAGCTCTTAATGTAAGACCTAGCTCTTTGCATGAGAGCTCTAGTGCAAGACCAAAATCTCTATAACTCTCATGCATGATATGAGAGATCTATGCATATGAGAGCTATTAATGCATGAGAGCTCTTACAATGCAAGAGGGATCTCATGCATGAGACCTCTTAGAATACAAGAGAGCTCCATGCATAAGATCTCATGTATGATAACTCTATATGCATGAGAGCTCATTGATATGCATAAGAGCTCTCATGTATGATAACTCTATATGCATGAGAGCTCATTGATATGCATATCAATGAGCTCTCATGCATGAGATATATATGCATGACAGCCCTCTATGCATAGGAGTTCTCACAATGACTCACACTGATAATAGCTGATCTATATGCATGAGAGCTCTCTATGCATGAGATTTGCGATCTATATGCATGGGAGCTCTCACAATGAATCACGCACAATGATAGCTCTATATTTATGAGATCTATATGCATGGATCTCTCATGGAAGAGATCCACGCTTGAGAGCTTTATGTAAGATCTCTCACAATGCATGAAAACTCTCTATGCATGAGAGCTCTCACACCTTGCGTAGATATATCCTAGATCTATATGCATGAGAGCCCTTTATGTATAATCGATAACACATGCATCATAGTAAATAAAAGTATGTAAATAATTCTCTATTGTGTTATTCTCTTGACCTCACATCCTGACCATGCTTTGGTGTTAGGTCCTCACCAACTACCGAGTTGTGGTAAGCTCTAAACCCAATGCTCTCCTTTTTATGTTGCAACCTATAAGGGTGCTATGGGAGTTTTTTATAAGAGCATTAGAGATCTCATGGCTGCAAGAGATCTCTATGGCTGCAAGAGATCTCTATGCATAAGATCTCTTATTTTCATTTATTTGCATTGAGTGTACGAGCTCTCGTGCGCTGCATGATATCTCTATATGCATGTGAGTTCTCTATCCATGAGAGCTCGCATTTATTATTAAGAGCTCTTTTTGCATGAGAGCTCTCATTTGCATCTTTTTCGAGAACCCGAGTTTGGACAATTAGAAGTTGAGGATCCGGGACCCCATCAGAGAACGGACCACATGGACTTGTGCTAGGGAAGTTGCTCTATGTCCACATCACTCCGTGCACGGATTTGGGCATCACAATCACTTCTCTCAGTGCATCAAAGTTGGGTCCCAGCGCCATTCAACACACTTGTTTATCTCCTTGGTTCTCGTCATGGTCTCTTCTTGGAGTAATTGGTTTTGTTGATTTGCATGGTACACAGCTAGATCAATGCATTCTAGCTCTACCACATGGTAGAGCTCTACCACGTGGTCTAGGTTGGATACAGCTCTACCACGTGGTAGAGCTAGATCAAATAAAATTCTAGCTTCTTGGTCCTTGTCATGTGAAGTAGATCTCATCTTGGAGTAATTGATTTTAGAGATATTAGAATTCAAATTGGATTAATTCAAGTCATAAATTGAATGTTTAAATTGAGAAATGGTCAGCCATACAAAGGAGGTTATGGCAAAATTTTCTTAAATTTTGTGAAACTAAAGTTTATCATTAGGTTATTCTAAAAGAGTAATTCCTTCCGTTTGTGCATTCTAAAAGATTTTTTTTATTTCAAATGTGTTATTCCCATTAAAATTGAATTTATGCATAGAAAGATGCATAAAATATTTATTTTTTTATTTCAAAAGAGTTATTCTCATTAAATTTGATTTTATGCATAGAAATATGCATAAAGGAATTTATTTTTATTTCAAAAGAGTTATTCTCATTAATTTTGATTTCATGCATAAAAAGATGCATAAAGGAATTTATTTCTTTATGCATAAAAAGATGCATAAAGGAATTTATTTCTATTTCAAAAGAGTTATTCTCATTATTATGGATGTGATGTGAATAGAGGTGATGAGAATGTGAGGTGGATAGATGTGATGAGATGCGATGTGAATCAGATAAATGTGAATGAATGGATGAGATGTGATGTCATGTGAATCAGAATATAAGTGAATGATATGGGATGTGAGTGAATGTCTGTGATGATAATGAATGTGAATGTGTATGTGAGGAATGGATGTGAATAAGTATTTGAAAGAATGGATAAGGATGTGTTTGAGAAGAATGGATGTGAATGTGAAAGAAGGATGTGTTTGAGAAGAATGGATGTGAATGTGTATGTGAAGAATGGATGTGAATGAGTATGTGAAAGAATGGATGTGGATGTATGTGAAAGAACGGATGTAGATGTGTATGTGAAAGAATGTGATGTGATGTGACATGAATATATGTGGATGTGAAGATCATGATAGATATGAATGTATGGATAGATATGAGTAGTCGTACATGTGAATGATTGGATGGATGTGGATGAATGAGATGAGATGTGTATGAATGAGATATGATGTGGATAGAAGTGAAGTGATATAATGGTGATGAGAATGAATGTGATGGATATGAATGAATGTGATGTGATGGGATGTGAATCGGGATAGATGTGAATGAATGAATCGGGATAGATGTGAATGAATGAGAAGTGAGGTAAAATGAATGGATGAGTTGTGAGTAAATGTGATGTGGTCTGAATGGATGAGATGTGAGTGAATGTGATGTGATGAGATGTGGATATGGGTAGATGCGAGTGGATGAGATGTGGATATGGGTAGATGCGAGTGAATGAGATCTGATGAGGATAAATTGATGCGAGTGGATATGGGTAGATGCGAGTGGATGAGATCTGATGAGGATAAATTGATGCGAGTGGATATGGGTAGATGCGAGTGGATGAGATCTGATGAGGATAAATTGAGGAAAGATGTGATGAGATGAAAATGATGTGATTGGATGAGAATAGGAATACTTGTGAAATGGTTGTGGAATGAAATAATGTGGTTGATGTGGAACAATGTGGAAAGACGAGAGTTCGTTATAGAAACTATATTTATGACCTGTTTTTAAATGAATGTTTTATGTCAAGAATGCTGGGAAAGCATTTTGATCATCTTGTGAATGAGGTCGTGGGGAGACCTAATTAATTAAGTTGCAACAACAAAAGACGGAGAGTCAATGGAGGACGTCTCGCGTAGCAAGATCGGCCGAGGTCTTGACCAGCCTCGGTTCGATTAAAATGGTGAGCTTCCAGTATGGTGGATGAGGGCCCAAGGAAGTGGCCTATGAGTGAAGCGCTAGGTCACCTGTGGAGGATCCTAAAGGGTGCTGACCACATGGTGCTGGGGCTTGGTTCGTCAAAGATACCCACATGTGCATCGTGGAAGATATTGGAACAAGGAGTAAGAGTTGTTTTCTGAATTCGGGTATGGATCTCGTTGATTGTCCTTGCTGGTCGTCCTCAATGGATGAGTCCATGGCCCTTTTATATGGATCCATTGGTTGATCTTGCTGATCTTCAATGGAGTTTCCATTTTGATATGTGAATATATTATCGCTTACTATGAGCTAGGAACTATCAAAAAGGCCCCTTAGTGGATAGGTGGTGAGCGTTCTGGTTGCCAATGATGCCATAGGTACACCGATGAAGGAATGATTAGAAATAAGGGTTTAACCGGAGATTTTGAGGTTTATGTGATCAATGACTCAATGGTTTCATTAAATGATTATTTTTAAAGATAGCTGATTCTGTGAAAAAGGTAATTTCTTATTGGGTGTGTAAGTGGTGTGAATAGTTTTAAGTTTACATGAATATCCGGTTAGGGAGCCTGGGAACTCTTTTCCCTGGTACCCGGGACAAAACCTAACCAAATTCCTAATTGGATCCCATCACTACAGTGGTTGGTGAAAAGATGCAGTGGAGAAGAGAGCTTGAGCTCTTGCAAGCACACACTCACAAAACCCTAAAAGAGAACTCACAAGGTCAGAGGCTGAAAATCTTCTTCTTCTTCACTCCACTCAACACACCATATACAAAGATAAGAGTACACACATATGAAAAGGTACTCGACCAAATACATACTAGGGTTCTCTATAGTGTGAGCCCAACTAAATGAGTTGGCGCTATAACTATGCCAGTCTCTAGAATGGCTGTCACACAGCTTGTCATCCCACTGGCCGCATATCACCTATGATCTCACAAACCATGCTAGTGGTGTAAGTGTGGGGCCTATCCCCCAGGCAGGTCATCAGTGTCCACCGCCTCACTAGATGAGCTCGATATCTCAACACTCCCCCTCGAGCTCAACTCCATCTCATGTACACCAAGCGAAGCCTTGAATTTGCGGAGCTTCTCTGTACCCAATGCTTTGGTGAAGATGTCAGCGACCTGATCCTATGTGCTGACATAAACAAGGTCAACGTCTCCTGCCAAAACCTTCTCTTTGACAAAATGGTAGTGGACCTCTATGTGCTTTGTGCGAGCATGAAAAACTAGCCAACTGTATACTGCTGATTTTGTCACAGAAAATGACAACTTATCTATCCACTGATAGACCCAAATCTGCAACAACAAGTAGCTTTCTCAACCAAGCTACCTCACATGCTGCCATAGCAGCACCTCTGTACTCGGCCTCTGGTACTGGATAGAGCAGTCGTAGGTTGCTTCTTGCTGCTCCAAGTCACAGCACCACTCCCCAAAGAAAACATGAAGCCACTAGTAGATCTGAGATACTACCAGCCCAATCAGCATCTGTGTACCCATGTACACATATCTCTGTTCCAGTTTCATAAAATATTCCACAATGCAAAGTAGACCTCACATAACTCAGTATGCGTCTCAATGCATTCGAATGTGGCTTCCAAGGAACGTGCATAAACTGACTCACCAACCCAATAGCATAGCTCAAATCCGGCCTGGTGTGATCGTCATGTAGATCACGCTTCCTACTATGCGCCTTTACATAGTAGGATCCTCCAAAATCTCTCCTGAATCTGCACTCAACTTACCATTCTGATCCAATGGCACTGAGATAGGCTTACAGCCTGTCATACCATACTTAGACAACATGTCCAAGCCATACTGTCTTTGCATCAGTAATCCAATACCATGCTAAAAAAATGAAATTTTCACACCTCAGAGTGGGGATTCTCCCTCATGAAGTAGGCACCTTTTTCCCATCATTTCTTTTGAATTTTAAATCAATAAAATTAGATATTTCATCTCTCCTCTCTCCTAATTCAAAACTCGATCCAAAAAGTGAACTAAACTAACCAAAAAATGGTCAAATATTGACCAAACTGATCTGGAAAAATCTAGAATCAGTTTGCTTGGTTAGAAGCTCACTTTTTCCTATAAATAGAAGTCTCCCCCTTTGTAAAATCTTAATAGTGTTTTATGCCACTGTTACTCTACTCCTCCCCCCCTAGAGCCAAAAATAGTAAATTTATTGGTAATTCATTAGTTTTTGACCATTTCCTCTTCAAAAGAATTGGTCGCCACTCTTGTTGCAAACAAGAGTAGATCCCTTAAACCATCAAGCCAAAGGAAAGCTCACAAAAATTCATGTAAGCTAGAAATCCTCCTTTTTTCTTTATTTCATTTAATTATTTTCTAGTTTTTATTTTCTTTAAAATGAAAAATGATGTTATGCCTTGTTAGAAAGGCTTTCCCTCTCTCTTCATTCTTGAATAATTCAGCATTTCTTTATCTTAGATATGTAATCAAATTCTTAGAATTAAACTTTTCATCTTGTTTCTCTTTAAAAAGTGAAATTTGATTAGTTTAGAATGCTTTAAACCATTTGGGATAATTTCTAAGTAACTTGAGAATGAAAAAAAATTGAAAAATGGTCAGCCATACAAAGAAGGTTACGGTAAAATTTTCTTAAAATTTGTGAAATAAGTTTTATCTTTTATTATTCAAAAAGAGTAATCCCCACCGTTTGTGTATTCTAAAAGTGTTATTTTCATTCTATGCATAGAAAAATGCATATTAGAAATATTTTTATTATAAAAGTGTTATTTCCATTAGAATTATTTTCTATGCATAGAAAGATGCATATTGGAGAATTTTGTTTTATTCTAAAAGTGTTTCTTTGATAAAAATTGATTTTTATGCATAAATAGATGCATAAAAGAATTTTTTTTAATTATAAAAGTGTTACTTTCATCAAAATTGATTTTTATGCATAAATAGATGCATAAAAGAATTTATTTTATTATAAAAGTGTTACTTTCATCAAAATTGATTTTTATGCATAAAAGAATTTATTTTATTATAAAAGTGTTACTTTCATCAAAATTGATTTTTATGCATAAATAGATGCATAAAAGAATTGTTTTTATTATAAAAGTGTTACTTTCTTCAAAATTGAATTTTATGCATAAATAAATACATAAAAAGAAGTTTTTATTATAAAAGTGTTACTTTCATCAAAATTGATTTTTATGAAAAAATAGATGCATAAAAGATTTTTTTTAATTCTAAAAGTGTTACTTTCATCAAAATTGATTTTTTTGCATAAATAGATGCATAAAAGGATTTGTTTTTTATTATAAAAGTGCTACTTTCACCAAAATTGATTTTTATGCATAAATAGATGCATGAAAGAATTTTTTTTAATTCTAAAAGTGTTACTTTCATCAAAATTGATTTTTATGCATAAATAGATGCATAAAAGAAGTTTTTTATTATAAAAGTGTTACTTTCATCAAAATTGATTTTAATGCATAAATAGATGCATAAAAGATTTTTTTTGAATTATAAAAGTGTTACTTTCATCAAAATTGATTTTTATGCATAAATAGATGCGTAAAATAATTTTTTTTGAATTATAAAAGTGTTACTTTCATCAAAATTGATTTTTATGCATAAATAGATGCATAAAAGAAATTTTTTTATTATAAAAGTGTTACTTGTATCAAAATTGATTTTTATGCATAAATAGATGCATAAAAGAAATTTTTTATTATAAAAGTGTTACTTTTCATCAAAATTGATTTTTATGCATAAATAGATGCATAAAAGGATTTTCTTTTATATAAAAGTGTTATTTCCATAGAAGTTAGATTTTATGCATAAATAGATGCATACAGAATTTTTATATCAGAATAAGAGTTCTCTTTAATCCTATGTTTAAATCCCATGAATATTGGTAAATGAATAAGTAAATACTCTGTGAGAGAAAATTGTACCGTTTCATATTCTCTAGGATGGTAATGAGAAAACTCAGAAAAACTTTTGAAGTCGGAATTTTAGATAAATGTTTAATTTATTCCTCACAGGAATTCGTGATTAGTTTTGAATTCAGTTAAGCAAATACTCAATGAGTGAAATTCAGTAAAGTAGTAATTGAAATTTTACCCTTCAAGAAAGATAGTTCAGGGAGAACCTTTCCAGACTTAAACCCTGAATCAGACTATGACCAAGACATAACTCCTTCGTCAGTTTCAAGAAAAGACGATGTGACCAGTTCAGGAAAATTCACTCAAATCACCCACCGAATCTGAAATCAAGTTAAGACCCTTTGATTCGGATCTGAGCATCAAGGTTACAAAATTCATGAAATTCTGTTGGAATTCAGACCTGCAATCTAGAAGTATTGGGATACGGATTTAAGATATACTCAATATATTCAAAAGAAAATAAAAAATGAAAACTTGCATAGAAACCCTGTTTTCTTAAAGGACTGTCTTACGCCAAAACTTTGGAGGGAGCAATTGGTATATGTGTTTTTCTAAGGGAAGTTTGGTTGCAACAGCTGGCGGGGAGTGTTCAAAGGATGGCTCACGTGGCAAAAACCTGCCCAGGTCTTGACCAGCCTTGGTATGGTGAAAAATGGTGTGTTTTCGGTACGATGGGTGAGGGCGGACGAAGCCGTTCCCTGAGTGACGTGTCAGGACACCTAAGGAGGATCCTGGATTCTGACCACGTGATGCACAGGCTCGCGGTGCTGAAGACAACCATGCGTATGTCGTGGAAGATATATATTATATGATGCAACAATGTTTATTGTAATCTGTTACTGGATCTTGTGTTGCTGACCAGTTGGTCTCAACGGAGAGTCTAGAGTGATAGTGTTTTTTTGTGAGAAACAAGGATTGAATGGAAATTTTGAGTTATGACATCTGTAACCAATTATCAATGGATTGTTTTATAAGTTAAAGTTTAAAGAGGAGTGTGTGCATATCTGTATTCTAAAGAAAAAGTTAAGAAAGGCATTTAATTATGGGTGGGTGAGTACTTGTCTGGTTCTACCAATTCCAGTGGTTGGGTGGGGCTAAACCCATGGGACGGATGGGGTTAGGCTGGAATCAGTAGAGTTTTAATAATAAAATTGATTAATAAGAATACGTTTAGAACTCGAGTAGTTTAATAAAAGCCTGAAGACTTCTCTAATGAATAGATCAACGGCTGTGCCTAATTCAATTAGGAAAAAAGCGTTGATCCCTTCAAGTTAAGTCTATAATAGTTTCCCTTCTATCTGGTTTATTGAGATGAAGGTTAGTTCAGTATCTTGACTGCGTTAGAAAAATTCGTTAAGAAAATAAAAATTTGTCCCTGATTTTTGGGCATGGAAAATTTTCCCGGTTTCGGTTTTTGGAATGACCACCAGCTTCTCGTGCCCAGACATTCGAGGGCGAGGCCCCGAGTGGGAAACCCTGCCCCGCGCATGAGGGAGTTGCTTCCGTTGTGCCAACTACCAGGAATCTGGTGTGCGGAGGGGGCAGTGGGATCTCACAGTTGGTATCAGAGCGCTGTTGTAAATTTACATAACGGCAACAAAAATTGCTTAAAATTTTAAAGCAAATCTGGGAAATATTGTTTTCGCTTGTTAATATTATGTTGAATGAACTTCAAAAATTGAAAACTCATAAATTGAATTGGAAATTTATAGATGGATACCCCAAATCTATCTGGCATTCGTGAACTCTCCTAGAGTCGGGATATGATAGCCTTTGCATTCGAGCACCTCATCAACTCTGCTACGACACCCGAGTAAGCAGAGTAAGACTTGCACGTCATTTTGAGAGTCTTTACTTTCCTGATCCTGTAGAGCAACGTCGGTATATGTGGTTCTTTGGAGGACGATGTATTAATATCAGTACCACAACAATCAACGTCAGAGGCTCAGGCAAAATATTTCCTTAGCCATGATTCTGATAAGGCTAGGGTTTGTTCAGCATGTACAACTCTTTAATCATTCACCCAAGAACTTCAGAATTTCATGCCGAGTTTTTAGGCTTTTTAGCCGCTTTATCCCTAGAAGTAGAATTACAGCACCTCTTTCTATAATGAATCGTGTGTACCATGGCATGTCTCCTTTGCAGTTTTACTTATTTATGCGTACGCGATTGAGGTAGTGACTTTGGAGCCGTGATGTTCTATGTATATAACGAAAACTTTTGATAATAAATGATGTTTTGCAAAAAATAAAAATAAAAAATCCAAATTGCTTTCATGATTGTGAATACGGTTAATCTTGTTCAAGAAGTATGATGAAATAATTATATGTTTGAAGATAAATCTTAAAAATTGAATAATCATAAATCTATTATCAAAGTTAAGCTGACAAAAATCTCGTTTTGTCTGAGTCATGAGGCGCGCAACCCGTGTGCAAGAAAACTAGATCCTCTAACCGGATCCTCTAACCGATGACAAAGAGTTAGATCTGGATGTTCAAAAAGCACTGCAAAGATCCCAACCTGGTCCCTTCAAGGGTGAAGTAGTGGATTGAGGCTATGGAAGAATACTTTGATATAACTGGCTACAATGAGAGAAGCAAGATGAGCTCTAGGTGAAGTAGTGGATTGAGGCTATGGAAGAATACTTTGATATAACTGGTTACAATGAGAGAAGCAAGATGGCTCTCGCCAGGTTAAAGATTGTGGAAATGGCCAGGGTCGCTTGGAGGAATCACTGTGAGACTAACCGTCTCGACCGGAGTACCCAGACCTGGACCGATCTTAAAGCTTACCTCAGAAAGAGGTTTTGTCCTCCGAGCTTCCTTGAAACTAAAATGAATGAGTTCTTGGAACTAAAGCAGGATAGCCGGACAATTGAAGAGTACCATCAAGTTTTTGCCCTTCTTCTCAAATATTCTCCACAATTGGATGAAGAGCAACTGATCGCCAGGTTCATTTGAGGAATGAACGAGCCATTGAACACCTTAGTAAAGAATGCCAAACCTATCTCAATGGCCGAAGCAGTAAGAATGGCAAAGGACTTTGCCAAAGCCTTTGTAGTTAAGGTTCTGTCGAAGCCCGCACCTTTTAAAAGATTCCAAACCTTGAGAAGTACTTCAAACTTTCCACCCCCAAAGAGGCAGCAAGGCCCAATTCAGAATTAGGATGTGGGAAGATTCAGAAGTGAAGGAAGACCCTTCCCCTAGAACACTTTCTCAGGAGCCCTACCTCTTTCAAGGATTCAGAGGGACGAGCTCAAAAGTGAGAGCCGGTGTTTTGGATGCCAGGGTATCGGTCACCAACTGAAAGACTGCCCGACTCCTACCATGTCAAGGGGACAGGGAAGTCAAGGACCCAGAGTGCACAGACCAATCCCTTTGTATCAGTCAAATCAAGGTCCAAATCAAGGTCTGTCTCGCCCAAATCAGGGAAATCCCAAGAGAACTCCAGCTCAACCATATGCCTCTGTCTAGAGTAGCCTCAGAACTCCTTCCCCCCCAGAACTGGGGCAACTAAAGAGAAAGAGTTCCGCCTCAGACTACAGCAGCCTCAGAGCAGTCACAATAGCTGAGGTAGTGGAAGAGGAAAGAGGACAGATTTATGCTGCAATTGAAAACCAAGGGCCAAATCACCAGTTCTCAGTCATCCATACTCTAGCTCTAGCTGAGTAGTATCAGTCATCCATACTCTAGCTGAGTAGTATCAGGGTAAGCCTTTTAAGCTTTTGATTGATTCAGGCAGAACTCATTCTTTCATTTCCCCAGGATGCTTGCGTAAGCTAGTCTTAGAACAAAAATCAGGGAAACCTATGCAAGTTGAATTGGCCAGTGGGAAGATTCTTTTCACTCACCTTGAGACAGATCGTATTCAGTTCAATCTAGATGGGAATTTAGCTGACTGTCAGCTCAGAGTTATACCTTTGGGAGTTTTCGATGGGATCCTTGGAATGAATTGGCTCCACAAAAATCAAGCTGACATTCATTGTCATAATGGAACCATTTCCTTCCGTGACCTTCACGGAAATAAAGTTCAAGGAACCAGAATTTCAGGATCCCCAAGTCTGCAATTAGTAAAAGCTTCTAAGTTACTAAAAGGACTTAGAAAGAAGCAGCTCATTTATGTTGTCAAAATGAATCCAGTAGACTCAAAGTTAAAAGCTAAAGAACCTGAATGGTTAAGTGATTATGATGATTTATTCCCAGCAGAATTAACTGAGATGCCTCCGATTCGGGAAGTAGATCATGAGATAGAATTGACCCCCCGGAGCTTAGCCAGTAGTCCTGTGCACGTACAAAATGCCAGTTCCTGAAGCCATCAAACTCAAGGAATAGCTTAGATAGCTATTAGAACAAGGGTTTGTAAGACCCAATGTTTCACCTTGGGGTGCATCAGGAAAAGAAAGATGGAACGCTAAGACTCTGTGTGGACCATAGAGGTCTCAATCAACTGACAGTAAAGAATAAGTATCCTATCCCCACAATTGATGAGCTTCTGGACATGCTAAGTGGAGCCCATATCTTCACAAAGATAGATCTCAAATCAAGGTATTATCTGATCTATCAGGATTAATGAGCAAGATACCCCGAAGACAGCCCCATCAATACTCGGTATGGGCATTATGAATTCACTGTCATCCCGTTTGGATTGACAAATGTCCCAGCTGCATTCAATCGCCTAATGCAGGACATTCTCAGAGAATACTTGGATGATTTTGTTCTTGCTTTCTTTGATGATATTATGATTTACTCAAAGAATGGAGCTGACCATGAAGCTCATGTCAAAAAAGTTCTTGAGATTCTAAGGAAGCACCAACTCTTTGCAAAAAAGAGAAAATGCACTTTCTTTGCCGACCATGTTGAATATTTGGGCTTTCTGGTATCCAAAGATGAAATTTCTCTAGATTCCGCAAAAGTCCAAGCAGTCATAGATTGACCTGAACCAAAAACAGTGAAAGAAGTTAGGGGATTCTTGGAATTGACTGGTTGGTATAGAATTTTTATACCAAAGTATGCTCTCATAGCTTCCCCCCTAACTAATCTTCTCAAGAAGAATACCCCGTTTCAATGGTCTGCCAGGTGCCAGAGTGCTTTTGATAAGTTGAAGACCGCCTTGGTAACCAATCCCATTTTGAAGTTGCCAGATTTCTCTCTACCCTTTGAGGTAGTAACTGATGCCAGTGGTTTTGCCCTGGGAGGTGCACTCATGCAGGAAGGTCATGCAGTGGCCTATGAATCCCGAAAACTCAGAACGAATGAGAGGAATTATGCTATCCACGACGTGGAAATACTTTCAGTAGTATATGCCCTAAAGTTGTGGAGACATTACCTACTGGGTCAAAGATTCACTTTGATGAGACAGATCATCAGAGCTTAAAGTGGATCTTCACTTAGAAGGATCTCAACATGCACCAAAGAAGGTGGATGCAGACCCTGAAGGAATTTGATTTTGAAATCAAGTACCACCCAGGCAAAGAAAATGTGGTAGCAGATGCCCTCAACAGAAAAGTCTCCTTGCTTGCAATTACTGTAGTGTCAAATCCTTTGATTATTGAAGCAAGAGAGAAGATCATGCATGATAGATTCTTTGGCCCTATTGCTACCCTACTTATGCAGGAAAGCAAAACTCCACAGGAGTTGAACCGAGTTCAAGGGTACAGCATGGATGATGGAAGTATGTATTATAATCACAGGCTATGCATTCCCAATGATGAGGGAACTAAGGGTCAAATTCTAAATGAAGCCCACGATAGCCTTATTGCAGGACATCCAGGTTTCATCAAAACCTACATGTCTGTGAAGAAAAGCTTCTTTTGTCCTGGACTAAAAAAGGAAGCACTTAATCATGTACGTCAATGTCTGACATGTTAGAAAGTCAAGGCCGAGAGAGTAAAAATGCCTGGGAAGTTACATCCATTAGACATCCCCCAGATGAAGTGGGAATGCATCAGTATGGATTTTATTACTGGATTACCTTCAGTGCAATCAGGTTACAACTCCATCTTCGTGGTAGTTGATGGATTAACCAAAGCTGCCCATCTCATTCCAATAAAAGAAACCTACACTACACTGGATGTGGCCAGAGTGTTCCTCAAGGAAATCTTCAAATTGCATGGCCTACCCAAAAGAATAGTAAGTGATTGAGACCCCAAATTCACGTTGTGAGGTGAAAAAAGAAAAAAGAACCATGCCTCTATAGCCCTTCACCTCCCAAACTTGGAAAAGAGCAACACAATGGAGGCACCACCAGCACCGGCTGGAACACTTCTCACGATTCACCACCCACCCACACCAGAAATACAGCCAAAACAGGGGCACCAACCACAAATAAACATCTGGCAGCACATGCACTTCCACCGTGTGCGTGACAAGGTAATCAAAGGCTGGCACAAAGTGCGCTGTGAGAGTGTAACCCGTGGACTACACCACCAAACATGTCAATCACGCCTTCTCCTACAAATCAACACACACAGGATACCAACACAACAACATAACCAGACACATCACCAGTGTCTTTCATCTTTGATTCCCAATCAACACTTCATACAGCTTCTTCCGACACAGAAGCTTCACTCACACAACCTTACAAACACGACACCTTCACATCAACACAAAGGATGCATACTCACAAGAAGCCCCATTCATCTTGGCTAATCCCTCTTTCACCTTCTTTCAAAATATCATCACCTTTGCCCTCGAGCTGCCCTGTGACATCAACTGCATAGCTAATTAGCAAAACACCCCACACATGAGCCCTCTCTCCCTCTCTGTGCTTCCAGCTTCTCCTTCAACTTCAGTCACTGCCAACAGCAGCCCTCTCTCACATCCAGCTCTTCTCTTCAGATGACCTGTAATCGACGTGCCGAAACACCAACACCCCTTCTCTTGCATCCAGCCACAAAACAAAGAAAGGCCACCCACCAAACCTGAAAGACCCTCTATCTCCGCAGCAGCTGCACCAACCCCTCTAGTCTCACAGTTGCCAGAGGCGGCTCCTTTGCTCTTCACCAGCCTCCACGCCAACTCATCCTCTGCAGCTATCACCAGCAAGGCCTTCCACAAGGCGGCGGCCACCTTTTCGACTGTGCCTCTGGTCTATTACCTGCTAGGCATCCTTCATGAACAAGGCGGTTGCTTCACCACTCTACGCCTGCAGATCACCAGAGCCGCCCAGCAGCCTGACGTCACTCACCAGAGCGCCTCCAGCTAGTGCCAACAGAGAGCCCCCCCGAGCCTTCTATTTCACACCAAATTAAAGGCAACCTTAGCCACATCAATATTCAATTGCCCTCCATGCTTCCACACCTTCAAATACAACCTACGAAAGCCCACTCATTTCTTGGGATGCGCACACATTCAGAGCTGCCAAACAGCTGATACCACCTGTGCAAGCTGACCTCACTCCGAACAGGCCTGTACAAGCCTACAGCAAAACCATCCACCCTATACATCTGCCAACGCATTCAAAGGAAAAACCTTCACACATGCCATGCATCCCATATGTACACAGCCCCAAAACACCTCTCAGATTTTTGCCTGACATACTTTGCCCAACCCCTAGCCTGCTGAATCATTTATGATCAGCAGTAAGCATACGACCACGTTTCCCTCCATCAATCCTTTGAGCATCATACAATGTAACCAACACATCTCTATTCCATGTGATCAAAGAAATACTGTCATCTTCCCCAGGCATAATTTGCCATCCCACATCCCACAACAGAACATAAGAACTTCTGGAAACAAAGCTCTTGACATACACACCATCCTGCCTCATCTCAATCCCAAGATCACTGATATGGCCAGCACCAATATTGGAGAACCAGCACCAATATTGGAGAACCAGTACCAAAGCTCTTGACATTCACACCATCCTGCCTTATCTCAATCCCAAGATCACTGATATGGCCAGCACCAATATTGGAGAACCAGTGAAGCAACTCCTGCTTGAGGGTAATAACTGATGAAAGCTTCATCATGAAAGACTTGCTGTGCCATAGCATTTCCTTGTCCATCAACATAAGAACATCACCATCAAAGCCAACCACTTACAGGCAAAACAAACTCCCCTTCAACAGGCACCATTGCCAAAGCATCCACCTCAGTTCCTGTATGCTCACCTTTGTCAAGGCCAATAAGAAATTCATCTATCACAGCATCCATAATCTCATCCATAGCATCAACATCATTCATAGTCTTCTGGTGTTTCTCTTCCAACATCCAGCCATTTAAAAGTACAACTAAACCATCAAAAATACAACCCATTTTTGAAAATGCTAAAATATCTCAAAAACACTATTTTTTAAACTAAAAAGAGCACGAGCTCCTAAAAAGCTCAAAAAAACTGTTAAAAAGTGCAAGTTTTACACTTCAATACTTTGAAAGATGATAGAGTTGCTCATAAAATCACACATTTTTTGAGAAAAAAATACTCAATTTGTAATAAAATAATAATGTCCACAAAATTGGTTACAATGAGAGGTCTTATGCCTCTCGTGTTAAATTTTTGACTTTCTCCAGAAGAATTTTTTTGGTTTGTTCTCGTAGATGACCTGACTTTTTCAAGGTAAAACCATAAACAAGAACTTCCACATTCTCCATGCTTAGGCTATCCACGCGATGTTGACTACGATTTGCTTTCTTTCCCTTTTTATTTACTCGAATCATCTCTGGATAATATTTTCCTGATAATGCATCATCTCCATTGACCTTGTACCAGTGGACCTCAATTGAGCTTACTTTTCCATTTTCCTCAAGGACTTTAAGTACCTTTGCCAACCAAAAAGGACATCCGCTTTCATCATCTATTGCTAACACTGCAATCATTGCACCTACAGTGAGCTCCTCAATATTTTCTTCCCACATTTCCTTCTCTTGCAGTCGTCATTGACTAGTCCTTCTAGCACCAACATACGCTTCGCAAGACTCCCCATGCACCAATGTTTGCAATTCTTCAGGCAATTCTGTTTGTTGATTTGGCATTTGAATATTATCATCACGGTCTTCAAGTTCTTGTACTCTCCAAAGAAAGGGCTCCAGATTTATCAGTGATCTTGAATTGCTTTGAACTTCCTCAATCAAGATTTCTTGCTCATGAAAAAATGTATTCCACCATCCAAGTGAGCAAGCTGGAAAATACACATGTGCTGATTGTATGGTCTCTTTAATTTCTATCAAACATTGCTGATAATTGATGGCTCGCTTTTCTTTTTGAGCTTTTGCTGCTTCAATGCTTGACGCCAAAAGCATTTTTACTGCCTGAAGAATTTGTCGTTCTGGGACACTGAGTAAAAACTTCAAACCATCCTGAGGATGCCATGCCTCTGAGTTAGAGTAATTCTTACACCACAAACGTGTTTCAGCTTCTTTTTCTTTTATTTTGAATTGATGTTGGAAACTATGGTCATTAAGCTGAGCGAATGCAGGGCTTGCAAAATCTTCACCTGTTGCAAACTCTCTAAAATCATAGGTGCCTTTCAAAACATGAATTTCTGGCATAGGATCATAAGCTTCTTTAAGAATTGTGCACACCTCTGGAAGGTCAAATGCACTTTTCTTAGCAAGTTTGACTGAAAACCTACTAAACATCTGATCAATTTGATCATGAGTGTGACCAACCAACAAAAATCCAAGTTTGACCTTTTTGAAAACTTTCTGCTGCACCAACATACTCAAATAAGCAAGCACTATTTGATTTTTATTTTCCCTTGCTGTATTATCTAGCTACACATAAAGTGTGCTAGGTAATTCTCCTTGCCATTCACTTACTATTTTCTGAATTATGGTGATGGTCAAGTTAGGGTCGTTGTATAAATTTGGAAAGTTTATAAAAACTTTTGACGTCATGATGCCGTTAAAGATGAGGGCTACAACAACGTGTAGTTGTATGAAATTCTCTTCCTTCAAATTCTTTGGAGCACGTATAAAATGGGGTATCAATGTCTTCTTTTGATCCATTCCATCTATGACTAATCCCAAATACATTTCTTTCTGCTCAAGGCACTTCTTTCGATGCTTTGCTAGCTTTTAACGCTTTGTACTTTGTTGTTCTCGATGAGCTTTAAGTGCTTGTAGAATAGGACCTGAAAACTCAAAACAATGTAAAGCTAGTTTAAATTATACCACTTGGAATTCTCATTCATAAATTAAAACGTACAAAAAACACAAATCAAACATACCTTTTTCTTCAAATGTCTTTGAAACATCTCTTTTGGCTTTGAGCTCTGCACAAATTTGACAAATCCCCATTCTAGTTTTCTTGGAAATTTTCACATCAGCAAAATATTGTTTCCAAACTCTAAGAAATGAAGTTAATGAAAGAGATGACATGTTCCTTCCTTTCAACGTTTCCACGTAGAGGTTGTAAACTTCTCCCTTTGTAAAATTATCAGGCAAATGGGTGAATTTTGAATTTGGCATACGCTCACCATTGTAAGTGACAAATCGTTCCATCCAGCTCTTGAGAAAACACAGCTGAGGAGTCTCACCTGTACTAAATGAGTACCGTGAATCTTCTTCCACCCGTTGCAACCGCTTTAAGATCTTTTGCATCCACTGATTGCTTAAACAAAACACTTGAAGAAAACACTTTCGACACACAATCGTGCCAGAAACTGTATATTTTATCTTCTCTAATAAAAAACCATGTAATGCTGTATTCTGTTGAGCACGTTTTAAAGCAAAGAAGTTTTCACGTTCCTGCTTAATTTTTCTAAATCCAAGTGTCCTCAAGCAGTTTTTTTTACAACAATACACCCTACATGCCTCTCTCAATGAATTGCGATGCAAAAACTTGTCTTTTCTTCTCAAGGGAGTGGTTGTCTCCACACGAATAGGCTGAACTAATGATGGAGAAACTGGAACATCGGTATCCGAATTTGATAGATTAGCAAATAGTGGGCTTGTAACATCATCATCACTGATAGATTGGCTTAGACTTTTAGGAGTGAGTACGGATACAGATACTTGAAAAGAGCAAAATGAGCTTGAGAGAGACTTTTGTTGCCCTGCCATGACTAGGAACTTCAAACCTCTAAGTTTCTCTAAAAAACAATGGTCTAAGCTACAAAGTGGAGTGTAATCTCAAATCCAAATAACTTACTTTTAATGCTTAGATTCAAAAACAATGGTCTAAGCTACAAAGTGGAGTGTAATCTCAAATCCAAATAACTTACTTTTAATGCTTAGATTCAAAAATAATAATATTAATATAAATATTAAAAATTATTAATTATTATAAAAGATGGGACTTAAAAGATGAGAGAAAGTCCTTTTTAGAGACACATTCCAAGGGTCTGCCGCTAAGAGAGCCACAAGAGCGTTTTTTTTTAATTTGGAGCATTTTTCTTGAGTTTAATTTTGTAAGGTAAGCATTTTCTTGATTACTTTGTTATTTGTTACAATTTTGAATTTTTCTTTCATTGTCATTTGGTTCAAAGTTTGCTAGGAGGAAATTATGGCTAGGAAGAAAAACAAAAACATTATCTAAGGAGGTAAGTGATTTCAAAAATAGACTTTTTTTAAAAAGATATTTTTTTGAAAGAATTGTTTGTCTTTTAAATACACAAAAATACCAAAAATAAGATTTCATACGTAAATTAAGAAAAAAAGAGATTGAAAAAATAATATTTTATAAAATAAATATTTAATCAATAATTTTTAAAAATTATAATGACTTTATTTTTTAAAAAGCTAATTCTTGTGTTGTATTCTGGAATACAACACAAAAATCGATAAGTTGCCATCTTTCTTGTGTATTAAGTAGTTTGTATTCTAGAATACAAAACTTGAAGTCACATTTTTAAAAATTTTAACACTTATGCACTTTGAGGTTGTATTCCAGAATCCATTGCTTGTACAAGTTGTATTTTGGAATACAGCTTCTCTCAACACTTGAGTTGTATTCCAGAATATGAAGCTTTTACAAGCTGTATTCAAAAATATATTTTTTCTCTATACTTGAGATTGTATTCCAGAATACAACAAGTTGTATTCTAGAATATAACTTCTCTATACTTGATATTGTATTCCAGAATACACAGTTTCAACAAGCTAGAATGCAACTTCTTTCTGCACTTGAGTTGTATTCCAGAATACACAGCTTCAGCAAGTTGTATACTGGAATACAACTTCTCTCTACACTTGAGTTGTATTCTAGAATATAGAGCTTCAATAAGCTGTATTCTAGAATACAACCTTTTTTTACACTTGAGTTGTATTCCAGAATACACATCTTCATCAAGTTGTATTCTGGAATACAACTTCTCTCTTCACTTGAGTTGTATTCCAGAATACACGGCTTCGGCAAGCTGTGTTCTACTGTAATCCAAACTCAATGTAAACCATTAGAATAGACCTTCATGCAAAAAAGATTTGCTTTTTATCTAATTTTAGAAGACATGCAAAGAAAGCAAAAGCTCTCGAGTGTCGCGTGCGCGACTAAAAAACAGCAAACTGTAGTTTTTACATAAAAAAAGGAGGAGGAGCAGCCCGGGAGTATTTCAGCGAGGTGTCCTGGGGTTTTACCCCCCTTTTGAAGCCAACGGAGCGGTCAGAATCTCCATCAGAGCAACGTAGCAGAAGATATATTTTGGGATAAAGCAAAAGCTCTCGAGTTCGCATCGCGCGCGCACGCAGCAAAAAAACAGCAAACTATAGTTTTAACATAAAAAACAAAGGAGGAGCGACCCCCAAGTATTTCAACCAGGTGTCCTGAGGTTTTACCCCCCTTTTGAAGCCAGCAGAGCGGTCAGAATCTCCATCAGAGCAACGTAGCAAAAGATAGATTTTGGGGGTAAATTTTTCTCAAATCGTGTTCAAGAAAGAGGTTCTGTAAGTACTTTAATGATAAAAAGGATCCTAATTGTTTTGGGTTTGATCTTTTCATCTCTTAGTGCTTTCTCCTCTCTTTTATATCTGTGTATTGTGTTTAGAAACTTCTTGTGAGTTGTATTCTGGAATACACAGCTCTAGAAAGTCATTTATTGAAATTCAATTACAAAACACATCTTTGGAGGAAACAACCTGTTGTATTCTAGAATACATCTCTCTCTCCCTCTTTTTCTCTAGTGTGTTGAGGAGCTCTCTCTCTTACATTCCTATCTCATGTTTGCTTACACATCTAGGTCTGTTCTTGCATGGAGGTTAACACACACTCTCTCTCTCTTTCTCTCTATGTCTATTTGTTCTCTTTCACTTTTTGTCTTTCTCGTTTGTTTTCCCTACATACACGTTTACTAATCTTAAATGTTGTTTCATTTAACAAATCATATTTTTGAGAAAAATGATTTTGTCTCTATTGGTTTATCTTAGCAATGAGATAATGATTTTTTATTGTCTTGTTTAGGATTAAGATGGCCTCACCAATACGTGATGCTCGAACTTCTAAGAAGCAAAAGAAAAGTAATCAAGCAACTGCATCTGTCCCTGTGGTTAGCTCAGGACATTCAGGAGTCTTGACACCTTCTCGATCTCAACCTGCTCCAGCTAGTCCTCACTTTCATGCACCTCGAGTGACTGTGACTCTTCCAAACCCTGATAGACGTCCAAGTGAGCCAAGAAGACAACTTTTAGCAGCTCACCAGTTTCCAGAGTTACAAGATCAACCACCATCAAGCAGAATGGTTTTAGCTACTCATGGACTTCCTCCATCATCTCAAGGAACCACACCTTTAACTCAACATCAACAAAAAAAGTCTTCAAGCATGGAAGCTACAACTCTTTGGAGTAGTGCAAGAGGTAAAGTACAAGAAGGATTTGCTTGGACAATTTAATTTGGCATGGTAGGTAAGCACAAGACAATCGTTGAGCCAAACACACCTTTCCTTTCTATTGTGGAAGAAAAAGGAGACTCTGAAAATACAAAGTATTTAACTTATGGTCGCATTGTTGAAGTCAAAGAAAGTATATCTCGTGGGATCATTCATCATCTGGTAGACAACAACAAAGGAAAGTTTCTTGCAGCAGTTAGAGTTTTCTCTGCTAATTTTCGGCTTGAAGAGATGAATCCTGTTTCTACCCAGCAAGAGTAGATGCAATGATTACTCGCAAACGGGTATGGATGTCTTTCTCTCGACCCTTTTTTCATTAGTGTTAAAATTTCTTATCTTTGTGTATTCTGGAATATGTAGAGAACTGTTATTCTTCTTTAAGTTTGTTTGAGTCATGTCTTTCCAACTCATATATTGGAATATGTAGAGGTCAAATCAACTCTAGTTTGCATGTATTCTAATAAACATGAAGTTTGTCTAGTCTAGTTTGTATGTATTCTAGTATACGCGTAGTTCAAAAAACTTCTTATCTTTGTGTATTCTAGAATACATTGAGAACTATTCTTTGTTTTTTAGTCTATTTGATTCTTGTCTTTCTAGCTCATATCTTGAAACACTTAGAGGTCTAGTCAAGTCTAGTTTGTATGTATTCTAGTATACAAGAAGTTTGTCTGCTCTAGCATATGCTAGAATGCATTCTAGTATACAAGAAGTTTGTTTTGTTTAGTTTGAATGAATTTTAGCAAGAAGGAAGTTTGGCTTACTTTTTATGTCTGGTTTAATGAGTTTACCATGTATTCTAGTATACAAAGAGATGGTTAAAGTGTTCTTACTTTTGCATAAGTTACTCTTTGGTTCTTACTTTTAAGTTCACTCTATCAAGTCTTCAAATCCTCTTCTACTTAGAATGACTTTTTCTTTTTCTTTTTTTGTAGTCTTTTTTTGAAGCATGTCAAGAGCATCATGACAATTTGTACAATTCCAACCACTCCACTGATGATTCTGATTATAAAGAGAATGAAGGTACAGACATAGATGACTCAGAAGAAGATGTTGAAGTTCTTGAAGAGACTTCTGAGTCAAAGTCTCAAGATGTGAGTGATACTTTGCTTTCTGGACCTGGAGCTCCAAAGTCTGATCCTTCAGAATCTTCTGGTCTTAATACCATAAGAAATAAAGCCAAAAAGTTTCATATGGTTGATGAGAGACCCTTAATTTTACTAGTGTATAATATAGAACATCCTCCATTAGATCCTATTTCAAATAAGAGACCACTAGAAGTTCGAACCATTGTCCCTGGACATGTGAGTAATCTTAAAGTAATGATGAAGGAGAAACCAACAACAAATGTTTACCCCTTCTTGTTCTTGTGGATAAGTCTTCTTGTGTTAAGAAAGAGAGTTTTGAGAGATCAAAAATCAATCAATACAAATACTTTGTCTTGGGGGGAACTCACTCTCTCATTGCTAAAAAAAGAGTTATGTGCTAAGTATCCTCATGTAGAGAGCTATAAGATAGTCCTAGCATGGGTCTATGCTGGGTTAGGTGATGATGATGCAAAGCTACTTGCCCTTGATCACAACATTGATTCCGAGATGCGACTATCCATGTCTTTCTTACAAAAGATAAGATTTTTTCACAATGAGTGGATCAATCATATTCAGCAAGGTCATAAAGTTGATGAAGCTTTCAAAATCAAGCTTTGTGAGCAAGTTGGTCTTGTCACAAAGAAGTCAAGCAAAGCTGAACGCTCTAGAAAAACAAATGTTCGAGGTCATGACAATTTCTTTCAGTTAGCCTTTCGTGATGGAGAGATATGGGATCTACAAGAAGACATTTTCAAGCTTTGGGAGGAAGGTAAAATCAAAGGGCAAAAAGTAAAGCTCCCACCTAGAAGTCAAAAGGGCAAAGGAACAGGGAATGAGGACACTTTGAAGCCAATTTTTGAAGAAATGCGTATCACAAATTGGCGAGCAATGCAAGGAATACGCGAGAGAAATATTATCATACCCATCTTGGCACGAGTGAAAGGAGGTTCTTTGACACTCGATGAAATGGCAAAGGAATAAGAACAGTACGTTGCTAATTCTTCTTTTTAAATCTACTTATTTTATTTCATGTAAAGTTGTTTTTTCATTTTGTGTTTTTTTGAAACAGGCAAAAGACTTTCTTGTACATGCAAAGAATCATGATTGAAAAACTTAATTTGCAAGGATTGGAACGAGGTTCAAATGTTTCATCCCATCACTAGTCAGCCAAGCTCCTTAGAGTGTTTCATTTATCTTTTCAAAAATGCAGTAAGTAAACTACATATTTGAATAGATTTTTTTTAATTTAGTGTTTTTGAAGGTTTTGTAAAAATTTAGATCAAATATTTTAAAAAATTGATTTTGATTTTTGTAATCCAGTCAATGTGTATTCTAGAATACATTTAATGTTTACTTATTTTCATTTTAACAAGTCTCGAGCACCTCGTGCTCCCATAAAGAGCATTCCTCAAGAGTTTGATCAACATTTGACTCGCACAAGGGCAGAGCGGAAGAGATTAGAAGAGGCACAAACTTTGGAGACCATTCAAGAGGCAAATATTTTCATTTCTGATGATGTGTCTGCAGAACGAGTTCAATATTTTGTTCATGAAGGCAAAGTAGAGAACATGGAATCGTTTGTGACTGCACAACATTTTACTTTAGCCATTGCTGATGCTCCGTATGGATATAAGGCACCACACTCAATACATGATGAAGTAAAGTATGGTGTAAGTGCATATAAAAGAGTCATCGACGCTTTCAAAAAGGTCACAACGGCTGAATCATGGGCACTGGTAATTTTTCATGCTCATGATCAAATCTCTGCTGTGCAGAGAAAGCATTCGTTGACAATCAAATGGTCCATCAGCTATGCATATGGTATGTTAAATTTCAAGGATTCTTTTGCAAGTTATAAAAGCTTAAGTTAAAGCCTAACTTTTTCTTTTGTAGGACAAAGCCTAACATCAAAGGCTAACTTTTTCTTTTGGAGGACAAAGCCTAACATCAAAGGCTATAAGCTTGATAGACTTTCTTTTGCTGCCAAGTTTGCTACCATTGGTTTCTGGTCTCCTGCGGGTCCGAACAGTAAAGGAAATTTTAATTTTGCTTCGAAACCTAACCAAACAAATATTTTTGATAGACCAGGCGTGTGTCGAAAGCTCAGGGATCTTTCTGGTGATTCAAATGAGATCATGAATCCTTATCAAAAACCACAACTTTTGATGGTGGATTTAATTGAGCTTCTATCTTTAAAAGGAGAGTGGATCATGGATCTTTTTGCGGGGACAGGTAATCATGCAACCTTAACTTATTACATATTTTATATTGCTCATTTAAGTGAGCTTTATCATGTTGATTCTTTTTTTCTTAGGAACAACCACTATTAGTGCTCTTAAAAAAGGAAGGAATGTTGTTGCTGTTGAGCTAGATCCAGTTCAAGTTCGTTTTATTCAACAACGAGTCACTGCAATGAAAGAATTACCGGACGAGTTTCAAGAGGTTGGAATGAAAAACATGGCAGCAAACCCAAGAGTGGTGGATGCGTCTGGAGAACCTCAGCCTCCCTTTGGACCTGATGATGAAATGCAGTTTGTAGATCTTGAGCCTTATGAAGATCCACATACTATGGATATTGATATTCCTCTTATGGAGTCAACACCACTCATTGTAGGACGCGAGCAAACTGATGAAGAAGTTAGTCATGAAGAGGAGGAATTTCCTATGCTAGAATAGATTTAGACACTTGTAGTTTCAAACAATTTTTGGTATTTAAATCCTCATTGGGGGTGTTCAAGGATTTCTAGGTTTTGAGAGTGTTTTGAACAACGTTTGTTTGTATTCAAAACTAGCATTACAAATCTTTTTGAGGAGCTTGCGTTTTGAGATTGGTTCAAAAAATTGGTCAAATGTTGTCTCTATTGAAGCATTTATAGGAATTGTCTCATAATTAGACTTATTTTTTTAATCAATGAAGATTAATTTAATCATGACATTGAAGTTGTGCGATAAAAGTAGTTATATTTTGCTTTCTAGTAACGATAGCAATAATTTTGTATTCAAAGTGAAGCTCTTTGTTGTGAGTCTCTAATGCAACTTTTGTGTCATGTTCTTTTGTTTGAAATATTCTAAGATTTTGTAGGGATAGGCTTGTACTTAGACATCAAATAGTGAAAAATTTGGCAAATTTTTAATTTAGCGAATGAATCACTTGCAAGTATGTTTTAAGTTAAGCAAAAAAGTCTCTTTTTAAAGTTCTACTTTATTGGGCACGTCAAAGATTCTTTTGATGCTAGATTTGGATTGTTTTTAAAGGATTTTTTTGGTCTCTCAAAACTACAACTCACGATCGGTTGTATTTTCAAGTGGCTGGGTGTTTTCCTTCAAAGCCTCAATTCTACTTGTGGCTTTCTTAACATTAATGCACATCTAGTCATCCAACTCCAACTCTGGTTCATCATCCTGTAGACTTTGTATATCCCACTCATCCCACAAAGGTACATCATCCAGACTCTTTAAAGCAGAGTCTTTCACATCACATGCATACCTTTTCTCATGATTCACTTGTACCTCCTTGCATTCTTCCTATATGGCCTCTTCTTGTTGGGCAACCTCATCACCGAGCACTTCTTCATCAATAACCAGGGCATCTATCTCTGCATCCTCCTCACTGGATGAAGTGTCCTCTGTTCCCTCACTAGTAGTGGTGCTACTAGTCGTATCATCCACACTCGAATCAGCTTCACTTTTCCTTTCATCAACAGGCTTCTGGTTATCCATGTTAAACTGCTTTTTATCCCCTCTCCTGTCTACAAAGTAATGACCCCTTTCCTCCAATCCTGAATAGCCTTCACTGCTCTCAGCCATGGTCTTCCCAAAATGATGGGGAATGCACCCATTCCTGCTGGCATAACATGACAATCCACAAGCACCTTTACATCAAAAGCCTGCAATTCTAATTCTTTGATCATACCTAAGCATTTGACCTTCTGATGATTGGCCAACCGAATACGAAAACCAAACGCTTCAGTAAAATTAAGACCAAGCCTCTCCATAGCTGCTAATGTGATTACACAAATTTGCGCACCACCATCTATGTATGCCTCTCCCAGATTCTTCCCTTTGTACCATACATTCACCAACAGGCCATATATCAGGCAACTCCTGAACAGATAAAACAGTCACTATCCCTTTGGCATGCTCCTTCTCTCTCGGATTCACAAGTCTTTTCCACTGACGCTTCAAGTTGGGAGCTAACTCTATCAATTGCCCAAAAGTAATATTAGCTTTCCTTCCAGCCATGTCCTCCTGTAAATTGTAGCTATCCTGCCTAACCCCTAGTGGAAAATCAGTCACCTAAAACTTCCTACGAGACTTCCGCTTCTGCTTGACCTTTACATCTCCTCCTTCCTTCACTTTACCTTTCTTCTTGCTAGGCCCTGTAGCATCCCTGCTTTCCCTTTCTTGTGGCATCCATTTCCCCAAAGGCATCACATCAGCTTCTGTTTCCTTCGTCTTCTCAAGGGTGACCACATCTATAGTTTTACTCTTCTCTTCATTTGTCAATCCACTGGTCCCTGCTTCACCTCTAATTTCAATTCCATAATCATTTTCCCTATTGGGAATCTGAGAGGGTAAGGGATACATATCACCCCCCATTCGCTGAGGCTTATCACAATCTGTACTTAAATGTCCAAGTTCACCACAATTCCAGCATGTAGGAATAAACCGTCTACCCCTGCCAAAACCACGGCCACTTCCATAGCTTGTCTGACCTTCAACCCCTTCCTGATTATAACCTCTGCCTCGGCCACGTCCACCACCTGTGTTCTCCATTATCTTCAAACTCATATTCTTCATGCAATCCACCATTTGCCTCATGTCCTGTTGAAACCTTTCATCAGAAGCTGTAACAGCTGTGGGTGCTATCTTTATCCCCTGTGGTATGACATTATTCACCTGCCACTGGCCAGCTGGTTCATCCGTTGCAATTTCCAATCCTTTGATTTGGCTATCTCCACCGCATCCTTATACGACTTGGGCTTCTTTAATTCAACCTTCCAGCGAATGCCTCCCTTTAATCCTGCAATAAAACGATCCTTCTTCATCATGTCCGGAGGTACCTGATCATCTCCCAAAGCCCTGCACAAAGTCTCCCACAGCAAAGAAAATTTCTTCACATAATCATCAATTGGCTCCAACTCACCCTGTGTCAACCCCTGTACTTCATGCCAAACTCTGTCTGGATCCTCAATCTTCTTGAACCTGTTCGAAAGTGTAGTCTTCAATCCATCCTCAGTCATCGGAATGCGTGGCTCAGCATCCTTTAACGACTCCTCATAAGCTCTGTACCATACTCTCGCATCTCCCTTCAAACATATTTTCAGCAACCGCAATACCTATGTCGGCTCATTGATGTGATTGCTTATGCATGCAACCTCCATCCTTTCCAGAAAATCTGCCACATCTTCATTTGGACCACCAAAAAACTCTGGATATGACATCATTTTGATCCCCAAGATTTACCTTAAATCCCAAGAAAAACTGGAAACACCTTCCTTCAATCTCTCACTCTGGGGCATGCACCCTCGTAAGAGAAATACCTGAGCTCTCCTCTGTGGGGGCGCCAGAAGAATGTGAGGTGAAAAAAAGAAAAAAGAACCAGGCCTCTATAGCCCTTCACCTCCCAAACTTAGAAAAGAACAACACAACGGAGGCACCACCAGCCACCCACCGGCTGGAACACTTCTCACGATTCACCACCAGCCACCCACCGGCTGGAACACTTCTCACGATTCACCACCCACCCACACCAGAGATACAGCCAAAACAGGGGCACCAACCACAAATAAACATCCCGCAACACATACACTTCCACCGTGTGCGTGACGAGGTAATCAAAGGCTGGCACAAAGTGCACTGTGAGAGTGTAACCCGTGGACTACACCACCAAACACGTCAATCACGCCTTCTCCTGCAAATCAACACAGGATACCAACACAACAACATAACCAGACACATCACCAGTGTCTTTCATCTTCGATTCCCAATCAACACTTCATACAGCTTCTTCCGACATAGAAGCTTCACTCACACAACCTTACAAACACGACACCTTCACATCAACACAAAGGATGCATACTCACAAGAAGCCCCATTCATCTTGGCTAATCCCTCTTTTCACCTTCTCTCAAAATATCATCACCTTTGCCCTCGAGTTGCCCTGTGACATCAACTGCACAGCTAATCAACAAAACACCCCACACATGAGCCCTCTCTCCCTCTCTGTGCTTCCAACTTCTCCTTCAACTTCAGTCACTGCCAACAGTAGCCCTCTTTTACATCCAGCTCTTCTCTTCAGACGACCTGTAGTCGACGTGCTGAAACACCAACACCCCTTCTCTTGCATCTAGCCACAAAACAAAGAAAGGCCACCCAAACCTGAAAGACCCTCTGTCTCCATAGCAGCTGCACATCCAGCTCTTCTCTTCAGACGACCTGTATAGTCGACGTGCTGAAACACCAACACCCCTTCTCTTGCATCCAGCCACAAAACAAAGAAAGGCCACCCAAATTTGAAAGACCCTCTGTCTCCACAGCAGCTGCACCAACCCCTAGTCTCACAGTTGCCAGAGGCGGCTCCTTTGCTCTTCACCAGCCTCCACGCCAACTCATCCTCTCCAGCTATCACCAGCAAGGCCTTCCACAAGGCGACGGCCACCTTCCCGACTGTGCCTCTGGTCTATTACCCGCCAGGAATCCTTCACAAACAAGGTAGCTGCTTCACCACTCTGCGCGCCTGCAGATCACCAGAGCCGCCCAGCAGCCCGACGTCACTCACCAGAGCACCTCCAGCTAGCGCCAACAACAGAGAGCCCCCCCGAGCCTTCTATTTCACACCAAATTAAAGGCAACCTTAGCCACATCAATATTCAATTGCCCTCCATGCTTCCACACCTTTAAATACAACCTGCCAAAGCCCACATCAATTGCCCTCCATGCTTCCACACCTTCAAATACAACCTGCCAAAGCCCACTCATTTCTTGGGACGCGCACACATTCAGAGCTGCCAAACAGCTGATACCACCTGCAGAGCTGACCTCACTCCGAACAGGCCTGTACAAGCCTACAGCAAAACTATCCACCCTGTACATCTGCCAACGCATTCAAAGGCAAAACCTTCACACATGCCATGCATCCCATATGTACACAGACCCAAAACACCTCTCAGATTTTTGCCTGACAACGTCAAGATTCTGGACTGCATGTTTCGAAGCAGCAGGAACTTTCTTGGATCTCGGCACAGCTTACCACCCCGAGACCGACGGAAAGGGTAAACCAAGTAATCGAAGATATACCTTGTTCATGCTGTGGTAGGGAACCCAAGAAGTGGCTAAGTTATCTGCACCTAGTCGAGTTCACCTACAATGATTCTTATCACCGAAGTATTGGGATGAGCCCTTTCAAAGCTCTGTATAGACAAGATTGCTTAACTCCATTAACTTGGTCCGACCCATTGATTAGAGATGTCCAAACAGATGCTTGACAACATGGAGCAGTAGATGCAGTCAATTTGCAAAGATATAAAAGCTGCCCAGGATAGACAGAAATAGTATGCAGATAAGAAGAGGACAGATAGAAAATTTGAAGAAGCAGATATGGTCTTCATTCGAGTACGCCCCAAAAGAAGTTCTCTATCTCTTGGGAAGTACACGAAGTTATGCTCAAAATATTGTGGGCCATATCTCATTACAAAGAAAGTAGGTGACTTAGCCTACGAACTTCTTCTGCCTCCTCATCTTAAAGTACATAATGTATTTCATGTCAGCCTACTTAAAAAGTATGTACCAAGCCTAAATCATGTGCTTGATGATGAAATCTTAACTTCTTCAAGCCAAGGGCACATGGAACTCCAACCTGAAGAAATCCTTGATGTTTGAGAGAAGGTTCTCAGGAATAGAATTCTGAGAGAATTATTGGTTAAATGGAAGTTCTATCCTTTTGAAGATGCCACCTAGGAGAAAGAAGCCGAACTGTTGCGGGATTACCCCCTGTTTGCGCTCGCATTTTTCAAGTGGGAGAGAATGTAAGATTCCTCCCCAGCCTCTCAAGAAGTCCAGTATCTTCCCCTATAATCAAATATCTCTTCAAAAATATAAAAGATCTTGTTTCTACCTCTTTTAGCCTAGAGACAGAAAATCTTCTAGAGAGAGGTGATTCAGTTTTTAAATATATTTGGATGAAAAAATATATCATCTTATTAAAATAAATTCCCCTAAAATAAAAGTTCAAAAAGAATTTCAGAAGGTGCATTAGAAATAAATTATAATCTGTTCAAAAGGCCTTATCCTAAGGGTCCATATTTTTTAAAAATTTTAAATTAAGGTTCCTACGGTACCAATAAGATTAATCCAAATGTAGGGAGGAGGTAAATTGAAGAAATAAAGAAAATCACCCCACAAATGAGTAAATACTCACATAAGATGAAGAGTGGCCAAAGGAAATACTAAAAAAATAAATTTTTGACACCTCAGAGTGGGGATTCCCCCTCATGAAGTAGGTGCCTTTTTCCCATCATTGCTTTTGAATTTTAAATCAATAAAATTAGATATTTCATCTCTCCTCTCTCCTAATTCAAAATTGGATCCAAAAAGTGAACTAAATTGACCCAAAAAGGGTCAAAAATTGACCAAACTGATCTGTTACTTTCATCAAAATTTATTTTTATGCATAAATAGATGGATAAAAGGATTTTCAATAAGAGTTCTCTTTAATCCTATGTTTAAATCCCATGAATAGTGGTAAATGAATAAGTAAATACTCTGTGAGAGAAAATTCTACCATTTCATATTCTCTAGGATGGTAATGAGAAAACTCAGAAAACTATCGAAGTCGGAATTTTAGATAAATGATTAATTTATTCCTCATAGGAATTCGTGATTTGTTTTGAATTCAGTTAAGCAAATACTCAATGAATGAAATTCAGTAAAGTAGTAATTGAAATATTACCCTTCAAGAAAGATAGTTCAGGGAGAACCTTTCCAGACTCAAACCCTAAATCAGACTATGACCAAGACATAACTCCTTTGTCAGTTTCAAGAAAAGACGATGTGACCAGTTCAGGAAAATTCACTCAAATCACCCACCGAATCTGAAATCAAGTTAAGACCCTTTGAGGATCAAGGTTACAGAATTCATGAAATTCTGTTGGAATTCAGACCTATGATCTAGAAGTATTGGGATTTAAGATATACTCATCAAGGTTACAAAATTCATGAAATTTTATTGGAATTCAGACCTACGATCTAGAAGTATTGGGATACGGATTTAAGATATACTCATTATATTCAAAAGAAAATCAAAAATGAAAACTTGCATAGAAATCATGTTTTCTTAAAGGACTGTCTTACGCCAGAATGCTGGAGGGAGCATTTGGTATATGTGTTTTTCTAAGGAAATTTCGGTTGCAACAGCTGGCGGGGAGTGTTCAAAGGATGGCTCACGCGGCAAAAACTTGCCCAGGTCTTGACCAGCCTTGGTATGGTAAAAAATGGTGTGCTTCCGGTACGATGGGCAAGGGGCGACGAAGCGCCCTGAGTGAAGTGCCAGGACACCTAATGAGGATCCTGGAGGGTTCTGACCAAGCGATGCACAGGCTCGCGGTGCTTAGGACACCCATGCGTATGTCATGGAAGATATATATTATATGATATGGACCAATGTTTATTGTAATCTGTTACTGGATCTCGTTGGCTGACTAGCTGGTCTCAACAGAGAGTCCAGAGTGATACTGTTTTTTTGTGAGAAAAAAGGATTGAATGGAAATTTTGAGTTATGACATCTGTAACCTGTCAATGGATTGTTTTATAAGTTAAAGTTTAAAGAGAAGTGTGTGCGTATCTATATTCTAAAGCAAAAGTTAAGAAAGGCAATCAATTATGGGTGGGTGAGTACTTGTTTGGTTCTACCAATTCCAATGGTTGGTAACCCATGGGTTGGATGGGGTTACACTGGAATCGGTAGAGTTTTCATAATAAAATTGATTAATAGGAATACGTTTAGAACTCGAGTAGTTAAATAAAAGCCTGAAGACTTCTCCAATGAATAGATCAACGGCTGTGCCTGATTCAATTAGGAAAAAAGCATTGATCCCTTCAAGTTAAGTCTGTAATAGTTCCCCTTCTATCTGGTTTATTCAAATGAAGGTTAGTTCAGTATCTTGACTTCGTTAGAAAAATTTGTTAAGAAAATAAAAATGGTGGAATCGTCCTCGTTTTCCGGGCATGGGAAATTTTCCCGGTTTCGATTTTCAGAATGACCACCAGCTTAGTCTCATGCCCAGACATTTGAGGGCGAGGCCTCGAGTGGGAAACCCTGCCCTGCGCATGAGGGAGCTACTTCCGCTACCAGCTATACCGAGAATCCGGTGTGCGGAGGGGACAGTGGGATCTCACAATATTGATGATACATCAAGGGGAACATTTTCATGAGGTGCACAGGGGCACATCAAGGCAGGCATTACAAAAGATAATAGAACTTGTGCAAGAGGCAGTTTCAGAGATGGCTACGAGTGGTCTAAGGAAGATACAAATGGATATCAACAAACAACTCGTATTGGATGCAGTTGTCAGGAAGCATACAAAGAATGAATCGAATATTAGCAACATGGAGTTGTCACTACTATTGGAATGCATGCATCCCCTAATTCAATGTCAAAGGTAATGTTTGTTCCATATTGATCTTAATTGTTTGGTAATTCTTGTGAACTTAAGTCTACATAGTTTGTTAAGTTGTCCAATTCTCTTGTAGATTCAAGAGGATGGTGCGTGCTTCTAGGATCAATGGTTTGGTGCAAGGGGCAGAGTCAAGTATCCTAGAATTGAAGAGACAATGTGCTTTTGAGTTCTTCCATGGTAGTCATTCTCTTGGACAAGCTTTGGATGAGTCAGAGCGGTGTTACGTGTTTTAAATGTTAACCACAGGGCCTACATTGGGGTTTATATTTGGTGAACCGTATGTGCCAAAAAGGAGTGGAGATTTGAGGAAGGCTTGGGTTTGTTTTGATCATGTTAGGCGTGTGCAACGATGGACAGCAATGGCTGCACTTGTAGTGTTCTTTAAAAAATTGATCTTGTTTTTAGTACTTTTTCAATTTTTCTATGATAGCATGCAACCTATACAATTTTTCTATGATAGCATGCAACCTATACAAGAGCTCATGACAATTGTAACTTGTGAAATGAAAGAGGAGGACACAGTGGCACAAGTGCTTTTCTGGGAAATGATTAACAATGTTGTAGTCCAAAAGAGCTTTTCCAAGCCAGATTTTTTTTGGCTTTATGGTTAATGACGCTGGAGCTAATTGGAGGGCCATTAGGAAAGTCTATAATAATGGACTAGAGAATATATTGGAAGGTCGTGAGCATTCCTATCTTTTTCATTGGGGACAAAGCTTGAACATCCATACATTACAATATGTAGTTAGGAATTTTTAGGAAGAGCGCAAGCAATTATGTCGTTAGTGGCATTGTGCATTGAGTGAGGAAGAGGCACTTTTAAAATACAGACATGTTAGATCGCGGTGAATGAACGATAAAGTCATTATGCAAACTTACAATCCATAGATTGATGGCTTAGTTGGTGGCATACTAGATATCCCTATCGGAGGAAACAGCTTGTAGGGGTAAGTATTACTTTCTTGGTTTTCAAAAGGAATAGGTTGTATTTGGAATCCGAATTGTCAACTTAACTATCTGGTTATAGAATGTGGTTGGAGCTTGCAATTAACTTAATCTCTTATTGTAGGATGTTGACGATGCTAGTGTGCCGCACATACCGACCACCAATCTGGCAGAAATGAAACATGCAAATTGGTTAGTAGGAGAGGGTTTCAGGGGAGCCATCTCTTTATATGGTGTAGCTATTTCAGACCTGCCCTAGTACAATCCACAAAGAAGCATTCATTCATGTAAGGTAAATATCACGAAGCAAGCCCTACAATAACAAAGTTGATGGAGAAAGGCTAGAACATCAAAAGCTCCAAGTCCATTAAGAACTAGTAGATTGGTGGGGGAAGCATTGAGTGGCACACCAATGAACGTGTAATTGAATTTTTTTGGTGATAACATTACCGTTATAGCCGGTATCGAAAACCCACAATTATAAATCTCAAGGAAGATAACTTATCACATCGTCTAGAGTATGTCATAGAAAACCAGCCATGCAAGAAACAAGGTAGGAGATTAAACTTTCCACCCACTATTCCTTTAGCTACAGAAGGTGTTCAACACAATGCAAAGGGAGAGACAGCTGAAGGAGAGGTGCAGGAAATTGTGGAGAGTGGCATACACAATTCAATGTGGGTTATACGTCGAATGTCTCTATACAGCAAGGTAGCTTGCCAAGGATGGTTCGGTGGCCAAGATGGCAGGTGTAAAAAGAGCATCAAGAACTACGGGCAAGGTGTTCCAGCTCCTTATTTCTATGGTATGAGAGAATGTTCCGGGGGAAAAAGGCATCAGTTCATGTGGTTTTGTAACAGCAGCGTGGATCATACATGGAGAGTATGTAACAGCATCTGTCAAGCACCTACTAGGCCCTCGTTTGTTTGCCCAGTGGGACAAGGTACAAACCTGTCTGTGGTGGATGGGATCTGAGCATTGTGGAGACTGGTGGGTTTGTGTTACAAAAGGGATAATTTCAAGAAGCAAATGTTGTAGGCCCAACAGTCAATAATGTACAGAAGTGGTATATTGGATATGGTAGCCAAGAGAATAGATTTGGCAATTTCAAGCTCAGCTATAGTCTTTGAGCATTTAGTCATTAAGCTAGGGCAAATGGAAGTGTTTGTAATTGAGACTAGTACGCAATGAAAAATACCGGATGACTATGGGAAAGAATCCATCATGCACATGTCTTGATTTTCAAATCAGGGTAGGTGTTGGACGATCATATTGTGCATGCAAGCACCTTTATTTTGTATATATTGTGTATCTTTGGATTATATGTGAGCCATAATATGTTTATATATCAACCCACTCTAAAAAAGGAGGACCTAATGAGAATGTTCAGCACAGCAGGAGAACAATGTGAAAAGAAACTAGTACTATTGATGACATTGTAGTGTAGTTTGGAAAAGATCCTTCATGTTGCAATAATAAAATTTCCTTTGTCTCAATTCTCTAGCAAGGACTATTTACTTTTCATTTTTTTAATGTTTTAGCACGACAATTAATATGGTTATATGCCAATGGCTTGAATATGTTTATTCCATTCATCTACTTTTCTAAATAAAGGGGATAGCCATGCATCTACTTTTTTAAATTTAGGTAAAAGCCATACACTTTCCTAAATATAGTGGATAGCCATGCAAAGTACCTTTTTTCTTTTTGCTTTGTATATATATAAACTTTACCCTTGCGTCTTACTCTAATCCTCACTTCAAAATCTTGTTGCCTCCCTCTCCCTCTTGTTGCCTCCCTCTCTCTCTCATTGTGTCGTTCTCTTCCTTTTACAAACCTCACCATCATCAACTAACCTTTGTTGATCTCTAATGGCTTCTTCTAATGGCCCTAGCTATACTCTGAAGGAAACCCTGGATAGGGTTTGCAAAGATTTATGCAAGAAAATAGGTGGAGATACAACATAACATCTCAGAATCCCGAAGAGGCCGACAATCTTTGGACTAAGATGCTAGCAATTGAGCTTATTGATTTTGGAGATTTGTATGTGTGGAACATGAAGATTGAAAGTGCTATCGGCACTTGGTGAAGTTACGAGTATATTTCCAAAGAGACAGAGGAGCCCCTAGAAGTTAAAGAATAGAGTAGCCGAAAAAGCATACAAGTGTAGGATCCATAGGTAGTTATGGTATGTTATCAATCGTAAACAATCTTTGATTGCAGTAGCCCTTATAAGTATGTAGTTGCAGATGTAATAATTTTTTTGGGAATAAAGTGGTCTCAACTATACATCACCCTGTCTTTTTTATTAATTGCCTTGGCAAATTTTTGGTTTGTTGTATGTTTTGAATAACAGTTATGATAGAAGAGTCGTATTTGGAAGGTATATGTGAATGAACTTAGTTTTATCTATAATTGAAAGCGATATTTTAAATCCTAAGGATGTAATGTCGTCATGTTCTTCTCTCTCTCTCTCTCTCTCTATATATATATATATATATGAAATAATTAGTCCATGATCTCAATCATAATTAAAAATTTATTGACCTTAATAAATTTGTATTATTCACTACTTCTTAATACCTAGTACACAAGGCATAATAGATATCTTGCCTAGAATGAAATTAGCTTATATATATAATTCTTTAAATTAATTACCTTGTTAATTATACTCACATGCAATGATATGCCGTCATATGCAAAGGCTTCAAATGACATAAAATCACATGCAAAGGCATGCAATGACATGCAACACTATGCAAAGAGCATAGAGTACCATGCAATGACATACACATATAATAACATCTAGATGCAATGCCATGCCATGCAATGTATTGTAATGGCACATAAATTCATTGAGATGAAATTGGATAATAAAGGCATGCAATGACATGCAACACTATGCAAAGGGCTTGAAGTACCATGCAATGACATGCACATGTAATAACATCTAGATGCAATGCAATGTATTGTAATGAAACATAAATTCATTGAGATGAAATTGGATAATAAAGGCATGCAATGACATGCAACACTATGCAAAGGGCTTGAAGTACCATGCAATGACATGCACATGTAATAACATCTAGATGCAATGCCATGAAATGCAATGTATTGTAATGGTACATACATGCATTGACATGCAATTGGACAATAAAGGCATGGCAATGACATGCAACACTATGCAAATGACATGCAACACTATGTAAAGGACATGGAGTACCATGCAATGGCATGCATATGTAATAACATCCATGCATTGACATGCAATTGGATAATAAAGAGTAGGCACTTTCATGAAAACATAAAATACAAACGTACAAAATAAACTGACATACAATGCTATGCAAATGCATGTGAAGATGAGTGAGAGAGAGAGATAAATGAGGTGAAAGAGAGACAAGGGCCAAAGTGAGGGAAGAAGAGATTATGCATAGGGAGGGTGGGATAAGGAGAGAGAGAGAGGCATGTGGGAGAGTGAAAGGGATGGAGGGAGAGGGAAATGAAGGAGAGAGATAGAGAGGGAGGATAGAGAGAGCTACCAAAGAGAGCGAAGAATAGAGAGAGTTAGGATAGAGAGAATGAGATAGGGAGGATACATAGAGTGAGAAAAGAGAAGGATGGAGAGAGTGGAAGAGGGAGGATAGAGAGAGTTAGCAAAGAGAGACAAAGATATAGAGAGTGAGAGAGGGAGGGTGGAAGAGTGAAAGGGAGGGAAGAGAGAGGGGGAGGGAAGAGGGTGGAAGAAGGAGAAAGAGGGTGGTGTGGGTTAGGCTTGGTTTTGGGCTGGGCGGTGGTGGGACAAGGAGATAGAGAGGGAAGAGGGTGGGAGAGTGAAAGGGAGGGAGGGAGGGACAGGAGAGGGAGGGAGGGTGGGAGAAGGAGAGAGAGGAGAGGGAGGGACAGGAGAGGGAGGGAGGGTGGGAGAAGGAGAGAGAGAGGGAGGGATGGAGAGGAGAGGAGAGGGTGGGTGCATGGGAGAAGGAGAGAGAGAGAGAGAGAGAGGGTGGGATAGTGCAAGGGAGGGAGGGAGAGGGAAATGAATGAGAGAGAGAGGGGGGGAGGATAGAGAGAGCTACCAAAGAGAGAGAAGGATAGAGAGAGCTAGGAAAGAGAAGGATAGAGAGAGTGAGATAGGGAGGATACAGAGAGAAAGAAAAGAGTTCTAAGGATAGAGAGAGTGACAGGGGGAGGATAGAGAGAGTGAGAGAGGGAGGATACAGAGAGAAAGAAAAGATTTCTAAGGATAGAGAGAGTGACAGGGGGAGGATAGAGAGAGTGAGAGAGGGAGGGTGGGAGAGTGAAAGGGAGGAAAGAGAGAGAGGGGGAGGGAAGAAGGTAGGAGAAGGAGAGACAAGGTGGTGTGGGATGGGCTGGGCGATGGTGGGTGGAGATCGTGGTGGCAATAGTTAGAGAGAGATTATTCAAGTAGAGAGAGAGGACACCCAAGAAAATCCCCCTCCAAAGCCTCAAAAATCACACTCAAAGGAAATCTGGTCAAGGATGCTAAGGGAACTAGTGGACTACTCAATTGTTTATTTTGATGGATTTTGGCATGGTCTAGGTTGGATGATGGTTGTGGTAAAGCTTAAGGGAATTCTTTGATGTGTCTAGGGATTTGGTAAACTCATAAGTTTAACCCCTCTTTAGCTTTACAAGACCCTAAAATATCCAAAAGGTTGCTGAACTATTTCAGCTGATTCAAGCTTATCATCTGGGAATGCATAGCCTGCGATTATAATACATAATTCCATCATCCAGGCTGTACCCTTGAACTCGGTTCAACTCCTGTGGAGTTTTGCTTTCCTGCATAAGTAGGGTAGCAATAGGGCCAAAGAATCTATCCTGCATGATATTCTCACTTGCTTCAATAAGCAAAGGATTTGACACTACAGTAATTGCAAGCAAGCAGGCTTTTCTGCTGAGGGCATCTGCTACCACATTTTCTTTGGGCGGTACTTGATTTCAAAATCAAATTCCAGCAGGGTTTGCATCCACCTTCTCTGGCGCATGTTGAGATCCTTCTGAGTGAAGATCCACTTTAAGCTCTGATGATCTGTCATCAAATGAGACCTCTGTAGTCCACACAGAGTCTTAGCGTTCCATCTTTCTTTTTCTGAAAGAGAACTGGCGCACCCCAAGGTGAAACAATGGGTCTTACAAAACCTTGTTCTAATAGCTGTCTAAGCTGTTCCTTGAGTTTGATGGCTTCAAGAACTCGCATTTTGTATGTGCACATGGCTATTGAGCTCTGGGGGTCAATTCTATCACATGATCTACTTCCCGAATTGGAGGCATCTCTGTTAACTTTGGTGGGAATAAATCATCATATTCACTTAACCAATCAGGTTCTTTAGCTTTTAACTTTGAGTCTACCGGATTCATTTTGACAAGATAAATGCGCTGCTTCTTTCTAAGTCCTTTTAGTAACTTAGAAGCTTTTACTAACTCCAAACTTGGGGATCCTGAAATTCCGGTTCCTTGAACTTTGTTTCCGTGAAGGTCACGGAAGGAGATAGTTCCATTATGACAGTGAATGTCAGCTTGATTTTCGTGGAGCCAATCCATTCCAAGGATCGCGTCAAAAACTCCCAAGGGTATAACTCTGAACATACAGTTAGTTAAATTCCCATCTAGATTGAACTGAATACAATCTGTCTCAAGGTGAGTGAAAAGAATCTTCCCACTTGCCAATTTAACTTGCATAGGTTTCCCAGATTTCTGATCTAAGACTAGCTTACGCAAGCATCTAGGGAAAATGAAAGAATGAGCACTGCCTGAATCAATCAAAAGCTTAAAAGGCGTACCCTGATACTTAGCTGGAGAATTGGCGATTTGGCCCTTGGTTTTCAATTGCAGCATAAATCTGCCCTCTTTCCTCTTCCACTACTTCTGCTATTGTGACTGCTCTGGCTGCTGCAGTCTGAGGTGGAACTCTTTCTCTTTGGTTGCCCTAGTTCTGGAAAGTTCTAAGGCTACTCTCGACAGAGGCAGACAACTGAGCTAGAGTTCTCCTGGGATTTCCCTGATTTGGGCGAGATGGACCTTGATTTGACTGATAGGAAGGGGTTGGTCTTTGCACTCTCGGTCCTTGACTTCCCTGTCCCCTTGACATGGCAGGAGTCGGGCAGTCTTTCAGCTGGTGACCAAAACCCTGGCATCGAAAACACCGGTTCTCACTTCTGAGCTCATCCCTCTAGATCCTTGAAAGAGGTGGGGCTCCTGAGAAAGTGTTATGTGGGAAGGGTCTTTCTTCACTTCTGAATTTTCCAGTATCCTGATTCTGATATGGGCCTTGCTGACTCTTTGGGGGAGGAAAGTTTGAAGTACTTCCCGGGGTTTGGAATCTTTTAAAATTAGAGGGTGCAGGCTTTGGCGGCGGCGAGATCTTAACAACAAAGGCTTTGGCAAAGTCCTTTGCCATTCTTACTGCTTCGGCCATTAACACAGGTTTGGCATTCTTCACTAAGGACCTTTCCAATGGCTCGTTCATTCCTTGAATGAACCTGGCCACATCAGTTGCTCTTCATCCAATTGCGGGGAATATTTGAGGAGAAGGGCAAAAGCTTGATGGTACTCTTCAATTGTTTGGCTATCCTGATTTAGTTTCAAGAACTCATTCATTTTAGTTTCAAGGAAGCCCGGAGGACAAAACCTCTTTTTGAGGTAAGCTTTAAGATCGGTCCAGGTCTAGGTATTCCGATCGAGACGGTTAGTCTCGCAGTGATTCCTCCAAGCGACCCTGGCCGTTTCCACAATCTTTAATCTAGTGAGAGCCATCTTGCTTCTCTCATTGTAGCCAGCTACATCAAAGTATTCCTCCATTGCCTCAATCCACTTTTCCACTACTTCACCTAACTGCTCCACTTCACCCTTGAAGGGACCAGGTTGGGATCTGTGTAGAATGGCTTTTCAAACATCCGGATCTAACTCTTCATCATCGGTTAGAGGATCCGGTTACCTTTCACGGGCCGCGCGCCTCATGATTCTGATAAAACAAGATCTTCGTCAACTTAACTTGATAACATATTTATGATTATTTAATTTTTACGATTTATTCTTTAAACAGATAATTATTTCATCATACTTCATGAAACAAGATTAACCATATTCACAGTTATGAAAACAATTTAGAATTTTTTTGCAAAACATTGTTTATTATCAAAAGTTTTCGATATATACATAGAGCATCACGGCTCCCCAAAATCACTGCCTGAATGGTATACGCATAAAGAAGCGAAATTGTGAAGGAGACATGCCATGGTACACACGATTCATTACAGAAAGAGGTGCTGTAATTCTACTTCTAGGGATAAAGCAGCTAAGAATCCTAAAAACCCGGCATGAAGTTCTGAAGTTCCTGGGTGAATGATCAAAGAGTTGTACATGCTCAACAAGTCCTAGCCTTATCAGAATCATGGCTAAGGAAATATTTTGCCTGAGCCTCTGACGCTGGACTGGTACTGACATTAATACATTGTCCTCCACAGAACCACATATACCGACATGGCTCAAGAGAATCAGGAAAGTAAAGACTCTCAAAATAACGTGCGAGTCTCACTCTTCTTACTTGGGTCGTAGAAGAGTTGATGAGGTGCTCGAATGCAAAGGCTATTATATCCTGACTCTGGGAGAGTTCACGAATGCTAGATAGATTCGGGGTATCCATCTATAAATTCCCAATTCAATTTATGAGTTTTCAATTTTTGAAGTTCATTCAACATAATATTAACAAGTGAAAAAATTATTTCCCAAATTTACTTTAAAATTTTAAGCAATTTTTGTTGCTCTTACGTAAATTTACAACAGTGCTTTGATACCGACTGTGAGATCCCTCTGCGCACCAAATTCTCGGATGGTAGCAGCAAAAGTAGCTTCCTCTTGCACGGGGGGGGTAGGGTTTCCCACTTGGAGCCTCGCCCTCGAATGTTCGGCCACGAGACTAGGCTGGTGGTCATTCCAAAATCGAAACCGGGAAAATTTTCCATGCCCAAAAAACGGGGACGATTCCACCATTTTTAATTATTTAACAAATTTTTCTAACGAGGTCAAGATACTGAACTAACCTCTATCTGATTAAATCAGATAGAGGGGAAACTATTACAGACTTAACTTGAAGGAATCATCGCTTTTTTCCTAATTGAATCACGCACAGCTGTTGATCTATTCAATAGAGAAGTCTTCATGCTTTTAAATTAACTACTCGAGTTCTAAGCGTATTCCTAAATCAATTTTATTATTAAAACTCTACTGATTTCAGCCTATCCGGCCCATGGGTTAGCCACCGCCCAATCACTGGAATAGTAGAACCAGACAAGTACTCACCCACCCATAATTGAATGCCTTTCTTAACTTTTGCTTTAAAATACAGATACACACACACTCCTCTTGAAACTTTAATTTATAAAACAATCCATTGACAAACAATTATTGGTTACAGACGTCATAACTCAAAATTTCCATTCAATCCTTGTTTCTCACAAAACAGTATCACTCTAGACTCTCCGTTGAGACCAGCAGATCAGCAACGAGATCCAGTAATAGATTACAAAAATTTTCTCATCATCATTCATATATACATCTTCCACGACATACGCATGGGTGTCCTAAGCACTGCGAGCCCGTGCATTGCCTGGTCAGAACCCTCCAAGATCCTCCTTAGGTGTCCTGGAACTTCACTCAAGGACCGCTTCGTCGGCCCTCGCCCATTGTACCGGAAGCACACCATTTTACACCATACCCAGGCTAGTCAAGACCTGGGCAAGTTTTTGCCGCGCGTGAGCCGTCCTTTGAACATTCCCCGCTAGCTGTTGCAACCAAACTTCCCTTAGAAATACACACATACCAAATGCTCCCTCCAGCATTCTGGCGTAAGATAGTCCTTTAAGAAAACAGAGTTTCTATGCAAGTTTTTAGTTTTGATTTTCTTTTGAATACAATGAGAATATCTTAAATCTGTATCCCAATACTTCTATATCACAGGTCTGGATTCCCAAGCAAAATTCCTCGAATTCGGTAATCTTGATCCTCAGATCAAAGGTCTCAACTTGGTTTCAAATTCGGTGGGTGATTTGAGTGTAGATTACTGACCTGGTCACATCATCTTTTCTTGAAACTGACGAAGGAGATATGTCTTGGTCATAGTCTGATTCAGGTTTTTAGTCTGGAAAGGTTCTCTCTGAACTATCTTTATCAAAGGGTAATATTTCAATTACTACTTTATTGAATTTCATTCATTGAGTATTTGCTTAACTGAACTCAAAACTAATCACGAATTCCTATGAGGGATAAATTAATCATTTAACTAAAACTCTGACTTCGATAGATTTTCTGAATTTTCTTAATACCATCCTAGAGAATATGAAACAGGAGAATTTTCTCTCACAGAGTATTTACTTATTCATTTACCATAGAATTTATATCTAATAAAAATCACTGTTTTATAATAATAAAAATAACCAATATGCATCTTTCTATGGATAGAATTTATATCTAATGAAAATCTCTCTTTTATAATTTAAAAAAAACCCAATATGCATCTGTCTATGCATAGAATTTATATCTAATGAAAATCAATAGAATTTATATCTTGACCCTGAGACCATCAGTTTCAGGGTGGTAAGCTCTGTTGAGATCCAAGAAGTTCTTACTGCTTCGAAAAATGCAGTCTAGAATCTTGACGTGAATTTGGGATCTTGATCACTTACTATTCTTCTGGGTAGGCCATGCAATTTGAAGATTTTTTTGAGGAACACTGGCCACATCCACTGCTGCAGTGTAGGTTTCTTTTATTGGAATCAGATAGGCAACTTTGGTTAGTCTATCAACTACCACGAAGATGGAGTTGTAACCTGATTGCATTAAAGGTAATCCAATAATAAATTCCATACTGATGCATTCCCACTTCATCTGGGAAATGTCTAATGGATGTAACTTCCCAAGCATTTTTACTCTCTCGGCCTTGACTTTATGATAGGTCAGACATTGACGTACATGATTAAGCACATCCTTTTTTAGACCAGGCCAAAAGAAGCTTTTCTTCACAGATATCTAGGTTTTAATGAAACCTAGATGTCCTGCAAGAAGGCTGTCATGGGATTCATTCAGAATTTGACCCTTAGTTCCCTCATCATTGGGAATGCATAGCCTATGATTACAATACATAATTCCATCATCCAGGCTGTACCCTTGAACTCGGTTCAACTCCTATGGAGTTTTGCTTTCCTGTGTAAGTAGGGTAGCAATAGGGCCAAAGAATCTATCCTACATGATCTTCTCACTTGCTTCAATAAGCAAAGGATTTGACACTATAGTAATTGCAAGCAAGGAGGCTTTTCTTCTGAGGGCATCTGCTACCACATTTTCTTTGCCTGGGCGGTACTTGATTTCAAAATTAAATTCCTGCAGGGTTTGCATCCACATTCTCTAGTGCATGTTGAGATCCTTCTGAGTGAAGATCCACTTTAAGCTCTGATGATCTGTCATCAAAGTGAATCTTTGACCCAGTAGAGGTAATGTATCCACAACTTTAGGGCATATACTACTGAAAGTAGTTCCAGGTCATGGACATCATAATTCCTCTCATACGTTCTGAGTTCTCGGGATTCATAGGCCACTGCATGACCTTCCTGCATGAGTGCACCTCCCAGGGAAAAACCAGTGGCATCAGTTATACTACCTCAAAGGGTAGAGAGAAATCTGGCAGCTTTAGAACGGGATTGGTTACCAAGGCGGTCTTCAGCTTATCAAAAGCACTCTGGCACCTGGCAGACCATTGAAACGGGATATTCTTCTTAAGAAGATTAGTCAAGGGGGAAGCTATGAGAGCATACTTTGGTATAAAAATTCTATACCAACCATTCAATCCCAAGAATCCTCCGACTTCTTTCACTGTCTTAGGCTTAGGCCAGTCTATGACTGCTCTTGGACTTTTGCAAAGTCTAGAGAAATTCCATCTTTGGATACCAGAAAGCCCAAGTATTCAACATTGTTGGTAGAGAAAGTGCATTTGCTCTTTTTTGCAAAGAGTTGGTGCTTCCTTAGAATCTCAAGAACTTTTCTGACATGACCTTCATGGTCAGCTGCATTCTTTGAATAAATCAGAATATCATCAAAGAAAACAAGAACAAAATCATCCAAGTATTCTCTAAGAATATTCTGCATTAAGCGATTAAATGTAGCTATTCGTCAATCCAAACGGCATGACAGTGAATTCATAATGCCCATACCGAGTATTGATGGCTGTAATCCTGATCTGATAATACCCTAATTTGAGATCTATCTTTGTGAAGATCTGGGCTCCACTTAGCCTGTCCAGAAGCTCATCAATTATGGGGATAAGATACTTATTCTTAACTGTCAGTTGATTGAGACCTCTGTAGTCCACACAGAGTCTTAGCATTCCATCTTTCTTTTTCTGAAAGAGAACTGGCGCACCCCAAGGTGAAACAATGGGTCTTACAAAACCTTGTTCTAACAGCTGTCTAAGCTGTTCCTTGAGTTTGATGGCTTCAGGAACTGGCATTTTGTACGTGCGCAGGGCTATTGGCTGAGCTCTGGGGGTCAATTCTATCACATGATCTACTTCCCAAATTAGAGGCATCTCTGTTAATTCTGGTGGGAATAAATCATCATATTCACTTAACCAATCAGGTTCTTTAGCTTTTAACTTTGAGTCTACCGGATTCATTTTGACAAGATAAATGCCCTGCTTCTTTCTAAGTCCTTTTAGTAACTTAGAAGCTTTTACTAACTGTAAACTTGGGGATCCTGAAATTCTGATTCCTTGAACTTTGTTTCCGTGAAGGTCACGGAAGGAGATGGTTCCATTATGACAGTGAATGTCAGCTTGATTTTTGTGGAGCTAATCCATTCCAAGGATCCCGTCGAAAACTCCCAAGGGTATAACTCTGAACTGACAGTCAGTTGAATTCCCATCTAGATTGAACTGAATACCATCTGTCTTAAGGTGAGTGAAAAGAATCTTCCCACTTGCCAATTCAACTTGCATAGGTTTCCCTCATTTCTGATCTAAGACTAGCTTACACAAGCATCCAAGGGAAATGAAAGAATGAGTACTGTCTGAATCAATCAAAAGGTTAAAAGGCTTACCCTGATACTCAGATGGAGAATTAGCGATTTGGCCCTTGGTTTTCAAATGCAGCATAAATCTGCCCTCTTTCCTCTTCCACTACTTCTGCTATTATGACTGCTTTGGCTGCTGTAGTGTGAGGCGGAACTCTTTCTCTTTGGTTGCCCCAGTTCTGGGAAGGAGTTTTGAGGCTACTCTAGATAGAGGCAGACGGCTGAGCTAGAGTTCTCTTGGGATTTGGCCCTTGGTTTTCAATTGCAGCATAAATCTGCCCTCTTTCCTCTTCCACTACTTCTGCTATTATGACTGCTTTGGCTGCTGCAGTCTGAGGCGGAACTCTTTCTCTTTGGTTGCCCCAGTTCTGGAAAGGAGTTTTGAGGCTACTCTGGATAGAGGCAAACGACTGAGCTAGAGTTCTCTTGGGATTTCCCTGATTTGACTGATAGGAAGGGGTTGGTCTTTGCACTCTCAGTCCTTGACTTCCCTGTCCCCTTGACATGGTAGGAGTCGGGCAGTCTTTCAGCTGGTGACCAAAACCCTAGCATCAAAAACACCGGTTCTCACTTCTGAGCTCATCCCTCTGGATCCTTGAAAGAGGTGGGGCTCCTGAGAAAGTGTTCTGTGGGAAGGGTCTTCCTTCACTTTTGAATTTTCCAGTATCCTGATTCGGATTTGGACCTTGCTGCCTCTTTGGGGGAGGAAAGTTTGAAGTACTTCCCAGGGTTTGGAATCTTTTAAAATGAGAGGGTGCAAGCTTTGGTGGCAGGATCTTAACAACAAAGGCTTTGGCAAACTCCTTTGCCAAACTTAAGAATGTGAAAATATCCATCGAGAAAACTTGGATAACTCTTAATCAAAAAAGAGAATCTGGAATCCCTAGGAGGATCAAGGATCCAATAGGAAGTTTAGATTTAATCCTCATTAATGAAGCTTAAGGAATGAAAGAGAATCTGGAATCCCTAGGAGGATCAAGGATCCAATAGGAAAACGGAAGTTTAGATTTAATTCTCATTAATGAAGCTTAAGGAATGAAAACACAATACGTAAATGCTCTTTCTGAGTTTTTACTATAAAATTCTGATAAGGTTCATTTTTCCTTTTTAAATCTTCAACAACACTCTGATACTTAGATTCAATGGGATCGAGAAAAAGTTACCTTTAACTAAGCCAAGCAATTGGTAGAAACTTAGAAAAGTTCTATCAGTATCAAAAGTAGAGTAACCGTACTGAATGGATGTGATGAGATGTGAATGGATGTGATGATATGTGAATGGATGTGATGAGATATGGATGGATGTGATGATATGTGAATGGATGTGATGAGATATGGATGGATGTAAATGGACGTGAATGTGATGTGATGAGATATGGATGGATGTAAATGGATGTGAATGTGATGTGATGATATGTGAATGGGTGTGATGAGATGTGAATGGATGTGAATGTGATGTGATGATATGTGAATTGGTGTGATGATATGTGAATGGATGTGAATGGATGTGAATGGATGTGATTAGATGTGAATGGATGTGAATGGGTGTGATGATATGTGAATGGGTGTGATTAGATGTGAATGGATGTGAATGGATGCGAATTAGATGTGAATGGATGTGAATGGATGTGAATGGGTGTGATTAGATGTGAATGGATGTGAATGGATGTGAATGGATGTATGTGAATGGATGTGAATGGATGCGATGATATGGGAATAGATGTGAATGGATGTGAATGGATGTGAATGGATGTGAATGTGATGTGATGATATGGGAATAGATGTGATGACATGTGGATGGATGTGATGTGATGTGGATCGAGATAGATGTGAATGGATGTGATGGGATATGGATGGTTGATCTTGCTGATCTTCAACACAGAGTCCATCTGGATTTTCTAATGTGATTATAATTCCGGGTACTATGAGCTAGGAACTATTGAAAAGGTCCCTGAGTGAGCAGGTGGTGAGCGTTCTGGTCGCCAATGATGCCATAAGTACACCGATGAAGGAATGATTGGAAATTCGAATTCAACCTAGATATTTTGGAGGATTATGATTAGTGATACTATGGTTTCATTAAAAGATTGTTTTAAAGACAGTTGAATCTATGAAAAAGGTGATTTCATGCTGAAAGATCCCTGCCCCCTCCGCGCAATGAATTCGGGGGTTCTAGCAACAACGGAAGTAGCACTTCTTGCACGGGGCAGGGCCTTTCACTCGGGGTCTCGCCCACGGATATCCGGACAAGAGACTAATCCCTCGGTTCATCTAAAATCGAACCCGAAAAAACTTTCCTCGCCCAAAAAGCACGAGCGATTCCTCCAGGATATTTTTACTCTAACGTAGTCAAGAGCCTTAACTAACTGAACTAATCTGACGACCGAACCCGTAAGTCCTGTAAGATTCCTCCCTCCAGCTTTTGAGGTGTACAGGTGTAAGAACCTCCCCTTATGATCTTGTAATTATTCCCCTCTTTGAAATAAAAGAAAGATTCTGTTTTGCCCTGTTTTGATCTAGAGAGAGAAAATATCTAGAGAGAGATAATCTAAAATTGACATATTTTTGGATATAAAAATCCTACTAGTGTTTAAAATGGGTTCCCCTAAAACAGAAATTCAAAAAGAACTTTCCAATGTGCAATTGGAATTAATTGAAATTATGTATAAAGGACCTTAGCCTAAGGGTCTAGATTTTTAGAAATTTTTGGATTATGGTCCAATTAAGATTCCTATGGGCCAATAGGATCAATCCAAGTGTGGGGAGGAGATTAATCCAATTTATAAAAGAAAAACCCCCAAAAATGAGTAAATGCTCACATAAGTAAAGAGTTGACTAAGGACAAGGTTTATTAGTAAAAAACTATGAGTACTACTAAAAAAATGAGATATTTTGGGTATAATGATTCAATTTTGACACCTTGGTAAGAAGAAGGGAGCTCTTCAAGGAGGCGCCTATTTCACATGTGTGGTGGAGTTTTAAACTCAAAAATATTGTGATATTTTTATCTCTCCTCTCTCCTAATTCAAACCAAATCAAAAGGGAGCCAAATTAGGTTCAAATCTTGTCCAAATTTAGCCAAACTGAACCTAAAATTTTCTAGAAACTAGTTGGACTTGGTTAGAGGCCTCCTCACCTATAAATAGATCCATAGCCCTTTGTAAAAAAATATGAGAACTATACCATGCCAGTATTATACTGAAATAATGATATTTTCTATTATCCTCTAAAAATCCTCTACAAATTGAAGAGATTGGAGCTTCTCTCTCTCTTCAATCTTCCTTAGAGACTTCATCAACATACCAAACCAATTGATTGGCTGGGGGTCTCTACTGTGATCAAAGAATCAATTAATTTAGGAGATAAAGTGTGGATTATTGTCTTCTTTTTCTTAAATCTCCAAATGTTTCTCTTCTCAACCCCTCTCAAGCTTGAGAAGCATTAAATTGAATGGCTTTTGAATACTATTGAAGTTCCTTAATGTATTGTAATAAAGAAATACATAAAATGAACCTGCTCTCTTCCTCCCTAGGTCTTCTAGTTATGATTCCCTTTATTAACCATCCTCTCAAGTTCCTATAACTTACAATATTGGATGAGATGTGATGAGAATAAATGAGGAAAGATGTGATGAGATGGAAAAAATGATGTGATTGGATGAGAATGGGTATACATATGACCTGGATATGGATTAAGTAATGTGGATGGATGTGAAACAATGTGAAAGACGAGAGTTCATTACAGGAACTGTATTTATGACTGTTTTTAAATGACTGTTTTATGTCAAAAATGCTGGGGAAGCATTTCGACCGTCTTGTGAATGAGGTCGTGGGTGACCTAACTAATAAAGTTGCAACAGCTGACGGAGAGTCAACGGAGGACGTCTCGTGCGTAGTAAGGTTGGCCGAGGTCTTGACCGGCCTCGGTTTGATTTAAATGGTGAGCTTCCGGTATGGTGGATGAGGGACCAAGGAAGCGGCCTATGAGTGAAGCACTAGGTCACCTGCGAAGGATCCTAGAGGGTGCTGACCATACGGTGCTTGGGCTCTGGGTCGCCGAAGATACCCACACGTGTGTTGGGGAAGATATTGGAACAAGGAGTAAGAGTTGTTTTCTGAAACCGGGCATGGATTTGGTTGATTGACCTTGCTGGTCCTCAACGGATGAGTCCATGGCTCTTTTATATGGAGCTGTTGGTTGATCTTGCTGATCTTCAACGGAGATTCCATCTTGATTTTTATAAGTGATTTTATTATACTATGAGCTAGGAACTATCGAAAAGGCCCCTGAGGGACAGGTGGTGAGCGTTCTGGTTGCCAATGATGCCATAGGTACACCGATGAAGGAATGATTGGAAATTAGGATTCAGCCAGATATTTTGGAGGATTATGATTAGTGACACTATGGTTTCATTAAATGATTGTTTTAAAGATAGCTGAATCTGTGAAGAAGGCAATTTCATATTGGGTGTGTAAGTGGTGTGACTGGCGTTAAATTTGCATGAATATCCGGCAAGGGGGCCTAGGAATTCTTTTCCCTGGTACCCGGGACAAAACCTAACCAAATTCTTGATTGGATCCCATCACTACAGTGGTTGGGCGGTTGGCTAACCCATGGGACACTGGATGGGGTTAGGTTGGATTGATAGATCCGTAAAATGAGGCTCAATTCTGTTATAGTACGATAGATGAAGTAAATCCCGGATAGTAATTGTTCTATGGAAAAAGAATCAACGGTTGTGCCTCTCGATGGGAAAAAAAGCGTTGGTTTCTATGATCCAAGTGCAAGTTTCTTCCTTGATCTGACCAGGAGACTCACAGGTTCGGTCGGATCAGTTTGGTCAATAATGACCCTAACTACGTTAGAGTAAAAATATCCTGGAGGAATCTCCCGTGCTTCTGGGCGAGGGAAGTTTTTTCGGTTCGGTTTTTGAAGAACCGAGCGATTAGTCTCTTGTTCGGATATCCGTGGGGGCGAGGCCCCGAGTGAGGAATCCTGCCCCGCGCTTCCGCTGCTAGCACCCCCGAATCCGTTGCGCGGAGGGGGCAGGGATCTTTCAAGTCCCATGGTCAGATCAAGGAAAAGACTTGCACTTGGATCATAGAGACAAATGCTTTTTTCCTCATTGAGAGGCACCGCCGTTGATTATTTTCCATAGAACAATTACTATCCGAGATTTACTTCATCTATCATACCATAACAAAATTGAGTCTCATTTTAGGGATCCATCAGTCCAGCCTAACCCCATCCCAAGCCAATCACCCAACCACTGTAGTGATGGGATCCATTTAAGAATTTGGTTAGGTTTGTCCCAGGTACCAGGGAAAAGAGTTCCTAGGCCCCCTAGCTGGATCTTCATGCAAACTTCAAGCTAGTCACACCACTTACACACCCAATACGAAATTGCCTTTTCCACAAATTTAGTTGTCTTTAAAAACAATCTTTTAATGAAACCATAGTATCACTGATCATAATCCTCCAAAATATTTGGTTGAATTCTAATTTTCAATCATTCCTTCATCGGTGTACCTATGGCATCATTGGCAACCAGAACGCTCACCACCTGTCCACTCAGGGGCCTTTTCAATAGTTTCTAGCTCATAGTACTCGGAAATATATTCACTTATAAAAATCCAGATGGACTCTCCATTGAAGATCATGTTACCATGTGGCATCGTCTGGCCACTAAGTACTTGAAATAACTCCACCTTAGTTAGTGGTGCATGAAATCGTCAACCAACATATCCATATAAAAGAGCCATGGGCTCATCCGTTGAGGACCAGCAAGGTCAATCAACAAGATTCATGCCCGAATTCAGAAAAAAACTCTTATTCCTTGTTCCAATATCTTCCTCGACGCACGTGTGGGTATCTTCGACGACCTAGAGCCCGAGCACCGTATGGTCAGCACCCTCTAGGATCCTTCGCAGGTCACCTAGCGCTTCACTCATAGGCCACTTCCTTGGTCCCTCATCCACCGTACTGGAAGCTCACCATTTAAATCAAACCGAGGCTAGTCAAGACCTCGGCCCACCTTGCTATGCGAGATGTCCTCCGTTGACTCTCCATCAGCTGTTGCAACTTTATCAATTAGGTCTCCACAACCTCATTCAAAAGACGGTCAAAATGCTTCCCCAGCATTCTTAACATAAAACAGTCATTTAAAAACAGGTCATAAATATAGTTTCTATAACGAACTCTTGTCTTTCCGCATTGTTCCACATCAATCCACATTACTTAATCCACATCCATTTCATATGTATTCCCATTCTCATCCAATCATATCATTCTCATCCAATCACATCATTTTCCATCTCATCACATCTTTCCTCATTTATCTCATCATATCTCATCCATTTCCTATGTATTCCCATTCTCATCCAATCACATCATTCTCATCCAATCATATCATTTTCCATCTCATCACATCTTTCCTCATTTATCTCATCAGATCTCATCCGCTCGCATCTACCCATATCCACATCTCATCACATCATATTCATTCACATCTATCCCGTTTCACAGCACATCACATCACATTCACTCATATCACATATCATCCATTCACATCTATCCCAATTTACATCACATCTCATCACATCCATTTCACACCACATCCTATTCATTCACATCCCGATTCACTTCACATCACATCTTATCCATTCACATCCCATATTCTTCATTCATATCCCAATTCACATGACATCACATCTCATTCATTCACATCCTGATTCACATCACATCACATCTATTCACGTTGTCAGGCTAAAATCTAAAAGGTGTTTTTGGTCAGTGTACATATGGTGCGTGTGGTGTGTGAATAAAATTTGCCCTGAATGCCCTGGCAAGTGTACAGGCCGAGTGGTTTGGCAGAAAGCTGGAATATGCACGTGTTTTTTTGGGAGCAGACGCTGGAGATCTGGAGTTTTATTGCATCAGTATGGTGTGTAGGTGGATACTAAATGCAGGGCACCGACGACTGGAATGGTTGTGTTTGGAAATAGTGATGTAGCTGACGAAGCTGTGAGCAGCTCTGGTATTGGAAAGTTGTGGCCGCGGCGCGATGACCCGAAGCATAAGGAGAAGGAGAGTCTTTAAACATTAGTGGGCGTATGTGTGATGTGGCTTTGAGGCTTTTAAAAAAATTAAAAAAATACATATGTATATATGGCTACCTTCTAAAGGGCCACGTGGGAGTGTTATGGGTTGCCAACATGAAGTTCTCGAAGGTCGCGAAGGTGCGAGAGGTGGAGAAAGCCGCCTAGGAGGAAAAATCAAAAGAGGTCGCCACAGGAATGGGATCGTGTTGATGTTGAGGAACCACCAGTTGGAGGCGTGCATCCAGCAGGTAATAGCTGCGGACGGGCTGCTGTGGGAGGGCGCTGCTCTCAGTCGAGTGTGTATGCCAAGTCTGAGGTGGCATCTTTTAAGGTGGCTGGAGAGGTTTCTCCAAAGGAGGTAGGAGAGCAGAGGTACGCTATGTGGACCTTGAGTTGCTAGGGGCCTCAAGGCAAGCAAGTAGAGTTGGCTGGAGATGTTGATCTCCAGAGACGAGTTGATGCATGGAGGCTGCTTTGGAATGGAAGGCAGCTGCAGGTAACCGCGTGAGAAGAGAGCCGTAGTGGCGACCGGGAAAGGATTGGGTGATGTGGCTTTGGCTGGATATCTGAGGATGCTGCGGTGAGCAGTTAGTCGTGGTGTTGAGGATTGTGCGAGGCTCTGGGGGTTGGTGAAGCTGCTGGTCACGACATACAGAGAGTGGGAGCTACTGAGTGAAGGTTAGCTAGTGTGGGCGCCTTTTGGTGAGAGTAGCTGGTCTTGTGTGGGCGGTGATTGCAGGCAGTGCATGGATGCTGACCAGAGAGGGAGCCTTGGGTTTTTGTGTGGGTTGGATGCAGAGGAAGTGCTGATGTGTGGGCTGGAGACAGTGGGGCTCGCCTACGACAATTGGCAAATAGCAGCTAGAGACAGAGAGTAGCCGGGCTACAGAGAAAGTGAAGAAGGGTTGCTGGTGTGGGCGCCCTCTGGAGATTACAGGGACCGGGAAACAGAGGCTTGGTCGTCAGACGCAAGGGTGTATTCCCTTGGCAGTAAATCCTGGCCAGAGTCCTGGTCTTTGGTGTATTTGCTGAGTTTGTACATGGTTGATGCTGTATATATTTTTTGCTGAATGATCATCTGTCCTTCGTGGTTCTGAGCTGTCTTATGGTGTGGGTGGGTGGCGAATGGTGAGAGAGTGTTCCAGCCGGTGGCTGGTGGTGCCCCGTTCGTGGTAGTTTTTCCAAGTTTGGGAGGTGGAAGAGCTATAGAGGCAGGTCTTTTCTTCTTTTTTTCACCTCACATCCTTCTGGTGCCCCCACTGAGGAGTGGCTCTTCCTGGTATAGTTTGACTGAGGATAGCTCAGGGATTTCTCTTACGAGGGTGTATGCCCCAGAGTGAGAGATTGAAGGAAGGTGTTTTTGGGTTTTTGCTTGGGATTGAAGTGAAGTTTGGGGGTTAAGATGATGTCTTACCCAGAGTTTTATGGTGGTCCGAATGAGGATGTGGCAGATTTCTTGGAAAGGATGGAGGTTGCATGTATAAGCAACCATATCAGTGAGTCGGTACAGGTGTTGCGGCTACTGAGCATTTGTTTGAAGGGAGATGCAAGGACCTGGTACAGAGCTTATGAGGAGTCATTAAGGGATGCTGTTCCACGCATTGAGATGACTGAGGATGGATTGAAGACAGCACTTAGCAACAGGTTCAAGAAGGTAGAAGACCTCGACAAGGTTTGGCATGAGGTGCAAGCTCTGACACAAGGTGAGTTAGAATCAATAGATGATTATATGAAGAAATTTTCTTTGCTATGGGAGACTCTATGCAGGGCTTTAGGAGAAAACCAGGTGCCGCCTGATATGATGAAGAAAAACAAGTTTGTAGCTGGACTTAAGAGGAGTATTCGCTGGAAAGTGGAATTGAAGAAGCCCAGGTCTTTTGAGGATGCGGTAGAGATTGCTAAGTCAAAAGATTGGAAACTGCAGCGGATGATTCAAGACATCCAGGTTTCATCAAGACCTACATGTCTGTAAAGAAAAGCTTCTTTTGGCCTGGACTAAAAAAGAATGTACTTAATCATGTACGTCAATGCTTAATATGTCAGAAAGTCAAAGATGAGAGAGTAAAAATGCCTGGAAAGTTACATCCATTAGACATCCCCCAGATGAAGTGGGAATGTATCAGTATGGATTTTATTACTGGACTACCTTCAGTGCAATTAGGTTACAACTCCATCTTCGTGGTAGGTGATAGACTAACCAAAGTTGCCCATCTGATTCCAGTAAAAGAAACCTACACTGCAGTGGATGTGGCCAGAGTGTTCTTCAAGGAAATCTTCAGATTGGATGCCAGGAGAATAGTAAGTGATCGAGATTCCAAATTCACGTCAAGATTCTGGATTGCATTCTTCAAAGCAATAGGAACTTTCTTGGATCTCAGCACAGCTTACCACCCCAAGACCGATGGTCAAACAGAAAGGGTGAACCAAGTAATTGAAGATATACTTCGGTCATACTGTGGTAGGGAACCCAAGAAGTGGCTAAGCTATCTGCACACCTAGTTAAATTTTTCTACAATGCTTCTTATCACCAAAGTATCGGGATGAGCCCTTTCAAAGCTCTGTAGTATGGACAAGATAGCCTAACACCATTAACTTGGTCTGACCCATTGATTAGGGTCAAGATGTCCAAACAGATGCTTGATGACATGGAGCAACAGATGCAGTCAATCCGCAAGGATATAAAAGCTGCCCAGGATAGATAGAAGCAGTATTAGATAAGAAGAGGTCATGCAGAAAATTCAAAGAAGCAGATATGGTCTTCATTCGAGTACGCCCCAAAAGAAGTTCTCTATCTCTTGGGAAGTACATGTTGGAATTAGGGTTGCAGGAAAGCACACAAAGCTTGGAGAAGAAGAAGCAAGAATGCACACAACACAAAGTGTATTAGATTGTGTCAATGTACAAAGATAAGTTAGCCCTAGAATGATAGGCGTATATACAAGCCGGGAGAAAAAACCTCTTAAAGAGGGAAAAAGTACCCCGGCGGTCCTAAGTGTGTTCACACACATCACTGCCTATATATATGGCAACAAATCCCCCCTGGGAGTGATGGTGTGAACGAGAGCTAGCACTCATGTATAGGGGAGTGCCATGCCCGAAGTAGATCAATCCACAAAGGGGAGCAAGCCCAAAGCTTTGCGGAAAGCTTCGAACTTCTCACGAGGAAGCGCCTTTGTGAAAAGATCAGCGAGGTTGTCCTGTGTTGGCACATAGGCCAAGCTGATCTCTCCTGCTGAGAGTCTCTCCCTAACATAGTGATAATGCACCTCAATGTGCTTTGTGCGAGCATGAAAAACTGGGTTTCTCGCAACTGCCAATGCGCTCTGACTGTCAGTGAAGATAGAGGTGGCAGACTCCTGTCCAACACCCAAGTCAGCCATAAGCCGTCTGAGCCACACACACTCAACCGTAGTTGTGAAAGCTACCATGTACTTAGCTTCACAACTCGAAGCGGCCACAGTAGGTTGCTTCTTGCTCAACCAAGATATGCATGAGCTACTTAGCATGAAACAAAAACCACTTGTGGACACTCTTGTGTCATAGCAACCAGCCCAATCTAAGTTCGAAAAAGCATGCAAATCTGGCGGCAACGATCCCCCCTTGGGATAAAACAACCCAAGATGTATGGTGCCACTCAAGTAGCAAAAGATGCGTTTAACTGCCTTCCAATGCTGAGACCCTGGGCTATGCATAAACCTGCTCACCTGTGAGACTGCAAACTGAATGTCCGGCCTCGTAATGCATACATAAATGAGGCAGCCCCACTGATAGAGTGTTACATCAAAGTGATCTCCAGCATCATGAAGACTCAACTTCAAACCTGTCTCCATTGGAGTAGCAATAGGCTTGCAGTCTTCAAGGCCAAATCTCTGCAACAATGTCTCAATATACCTTGTCTGACACAAAGCAATACCTCCATCACACTGCTTAAATTGTATCCCCAAATAATGATGCAAATGCCCCAAATCTGACATTTCAAAAGAGGCATTCAAATCAGCCTTAAAATCAGCAATATGACTCTCATTTGGTCCTGTGAGCAGCATGTCATCGACATAGAGAGCAATGATTAGATGTACATCATCCACATGTTTGACATATAAAGTGCTTTCTATTGGACTATTATGAAAACCATGTGCAGTCAAATATGCATGTATCTTTTCATACCAAGCTCGTGGAGCTTGCTTTAAACCATATAAAGCCTTTTTCAACCTGCACACTTTGTTTTCCTACCCTCTTTGAACAAAACCACGAGGCTGCGATACATACACCTCCTCATGCAAATCTCCATTCAAGAACGCAGTCTTTATGTCCAACTGATGTATATTCCAACCATTATGAGCTGCCAATGCACAAATGCTACGAATGGTAGTCATACGACAAGTGGGAGCAAAGGTCTCATCAAAATCAACGCCCTTTTCTTGAGCATAACCCTTTGCAACAAGTCTAGCCTTATAGCGATCAACACTGCCATCTGGCTTTCGTTTCAACTTAAAAACCCACTTACATCCAATGGCCTTTTTACCAATAGGCAAATCACACAAAGACCATGTACCATTCTTCATTATAGCATCATATTCACTTTGCATTGCAGCCAACCAATTTTCTGAATTTTGTGCCTCATCAAATGAAAGAGGTTCTTCCTCTTCACACATACTAGACACAGCCAAAGCATAACAATCTGATGTATAAGAGGCATGCTGAAAACCTGAACGAGTACGACTAGTCATAGGTGCATCAATCTTACTATCACGCAAGGTTTGCGCCAGCCATTTAGGCATACCTCTAGCCTGCTCATTTTCAGCCCTATCCTCATGAATTACATCCTGTAAATCTGCATCAAAAATAGGCTGATCTATGATGTCGTTTGAAATCTGCATAGGTTGAATATTTGCCTCATTAGGACTTACATTTGAATTCCCACCTGTAAAGAGAGGCAACAACGTATCAAATACATCCCGTGAGCTCACACCTGTCTCTTTGGTACATGATAACAAGGGCTGCACAGCATCTTCCACAAAAACAACATCTCGACTAATCAAGATACGCTTTGACTGCGGATGATACAATCTGTAACCCTTGCTTTCAGCACTGTAACCAACAAAAATGCATTTGACAACCTTATCATCCAATTTTCTGCGTTGTTGCATAGGCACTAAAGCATAGGCCAAGCAACCAAAGACACGCAAGTGACCAATAGAAGGCTTCCTGCCATGCCAAGCTTCGTATAGAGTAATAGACTGCAAGGCCTTAGTGGGACACCTATTGAGTACATATGCAGCACACATGATAGCCTCAAGCCAAAATGCATGTGGCAAAGCTTGGCTCTTGACCATACATCGTGCCATCTCCATAAGTGACCTATTTTTCCTCTCAGCAACACCATTTTGCTGAAAGGGTATACGGCACTGTACATTGGTGTTTTATCCCACGACTAGCCAGAAATGCATCAAACTCTTTAGACAAGTACTCCCCCCCTCGATCAGAACGGAGGGTGCCCACAGTACAATTGGATACATTTTCAACCATAAGAAAAAACTGTTTGAAGCACAAAAACACTTTAGACTTTGCCTTCAGTGGATATACCCATGCATGCCTTGAGTAATCATCAATGAAAGTCACGAAGTACAAGTGTTTACCAAATGACGGCGGAGTTTGCATAGACCCACATACATCACTATGTACAAGTTGCAATTTGCGAGTGGCCCGCACAGAACCATCCTTTGGAAACGCAGAACGCTGCATTTTGCCCAAAATACAGCCTTCACAAACATGTTTCAATGGTGCCTCAAGAGGGGGCAATGAAGCACCTATATCAAATTTCTGCAAACGCAGCAAACTAGCAAAGTTCAGATGACCAAAACGAGCATGCCATAGTTTTACATCTGAAACTGCCTTTTCATCAAAAACTGCATTTGCTGAATCTTCCACACACTTGTCATAAGAATTGAGCCTATACAGCCCACGAAACAAGGTGCCAGATACAATAATCGTATCACCAGAAGTCAAATCATGAACAGTACATCTGTCATCCACAAATTTGACTACAAGTCCAAGTCTAGCAAGCGCAGAGATAGACAATAGATTCTTATTTATCCCTGGCACATACAAAGCATCTGAAAGTGTGAAAGCGCTGCCATTTGCAGCAGTAAGCATAATTTTACCAATGCCCTTCACTGGATAAGAAGCATTATTGGCACATGTGACAGTATTCCCATTAGGGATAGCCTCAAGAGAAGTGAACATATCACGATGCGAGGTAATGTGCTTTGTAGCACCACTGTCAAAATACCATACATGAGAGTCAACAGAAACTGCCAAACATGCATCATGTACAAATGGGTCATATTGGCAATACACGCTAAATGCCCATTCTGTATCCTGCACAACATTTGCAGAATCTGCATTTGTAGAAGCATCCGCTATTGTGGCTGCATTTGACTCTTTCTTCTTTGCCTCTTTAGCCTTTAGCTTAGGGAAATTCTTAATGACATGATCATTTGCCTTACAATAGTTGCACCTGGTCTTTTTCTTGCCTTTATCAAGAGCCTTCTCAGACTTATTGTTGCTACCTGTGGAAGGAGAAGAAGTTGCAGACCTACTAATAGGAGAAGAAACAGTGGAAGGGGCTGCCTTACCACTTCTTCTCTGCTGCTGGGCAGCAATAAATGCTTGATCAACTGCACGCTGCCTGGCCCTGTTTTGCCTGAACTGCGCTTCTTGCAGGAGCTTGTTGACTAAAGTATCATACTTGACAGCATCTTGTCTGTCCCCAGCAAGAAGTCTCCACGTGGAAGCAAAAGTCTGATATGTCTCAGGTAAAGCATCAAGAACAGTCTGCACAAGAGAATGATCAGGAATAATCTCACCTGTAGAAATCAATTGTTCTTTGAGATCTTTAATCTCAGCAAGAAAAACATTCATGTCATCATCATCTTCCTGCATAATCTTCAATTCTAGCTCTTTACGCAGGTAAGAGATTTTTGCCTCGTTACGACCTGCATGCAAACCAACTAGAATATCCCAAGCCTGTTTTGCTGTTTTAGCTGAACGAATATGTGGGGTGATGTTACGTTGGACAGAAAGTGCAATCAAGGCATGAGCCTGCGCATCATCCCAACGAGCTTGTTCAGCAGTGGGTAAAACAGCAACAACAGTAGAGCTGCTAGAACCTGCAACATCCTCAACAGATCCTACATCCACAAAACCTGGACATACATCCGTACCCTGCACAATGTTCTACACTCCTTTTGCAACCAAAACATGCTGCATTATGTATGCCCAAAGTGGGTAGTTGCTGTCTCCATCCAGTTTGTCTTCAGCAGACAACATGCGAAATACATCATTGCTGTTATCAGCCATGGCCACTGACTGAAACTGATGCAAAAGCTACCTGTAATGAAGCAAAGACTAAACAGAAGACAACTTGTGCTATGTAGCACGGTCCACAAAAGAACACGTATGCCTATTTTGCAGAAAACTGCACTGTCGAAATTTCTGCAGAAAATGACGAAAACACCTGTGCAGAACTTGAAATGCAAAAACGGAGCCCGAAATGACCTCAGATGCAAATTCTGAGAACGCAATAGCCCTACGGGTTTGTTTGCAGAGTATAGGGACCTGTAAGCGCTCGTGAAAACTCACCTCAATCGAAGAATGTGAGTCGGAGGGTGCTGGCGGCGTAGCCCTAGGAGCCGATGCCTGCTCTGATACCAATTGTTGGAATTAGGGTTGCAGAAAAGCACACAAAGCTTGGAAAAGAAGAAGCAAGAATGCACACAACACAAAGTGTATTAGATTGTGTCAATGTACAAAGATAAGTTAGCCCTAGAATGATGGGCGTATATACAAGCCGGGAAAAAAAACCTCCTAAAGAGGGAAAAAGTGCCCCGCCGATCCTAAGTGTGTTCACACACATCACTGCCTATATATATGGCAACAGTACAAGAAGTTATCCCCCAGATACCGTGGGCCATATCTGATTACAAGGAAAGTAGGTGACTTAGCCTATGAAGTCCTTTTGCCTCCTCATCTCAAAGTACATAATGTATTTCATGTCAGCCTACTTAAGAAGTATGTACCGAGCCCGAATCATGTGCTTAATGATGTGAACTCTTAACTTCTTCAACCCAAGGGCAGATGGAACTCCAACTTGAAGAAATCCTAGATGTTTGAGAGAAGGTTCTGAGAGAATTATTAGTCAAATGGAAGTTTTATCCTTTTGAAGATGCTACCTGCGATGAGAAAGAAGCCAAACTGATGCAAGATTACTCCTAGTTTGCGAGATGAGGACATCTCGCGTTTTTCAAGTGGGAGAGGATGTAAGATTCCTCCCCAGTCCCTCAAGTTGTCCAGTTTCTTCCCCTGTAATCAATCCCCTTTTCAAAATAATAATAATTCAATTATTTTTGGCCTAATCCTCTCTAAAGTGAATTGGTGTGGCCACTATTGCTTCAAACAAGAGTAGAACCCTCAATACCTCAAGCCAAAGGAGAGCTTACAAGCTCCATGTAAGCTAATTTTCTTACTTTGTTTACGAATTTTAATGCAAAATCTATGGTTTTCTTGATTTTTATGTTTTACAAATGATTGAATTAAATTCAAATGCTATGCCTTTGATGAAAAGGCCGCCACCTTCTCTTCTTTACATTCCAACCTTTCTTAATCTTAGAAAGATTAACTAAGTGATTAATTAAACTCTTCTTATTGTTTACTCTCTAGAAAGATTAACTAAGTGATTAATTAAACTCTTCTTATTGTTTACTCTCTTGAATTTAGAAAATTATGTAGATTAGAGTTCTATAATTCTAAATTGGGTTAATTAAGTTAAGTGAAGACAGATAAAAATGAGAAATGGTCAGCCATACAAAGGAGGTTATGGAAAAAAAATTCAAAATTTTGTGAAAAAGCGAGTTTGTTTTTATGTTATTCCAAAAGAGTAATTCCCACCATTTTTTCATCTAAAAGAAATATACTCCATGTACATATTCACCTATGAATATGCATCTAAAAGAAATATACTCCATGTACATATTCACCTATGAATATGCATGGATATCACTGATATTAATTATTAAATTTGATTTCTATGTATAGAAAGATGCATAATGGAAATTTTTTTTATTATAAAAGTGTTATTCTTATTAAATTTGATTTCTATGCATAGAAAGATGCATAAAAGAATTTTTTAATTATAAAAGTGTTATTCTTATTAAAATTGATTTCTATGCATAGAAAGATGCATAAAGGAATATTTTTTTATTATAAAAGTGTTATTCTTATTAAAATTGATTTCTATGCATAGAAAGATGCATAAAGAAATTTTTTTATTATAAAAGTGTTATTTTTATTAAAATTGATTTCTATGCATAGAAAGATGCATAAAGGAAAAAAAATTTATTATAAAAGTGTTATTCTTATTAAATTTGATTTCTATGCATAGAAAGATGCATAATGGAATTTTTTTAATTATAAAAGTATTATTCTATTTAAATTTGATTTTTATGCATAGAAAGATGCATAAAGAAATTCTTCTTTTTAGCGTTATTCCTATTAAATTTGATTTTATGCATAAAAGGATTTTTTTATAAAACTATTATTCCCATTCAAGTTGATTTTTATGTATAAATAGATGCATAAAGAATTTATATATCAAAATTAGAATTCTCTTAAATTCTATATTTAAATTATATATGTATGTTGATAAATGAATAATTAAATACTCTAAGAGAGAAATTTCTATCGTTTTATATTCACACGGATTGTAAAAAGAAAATTCAAGAAATCTATCGAGATCAAAATATTTAGATAAACGATTAATTTATTCCTCATTGGAATTCGTAACTAATTTAGAAATTAGTTAAGTGAATATTCAAAGAAAGAAATTCAATAAAATAGTGACTAAATTACCAAACCTTTTTGAGAAAGATAGTTTAGGAAAAATCTTATCCAACTCGAAACTTGAATCAGACTATGACCAAGACCAAACTCTTTCATCAGTTTCGAGGAAAGAAAGTGTGACCAATTCAGAAAAATACACTCAAAACTCCCACCAAATTTGAAGCTAAGTTTGAGGCCCTTCGAATTGATCTGTGGATCAAGGTTATAGAATTCAAGAAATTTTGGTATGAAATTTTGAATTCCGATCAAGAAGTTTTGGGGATACTGATTCAAGAAATACTCCTTATATTTAAAAGAAAATCAAACTGAAAACTTGCTTAGAAACCTTGTTTTCTTAAAGGACTGCCTTACGCCAGAATGCTGGAGGGAGCATTTGGTATATGTTTTTCTAAGGAAAGTTTGGTTGCAACACCTGGCGGGGGAGTGTTCAAAGGACGGCTCACGCGGCAAAAAGCCTGACCAGCCTTGGTATGGTTGAAAAATGGTGCGCTTTTGGTACAATGGGTGAGGGCCGACGAAGCGGTCCCTGAGTGAAGTGCCAGGACACCTAAGGAGGATCCTGGAGGGTTCTGACCAGGAGATGCACGGGCTCGCGGTGCCTATGACACCCATGCGTATGTCGTGGAAGATCTGTACGATGGATGAAATGATTATTGTAATTTGTTACTGGATCTCGTTGGCTGGCCAGTTGGTCTCAACAGAGAGTCCAGAGTGACACTTTTTTTGAGAAACAAGAGACTAGATGGAATTTTTGAGTTATGACATCTGTAACTAATAACTATTTGCCAATGGATTATTTTATATGTTAAAGTTTTAAAGAGGAGTGTGTGTGTACCTATATTCGAAAGAAAAAGTTAAAAAAGGCATTCAATTATGTGTGGGTGAGTAGTTGCCTGGTTCTACCGATTCCAGTGGTTGGGTGGTGGCTAACCCATGGGCCAGATGGGATTAGGCTAGAATCAGTGGAGTTTTAATAATTAAATTGAAATAATAGGAATACGCTTAGAATTCGAGTAGTTAAATAAAAACCTAAAGAATTTCTCAAATGAGTAGATCAATGGCTGTGCCTGACTTCGGTTAGGAAAAAAGCGTTAATTTCCTCAAATGATTAGATCAACAGTTGTGCTTGATTTCGGTTAGGAAAAAAGCATTGATTTCTTAAAACTAAGTCAGTGATAGTTTTCCTTTTATCTCGTTTAATCAGGTGAAGGATAGTTTAGTCTCTTGACTCCGTTAGAAAATTCGTTAAGAAAATCAAAAAGGTAGAATCGTCCCCGTTTTCCGAGCAAGGGAAATTTTCCCGATTTTGGTTTCGGAACGACCACGAGATTAGTTTCTTGTCTGTACATTCGAGGGCGAGGCCCCAAATGGGAAACCCTGCCCCGCGCAAGAGGAAGCTACTCCGCTGCTATAGCAACCGGAAATCCGGTGCACAGAGGGGACAGAGGGGTCTCACATTTAAACTTAAACCCTAAGCCTATGCATAAGCCCTAAGCATGACATAAACCCTAAGCCTATGCATAAATATAACAATGCAAGACCTAAACCCTAAGCCTATGCATAGACCCTAAGCCTATGCATAAGCCTATTGCATAAGGGCTTATGAATAAGCCTATTACATAATCCTAAACCCTAATTGCTGCATAATCCCTAAACCCTAAGCCTAATGCATAAGGGCTTATCCATAACGCTATACATAAGGCTTATGCATAAGCCTATATGCATAAAGGCTATGCATAAGGGCTTATGCATAAGCCTAAACCCTAAACCATAAGGGTTATGCAAGAAGCCTAAGGTGAAGGGCTTATCCATAAGGGCTAATGCAATAAGCCTATGCATAAGGGCTTATCCATAAGCCTATGCATAAGGCTTATGCATAAGCCTATTGCATAAGGGCTTATGCATAAACCTATATGCATAAAGGCTATGCATAAGCCTAAACCCTAAGCCTATTGCATAAACCCTAAACCATAAGGACTTATGCAAGAAGCCTAAGGTGAAGGGCTTATCCATAAAGTCTAATGCAAGAAGCCTATGCATAAGGGCTTATCCGTAAGCCTATACATAGGGCTTATACACTATTAAAGCCAAAGCCTATTGCATAAGGCTAAACCCTAAGTCTATTGCATAAACCCTAAACCTTAAGCTTAATGCATAAGGGATTATGTATAAGCCTATATGCATAAAGGCTATGCATAAGAGCTATTGCATAAACCTAAACCCTAAGCCTATTGCATAAACCCTAAACCATTAGGGCTTATGCAAGAAGCCTAAGGTGAAGGGCTTATCCATAAAGGCCATGCATATAAGCCTAATGCAAGAAGCCTATGCATAAGGGCTTATGTATAATCCTATACATAAACCTATTGCATAAGGGCTAATGCATAATGGCTTATCCATAAGCCTATACATAAACCTATTGCATAAGGGCTCATGTATAAGCCTATATGCATAAAGGCTATGCATAAGCCTACACCCTAAGCCTATTGCATAAACCCTAAACTAGAAGGGCTTATGCAAGAAGCCTAAGGTGAAGGGCTTATCCATAAGGGCTAATGCAAGAAGCCTATGCATAAGGGCTTATCCATAAGCCTATGCATATGGCTTATATAACATACTTTATATACCCACCTCCCCATCTCGAGGCCTCTTGTATACAAGTAAAAAAAGGAAAAAAAACAACAAAAGAAGCAAAGGTTTACAGTGCATACCTAGAAGTGAAGAGATTGTGTAAAGATAGGCAAACTTGCAAATACACACAACACAAGGAAAGCAACAAGTAAATCAAACTAGTAATAGAGATTGGGAAGGTAAAGGAAGCAAGCAATCTCTTTGCAAGAAGCCTAAGTTGAAGGGCTTATCCATAAGGGCTAATGCATAAGGGATGATTCATAAGGGCTAATGCAAGAAGCCTATGTATAAGGGCTTATCATAAGCCTATGCATAAGGCTTATGAATAAGCCTATTATGTAAGGGCTTATACATAAGCCTATTGCATAAAGGCTATGCATAAGAGCTTATGCATAAGCCTAAACCCTAAGTCTATTGCATAAACCCTAAACCCTAAGGGATTATGCAAGAAGCCTACGCATAGAGCTTGCAAGAAGCCTATCCAAGCTCTATACATGCTCTATGCATAAGCTTGCAAGAAGCCTATCCAAGCTCTATCCATGCTCTATGCAGCTCGCTCTATGCAGCATAAGCTTCAATGCAAGCTTGCAAGAAGCCTATGCATAGAGCTCTATGCAAGCTTGCAAGAAGTCTATGCATAGAGTTTGTAAGAAGCCTCTACAAACTCTATGCATAAGATCTATGCATAAGATCTATGCATGAGATTCTTGCATAAACTCTATACAAGGAAAGAAGCCTATACAACATGCTTTATCTACCCACCTACCCATCTCGAGGCCTCTTGTAGAAGTAAAGAGATTGTGTAAGATAGGTAAACCTACAAATACACACAACACAAGCAAAGCAACAAGTAATTAAATGATTAATAGAGCTTGGGAAGGCAAAGGAAACAAGCATGCTCACGCATAGAGATTATGCATAGAGCTTGGGAAGGGAAAGGAGAGAAGAGAACCTTCAATTTTCTAAAGAGGGTAAGCAAAAACTGGTTTTCAAAAACGCTAATAAAGAGGTGCCACAGTTCTGTTAAAAATCCCCAGTGTCAAAATAGTCATCAAAATCATCGTCGAAATCCCCACGAAAGAGGTGTCAAAATAATGGTCGATATAACCGTGGAATAAACGTCAAAATAAGCATCGATACATAATATTTTTAACGCTTACCTTTGACGGTTATTTTGATAATCATTTTGACGTCATATTTCGATGTGTATATCGATAGGTATTTCAAATGGCGCAAAAACCGTCGATACCAAAGGCGTCGAAAATGGGTCATCCTGTAGTAGTGTATGTGTGTTTTGGTTCGTGTGCACTTGCGGGCTAGTGTGTGCTTATGGGAAGAGAGTGTGCATGTTGTGCATGTGAAGGTTTTGGTTTTTCATTGTTTTTGGTTTTATTTTGGTCTTTAAATTTTTTTTTGGTCTTATTTTGATTTTTAAGTTTTCAATCATTCTCCGGTATATGTATCTATACAATTGATAAGGATATTACATTACATATGTACAAATGGAGTGTGTTAACCACGTATTGGTTAATACATTCCTATGACAACTATATCCGTACACTTATGTAATGGGTGCCCGTGCTATATTGTAAATCCCGTCATTTGATGAGGGAAATGCCCTAAAGACGCTCCTGTGAGGTCCCTATCCCCACCGTGCAACGAATTCAGGGGTGCTAGCAGCGGAAGTAGCACTTCTTGTGCGAGGCAGGGTCCCACACTCGAGGCCTCGCCCACGGATATCCGGACAAGAGACTAATCCATCGGCTCTTCCAAAACCAAACCCGGAAAAACTTCCTGTGCCCAAAAAGCACGGGCGATTTCTCCAAGATAACTTTTCTCTAACGTAGTCAAAAGCCTTAACTAACTGAACTGATCTGATCGAACCCATAAGTCTCATAGTCAGATCAAGGAAAAGATTGTACTTGGATCATAGAGTCCAACGCTTTTTTCCTCATTGAAAGACACAGCCGTTGATTCTCTTTCATAGAATAATTTTTGTTCGGGATTTACTTCATCTATTGAACGAGAACATAATTGAGTCTCAATTTAGGGATCCATCAGTCCAGCCTAACCCCATCCAGTCCCATGGGTTAGCCAACCGCCCAACCACTGTAGTGATGGGATCCAATTAAGAATTTGGTTAGGTTACCAAGGAAAAGAGTTCCCAGCCCCCCTAGCCGGATATTCATGCAAACTTAAAACTGGTCACGCCACTTACACACCCAATATGAAATTGCCTTTTTCACAGATTCAACAGTCTTTAAAACAATCATTTAATGAAACCATAGTGTCACTGATCATAATCCTCTAATTATCTAGTTGAATCCTTATTTCCAAACATTTCTTCATCGGTGTACCTATGGCATCATTGGCAAACGCTCACTAGTTCCTAGCTCATAGTAACCGGCAAGAATTCACTTTAACAAAAATGGAGTCTCCGTTGAAGATCAGCAAGATCAACCAATAGATCCATACAAAAGAGCCATGGACTCATCCGTTGAGGACCAGGAAGGTAATCAGCCAGATCCATGCCCGAATTCAAAAAACAACTCTTACTCCTTGTTCCAATATCTTCCTTGATGTACGTGTGGGTATCTTCGATGACCCAGAGCCCGAGCACCGTATGGTCAGCACCCTCTAGGATCCTTCACAGGTCACCTAGCGCTTCACTCATAGGCCGCTTCCTTGGTCCCTCATCCATTGTATCGGAAGCTCACCATTTAAATCAAACCGAGGCTGGTCAAGACCTCGGCCGAGACCTTGCTACGCGAGACGTCCTCTGTTGACTCTCTGTCTCACAGCAATTGCAACTTTAACAGATAGGTCTCCAACGACCTCATTCACAAGACGGTCAAAATGCTTCCCCAGCATTCTTGACATAAAAAAGTCATTTAAAAACAGATTTCACATACAAATACAGTTTCAACAATATTTCCATCTTTTCTCATCACTCCACATCCTTTCACATTAGTCCCCATCTTTTCTCATCTTCCCACAATTTTTTTTCTTCATCGATCCCTATCATATCACATCATTCCCACATCAAATCACATCCAATCGCATCATCCACACATCAATCCACATCATCCACATCATCCATACATCCATCCACATCATCCACATCAATCCACATCATCCATACATCCATCCACATCAATCCACATTATCCACACATCCATCCACATCTTCTATACATCCATCCACATCATCCATACATCCATCCACATCAATCCACATTATCCACACATCCATCCACATCTTTCATACATCCATCCACATCAATCCACATCATCCATACATCCATCCACATCAATCCACATTATCCACACATCAATCCACATCATCCATACATCCATTCATGTCAATCCACATTATCCACACATCAATCCACATTATCCACACATCCATCCACATCTTCCATACATCCATCCACATCAATCCACATCATCCATACATCCATCCACATCAATCCACATTATCCACACATCAATCCACATCATCCATACATCCATTCACATCAATCCACATTATCCATACATCCATTCACATCAATCCACATTATCCATACATCCATCCACATCAATCCACATTATCCACACATCAACCCACATCAATCCACATTTATTTCATAAGTATTTCCATTCTCATCTAATCACATCTTTTTCTATCTCATCACTTATTTCCTCATTTATCCTCATCAGATCTCATCCACTTGCATCTACCCATACATCTCATCACTTCACATACATTAACATCTATCCAGTTTACATTGCATCTTTTCACATCCATTTTCCATCACATCTCATTCATTCACATTCCGATTCACATGCTAACACATTCATTCACGTCCCTTATCATTCATTCACATCCTAATTCATATCACATCACATCCATTCACATTCCTTATCATTCATTCACATCCTAATTCACATGCAATCACATTCATTCACTTCCTATATCATTCATTCACATCCCGATTCACATGCTAACACATTAATTCGCATCCTATATCATTCATTCACGTCCCGATTCACATGCTAACACATTCATTCATATCCTATATCATTCATTCACATCTCGATTCACATGCTAACACATTCATTCACATCTTATATCATCCATTTACATCCTGATTCATATGACATCACATTCATTCACATCCTATATCATTCATTCACATCCTGATTCACATGGTAACACATTCATTCATATCTTATATCATTCATACATCCTGATTCACATGACATCACATCTCATCTATTCATTCACATTTATCTGATTCACATCACATCTCATCACATCTATTTACCTCTCATTCTCATCACATCCATCCATCCATTCATTCCCATCTATCTGATTCGCATTACATCTCATCACATCTATTTACCTCACATTCTCGTCACTCCTATTCTCATCGCATCCATCCATCCATTCATTCCCATCTATCTGATTCGCATCACATATCATCACATCTATTTACCTCTCATTCTCATCACTTCTATTCTCATCACATCCATTCTCTATTCATTCTCATCTATCTGATTCATATCACATCTTATCACATCTATTTATAAAATGTAAGAGAATTCCTTTTTTTGATATAAAGATTCTTTACGCATCTATTATGCAGCATAAGAACAACTTCAGTGGGAAATAAAACTTTTATAAAAGTCCGTTTATGCATCTACTTATGCATAAACTCAATTTTAAGGAGAATAACACTTTCGAAATAAAAAATAAATCTTTTATGCATCTTTCTATGCATAAATTCAATTTTAATGAGAATAACTCTTTTGAAATAAAAATAAATTTCTTTATGCATCTTTCTATGCATAAAATCAAAATTAATGAGAGTAACTCTTTTGAAATAAAAATAAATTTCTTTATGCATATTTCTATTCAAAAAATCAAAATTGATGAGAGTAACTCTTTTGAAATAAGAATAAATTTCTTTATGCATATTTCTATGCATAAAATCAAAATTGATGAGAGTAACTCTTTTGAAATAAGAATAAATTTCTTTATGCATATTTCTATGCATAAAATCAAAATTGATGAGAGTAACTCTTTTGAAATAAGAATAAATTTCTTTATGCATCTTTCTATGCATAAAATCAAAATTGATGAGAGTAACTCTTTTGAAATAAGAATAAATTTCTTTATGCATCTTTCTATGCATAAAATCAAAATTGATGAGAGTAACTCTTTTGAAATAAGAATAAATTTCTTTATGCATCTTTCTATGCATAAAATCAAAATTGATGAGAATAACTCTCTTGAAATAAAAATAAATTCTTTATGCATCTATTTATGCATAAAAATCAATTTTGATGAAAGTAACACTTTTATAATCAAAATATTCCTAATATGCATCTTTTTATGGATAGAAATTAATTCTAATGAAAATAACACTTTTATAATAAAAATATTGCTAATATGCATTTTTCTATCCTAGAATAAAAATAACACTTTTATAATAAAAATATTTCTAATATGCATTTTTCTATGCATAGAATAAAAATAACACTTTTAGAATACACAAGCGGTGGGGATTACTTTTTTGAATAATAAAAAGATCAAACTTACTTCACCAAATTTAAGAAAATTTTGCCATAACCTCCTTTGTATGGCTGACCATTTTTTAAATTTTTCACTCCAAAATTTACTAGAAATTATCCAGAATGATTTAAATCTTTCTATTCTAATCAATTTTCACTTTATTATTAAGAGTAAACAATATGAAAAGTTTAATTCCATTAATTTCATTACACATCTAGGATAAAGAAAGGCTGAATTCAATAATGAAGAGAAGGGGGAAAGCCTTTCCACCAAGGCATAACATCCATTTTCATTTTAAAGAAAGCAAAAATTAGAAAACCATAAAATAGAATAAGAAAAAGTAGAATTCCTAACTTACTAGGAGTTTTGTGAGCTTTCCTTTGGCTTGATGGTTTGAGGGATCTACTCTTGTTTGCAACAAGAGTGGCCACCAGATCTTTTGAAGAGGAAATGGTCAAAAACAAATGAATTATCAATGAATTCACTATTTTTGTCTCTGGGGAGGAGTAGAGTAACAGTGCATAAAACACTATTAACCATTTACAAAGGGGGAGGCTTCATTTATAGGAAAAAGTGAGCCTCTAACCAAGCAAACTGGTTCTAGAATTTTCCAGATCAGTTTGGTCACTTTTTGACCATTTTTAGGTCAGTTTAGCTTACTTTTTGGATCTAGTTGAAGCAGGAGAAAGGAGAGATGAAAATATCTCATTATTTGTGAGTTAAAAACTCAACCACACATGTGAAATAGGTGCCTCCTTCATGAGGGGAATTCCGCACACTGAGGTGTCAAAAATGCATCATTTCTTCTAAATATCTCTTCTTTTTTAACTAATAACCTTGTCCTTAGTCAACTCTTCATCTTATGTGAGCATTTACTCATTTTTGGAGATTTTCTTTTATTCTTCCATTTATCTCCTCCTCCCTACATTTGAATTAATCTAATTGGTCCATAGGAACCTTAATTCAAAAATTTTAGAAAATCTGGACCCTTAGGCTAAGGTCCTTTTTACCTGAATTTAATTTATTCCAATTGCACATTGGAAATTTCTTTTTGAATATCTGTTTCAGAGGAAACCATTTTAGACACAAGGAGGATTTTTATATCCAAAAATATCTCAATTTTGAATTACCTCTCTCTAGGCCAAAACAGGGTAAAACAGGATCTTTTTTTTAATTTCAGAGAGGGGAATAATTTTAAGATCAGAAGGGGAGGTTCTTACACCTGCACACCTCAAAAGCCGAAGGGAGGAATCTTACATCCTATAATTTGGTGAACCCAACAAAATCCTGGGATAAAGATCCCTTATATAAAACTCATCATCAGATAATAATTCACTTAGATCGTAACATTCAATCCTTATCACAATAATGGTTCATTAGACCGAAATTTCTATATGAACAGTCCTTCATGGAAATTTTCAATTATACAGATTTTTAATTTGACATCCCTTAACTTGGTCCACTGGGTCAAGTGTTAATAGCAGTAATCTGCCAGCACAATCCACTAATCTCATATTGATTTGCTGAAGTCATTAACGTCATTCCAGCTACAAACATCATCACAGGGACTCGTCCCATTCATCCTCATTGTGGTTTTGGTTAGTTTATTACATTTCAACCAAAATTCAGGAATCTTCATTTTTCACGGGAAGATAACTTAGCCCTCGTATAACTTGCCTCCTAGCATTCAGCAACTCTATGAGAGAGCCAAGAAACAACAGTATCCAGTCTATCATTCCCCGATGATATAGCCGTCTGAGATTGCAAGGCTCCCACTAAAGATTGTAGCAATGTCAGCTCTTGCCTCCTTTTCGAGGCCTCATGAATACCATACTGACGAGCAAGGCGTTGAACATTAGACAAAAAGCAATCCCAAGCTGACATTCCTTGCTATAACATAGCTGAAAATTATCAACAATCAATTGCAGCATGTATCCATGAAAGTTGTGATTGAAGGACAAAGGCAACCTCCCAAGCAAAGGCACAGCTTGATTCTTTTCCATAGAACAATTTTTGTCCGGGATTTACTTCATCTATCGAACCTGAACAGAATTGAGTCTCAATTCAGGGATCCATCAGTCCAACCTAACCCCATTAGGTCCCATGGGTTAGCCAACCACCCAACCACTATAGTGATGGGATCCAATTAAGAATTTGGTTAGGTTGTCCTGGGTACCAGGGAAAAGAGTTCCCAGGCCCCCTAGCTAGATATTCATGCAAACTTAAAACTAGTCACGTCACTTACACACCCAATATAAAATTACCTTTTTCACAGATTCAACAGTCTTTAAAAGAATCATTTAATGAAACCATAGTGTCACTGATCATAATCCTCTAATTATCTAGTTGAATCCTTATTTCCAAACATTCCTTCATCGGTGTACCTATGGCATCATTGGCAACCAGAACGCTCACCCCCTGTCCACTCAGGGGCCTTTTCGATAGTTCCTAGCTCATAGTAACCGGCAAGTATTCACTTTAATAAAAATGGAGTCTCCGTTGAAGATCACCAAGGTCAACCAACAGATCCATATAAAAGAGCCATGGACTCATCCGTTGAGGACCAGCAAAGTCAATCAACCAGATCCATGCCCGAATTCAGAAAACAACTCTTACTCCTTGTTCCAATTTCTTCCCCGACGTACGTGTAGGTATCTTCGGTGACCCAGAGCCCAAGCACCGTATGGTCAGCACCCTCTAGAATCCTTCGCAAGTCACCTAGCGCTTCACTCATAGGCTGCTTTCTTGGTCCCTCATCCACTCTACCGGAAGCTCACCATTTAAATCAAACCGAGGCTGGTCAAGACCTCAGCCGACCTTGCTACACAAGACGTCCTCCGTTGACTCTCCGTTCAGCAGTTGCAACTTTAATAGATAGGTCTCCAACGACCTCATTCACAAGATGGTCAAAATGCTTCCCTACCATTCTTGACATAAACAGTCATTTAAAAACAGATTTCACATACAAATATAGTTTCAACAATATTTTCATCTTTTCTCATCTTCCCATAATTTTTTTTATTCATCGATCCCTATCACATCACATCATTCCCACATCAAATCACATCTAATCGCATCATCCACACATCAATCCACATCATCCATACATCCATCCACATCAATCCACATCATCCATATATCCATCCACATTATCCACACATCCATCCACATCTGCTATACATCCATCCACATCAATCCACATCATCCATACATCCATCCACATCAATCCACACATCCATCCACATCTTCCATACATCCATCCACATCAATCCACACATTAATCCACATCATCCATACATCCATCCACATCAATCCACATTATCCACACATCAATCCACATCATCCATACATCCATTCACGCCAATCCACATTACCCACACATCAATCCACATCATCCATACATCCATCCACATCAATCCACATTATCCACACATCAACCCACATCAATCCACATTTATTTCATAAGTATTCCCATTCTCATCTAATCACATCTTTTTCTATCTCATCACTTATTTCCTCATTTATCCTCGTCAGATCTCATCCACTTGCATCTACCCATACATCTCATCACTTCACATACATTAACATCTATCCAGTTTACATCGCATCTTATAACATCCATTTCACATCACATCTCATTCATTCACATCCCGATTCACATGCTAACACATTCATTCACGTCCCTTATCGTTTATTCACTTCCCGATTCACATCACATCACATCCATTCACATCCCTTATCATTCATTCACATCCCGATTCACATGATATCACATTCATTCACATCCCGATTCACATGCTATCACATTCATTCACATCCCGATTCACATGCTAACACATTCATTCACATCCTATATCATTCATTCACATCCTTATCATTCATTCACATCCTATATCATTCATTCACATCTTGATTCACATGATAACACATTCATTCGCATCCTATATCATTCATTCACATCCTAATTCACATGCTAACACATTCATTCACATCCTATATCATTCATTCACATCCCGATTCACATGCTAAGACATTCATTCACATCCTATATCATTCATTTACGTCCTGATTTACATGACATCACATCTCATCTATTCATTTACATTTATCTGATTCACATCACATCTATTTACCTCTCATTCTCATCACATCTATTCTCATCACAACCATCCATCCACTCATTCCCATCTATCTGATTCGCATTACATCTCATCACATCTATTTACCTCACATTCTTGTCACTCCTATTCTCATTGCATCCATCCATCCATTCATTCCCATCTATCTGATTCGCATCACATATCATCACATCTATTTACCTCTCATTCTCTTCACTTCTATTCTCATCACATCCATTCTCTATTCATTCTCATCTATCTGATTCATATCACATCTTATCACATCTATTTATAGAATGTAAGAGAATTCTTATTTTTGATATAAAGATTCTTTACTCATCTATTTATGCATAAGAACAACTTAAGTGGGCAATAACACTTTTATAAAAGTCCGTTTATGCATCTTTTTATGCATAAATTCAATTTTAAGGAGAATAACACTTTCGAAATAAAAAATAAATCTTTTATGCATCTTTCTATGCATAAATTCAATTTTAATGAGAATAACTCTTTTGAAATAAAAATAAAATTTTTTAATGCATCTTTCTATGCATAAAATCAAAATTAATGAGATTAACTTTTTTGAAATAAAAATAAATTTCTTTATGCATCTTTCTATTCAAAAAATTAAAATTAATGAAAATAACTCTTTTAAATTTAAAAAAAAATATGCATCTCTCTATGCATAAAATCAAAATTGATGAGAATAACTCTTTTGAAATAAAAATAAATTTATTTATGCATCTTTCTATGCATAAAATCAAAATTGATGAGAATAACTCTTTTGAAATAAAAATAAATTTCTTTATGCATCTTTCTATGCATAAAATCAAAACTGATGAGAATAACTCTTTTGAAATAAAAATAAATTTATTGATGCATCTTTCTATGCATACAAAAAAAAATTAATGAGAGTAACTCTTTTGAAATAAAAATAAATTTCTTGATGCATCTTTCTATGCATACAAAAAAAAATTAATGAGAGTAACTCTTTTGAAATAAAAATAAATTTCTTTAGTTCCATCAATTTCATTACACATCTAGGATAAATAAAGGCTGAATTCAATAATGAAGAGAAGGGGGAAAGCCTTTCAATAATGAAGAGAAGGGGCATAACATCCATTTTCATTTTAAAGAAAGCAAAAATCAGAAAACCATAAAATAGAATAAGAAAAAGTAGAATTTCTAACTTACTAGGAGTTTTGTGAGCTTTCCTTTGGCTTGATGGTTTGAGAGATCTACTCTTGTTTGCAACAAGAGTGGCCACCAATTCTTTTGAAGAGGAAATGGTCAAAAACAAATGAATTATCAATGAATTCATTGTTTTTGGCTCTGGGGAGGAGTAGAGTAACAATGCATAAAACACTATTAACCATTTACAAAGGGGGAGGCTTCATTTATAGGAAAATGTGAGCCTCTAACCAAGCAAATGGATTCTATAATTTTTCAGATCAGTTTGGTCACTTTTTGACTATTTTTAGGTTAGTTTAGCTTACTTTCTGGATCTAGTTGAAGCAGGAGAGAGGAGAGGTGAAAATATCTCATTATTTGTGAGTTTAAAACTCAACCACTTATGTGAAATAGGCGACTCCTTCATGAGGGGATTCCCCACATTGAGGTGTCAAAAATGCATCATTTCTAATATCTCTTCTTTTTTAACTAATTACCTTGTCCTTAGTCAACTCTTCATCTTATGTCAGCATTTACTCATTTTTGAGAGATTTTCTTTTATTCTTCCATTTATCTCCTCCCTACATTTGGATTAATCTAATTGGTCCATAGGAACCTTAATTCAAAAAATTTGAAAAATCTGGACACTTAGGCTATGGTCCTTTTTACCTTTCAAAAATGTTATTTCCATTAGAATTAATTTCTATGCATAGAAAGATGCATATTGGAGAATTTTTCTTTATTCTAAAAGTGTTACTTTCATCAAAATTGATTTTTATGCATAAATAGATGCATAAAAGAATTTGTTTTATTATAAAAGTGTTACTTTCATCAAAAATTGATGCATAAATAGATGCATAAAAGAATTTGTTTTATTATAAAAGTGTTACTTTCATCAAAATTGATTTTTATGCATAAATAGATGCATAAAAGATTTTTTTTATTCTAAAAGTGTTACTTTCATCCAAATTGATTTTTATGCATAAATAGATGCATAAAAGAATTTTTATTATTATTAAAGTGTTACTTTTATCAAAATTAATTTTTATGCATAAATAGATGTATAAAAGAATTTTTATTATTATAAAAGTATTACTTTCTTCAAAATTAATTTTTATGCATAAATAGATACATAAAATAAATTTTTAATTATAAAAGTGTTACTTTCATCAAAATTAATTTTTATGCATAAATAGATGCATAAAAGAAATTTTTTTTATAAAAGTGTTACTTTCATCAAAATTGATTTTTATGCATAAATAGATGCATAAAAGAAATTTTTTTATTATAAAAGTGTTACTTGCATCAAAATTGATTTTTATGCATAAATAGATGCATAAAAGAATTTGTTTTTTATTATAAAAGTGTTACTTTCATCAAAATTGATTTTTATGCATAAATAGATGCATAAAAGAAAATTTTTATTATAAAAGTGTTACTTTCATCAAAATTGATTTTTATGCATAAATAGATGCATAAAAGAATTTTTTTAATTATAAAAAGTGTTACTTTCATCAAAATTGATTTTTATGCATAAAAGAATTTTTTTAATTATAAAAGTGTTACTTTCATCAAAATTGTCTTTTATGCATAAATCAATAATTGTTTGTCAATGGATTGTTTTATAAGTTAAAGTTTAAAGAGGAGTGTGTGTGTGTATCTGTATTCTAAAGCAAAAGTTAAGAAAGACATTCAATTATGGGTGGGTGAGTACTTGTCTGGTTCTACCAATTCTAGTGGTTGGGTGGTGGCTAACCCATGGGCCGGATGCTGGAATCAGTAGAGTTTTAATAGTAAAATTGATTAATAGGAATACGTTTAGAACTCGAGTAGTTAAATAAAAGCCTGAAGAATTCTCTAATGAATAGATCGACTGTGCTTGATTCAATTAGGAAAAAGCGTTGATCCCTTCAAGTTAAGTCTGTAATAGTTTCCCTTCTATCTGGTTTATTCAGATGAAGGTTAGTTCAGTATCTTGACTTTGTTTAGAAAAATTCGTTAAGAAAATAAAAATGGTGAAATCGTCCCTGTTTTCCGAGCATGGAAAATTTTCCCGGTTTCGGTTTTCGGAATGACCACGAGCTTAGTCTCGGCCCCGAGTGGGAAACCGTGTCCCGCACATGAGGGAGCTACTTCCACTCTGCCAGCTACCGGGAATCCGGTGTGCGGAGGGGACAGTGGGATCTCATAGTTGGTATCAGAGCGCGCTGTTGTAAATTTACGTAACAGTAATAGAAATTGCTTAAAATTTTAAAGTAAATCTGGGAAATAATGTTTTCGCTTGTTAATATTATGTTGAATGAACTTCAAAAATTGAATTGAAAATTTATATATGGATACCCCGAATCTATCTGGCATTCTTGAACTCTCTCAGAGTCAGGATATGATAGCCTTTGCATTTGAGCACCTCATCAACTCTCCTACGACCCGAGTAAGCAGAGTGAGACGCGCACGTCATTTTGAGAGTCTTTACTTTCTTGATCCTCTAGAGCGACGTCGATATATGTGGTTCTTTGGAGGACGATGTATTAATATTAGTACCAATCAGCGTCAGAGGCTCAGGCAAAATATTTCCTTAGCCATGATTCTAATAAGGCTAGGATTTGTTCAACATGTATAACTCTTTAATCATTCACCCAGGAACTTCAGAATTTCATGCTGAGTTTTGAGGCTTCTTAGCCGCTTATCCCTAGAAGAAAAATTACAGCACCTCTTTATGTAATAATGAATCGTGTACTTTATTTTCATTAGAATTAATTTCTATGCATAGAAAGATGCATATTGGAAATATTTTGATTATAAATGTGTTACTTTCATCAAAATTGATTTTTATGCATAAATAGATGCATAAAGAATTTATTTTTATTTCAAAAGAGTTATTCTCATTAATTTTGATTTTATGCATAGAAAGATGCATAAAGAAATTTATTTTTATTTGAAAAGAGTTATTCTCATCAATTTTGATTTTATGCATAGAAAGTTGCATAAAGAAATTTATTTTTATTTCAAAAGAGTTACTGTCATCAATTTTGATTTTATGCATACAAAGATGCATAAAGAAATTTATTTTTATTTCAAAAGAGTTATTCTCATCAATTTTGATTTTATGCATAGAAAGATGCATAAAGAAATTTATTTTTATTTCAAAAGAGTTATTCTCATCAATTTTGATTTTATGCATAGAAAGATGCAAGATGCATAAAGAAATTTTTTTTACTTCAAAAGACTTATTCTCATTAATTTTGATTTTATGCATAGAAAGATGCATAAAAAAATTTATGTTTATTTCAAAAGAGTTACTCTCATTAATTTTGATTTTATGCATAGAAAGATGCATAAAGAAATTTATTTTTATTTTAAAAGATTTATTCTCATTAGAATTGAATTTTTGCATAGAAAGATGCATAAAAGATTTATTCTCATTAATTGATGAAATTAAACTTTTCATATTGTTTACTCTTAATAAAGTGAAAATTGATTAGATTACAATGATTTAAATCTTGGATAATTTCTAGTAAATTTTAGAGTGAAAATTTTAAAAAATAGTCAGCCATACAAAGGAGATTATGGCAGATTTTTCTTAAAATGGGTGAAGTAAGTTTTATCTTTTTATTATTCAAAAAGAGTAATCCCGACCGCTTGTGTATTCTAAAAGTGTTATTTTTATTCTATGCATAGAAAAATGCATAATAGAAATATTTTTATTATAAAAGTGTTATTTTTATTCTAGGCATAGAAAAATGCATATTAGAAATATTTTTATTATAAAAGTGTTATTTTCATTAGAATTAATTTCTATGCATATTGGAAATATTTTGATTACAAAAGTGTTACTTTCATCAAAATTGATTTTTATGCATAAATAGATGCATAAAGAATTTATTTTTATTTCAAAAGAGTTATTCTCATTAATTTTGATTTTATGCATAGAAAGATGCATAAAGAAATTTATTTTTATTTCAAAAGAGTTATTCTCATCAATTTTGATTTTATGCATAGAAAGATGCATAAAGAATTTATTTTTATTTCAAAAGAGTTACTCTCATCAATTTTGATTTTATGCATAGAAAGATGCATAAAGAAATTTATTTTTATTTCAAAAGAGTTACTCTTATCAATTTTGATTTTATGCATAGAAACATGCATAAAGAAATTTATTTTTATTTGAAAAGAGTTATTCTCATCAATTTTGATTTTATGCATAGAAAGATGCATAAAGAAATTTATTTTTATTTCAAAAGAGTTATTCTCATCAATTTTGATTTTATGCATAGAAAGATGCATAAAGAAATTTTATTTCAAAAGAGTTATTCTCATCAATTTTGATTTTATGCATAGAAAGATGCATAAAGAAATTTATTTTTATTTCAAAAGAGTTATTCTCATCAATTTTGATTTTATGCATAGGAAGATGCATAAAGAAATTTATTTTTATTTCAAAAGAGTTATTCTCATTAATTTTGATATTATGCATAGAAAGATGCATAAAGAAAATTATTTTTATTTCAAAAGAGTTATTCTCATTAATTTTGATTTTTTGCATAGAAAGATGTATAAAGAAATTTTTGTTTATTTCAAAAGAGTTACTCTCATTAATTTTGATTTTATGCATAGAAAGATGCATAAAGAAATTTTTGTTTATTTCAAAAGAGTTACTCTCATTAATTTTGATTTTATGCATAGAAAGATGCATAAAGAAAATTATTTTTATTTCAAAAGAGTTATTCTCATTAAAATTGAATTCATGCATAGAAAGATGCATAAAAGATTTATTCTCATTATTTTTGGAATTAAACTTTTCATATTGTTTACTCTTAATAAAGTGGTAAATAAAAATATTTCTAATATGCATTTTTCTATGCATAGAATGAAAATAACACTTTTAGAATACACAAACGATGGGGATTACTCTTTTTGAATAATAAAAGATAAAACTTATTTCACAAAATTTAAGAAAATTTTACCATAACCTCCTTTGTATGGCTGACCATTTTTCAATTTTTTTTCATTCTCAAGTTACTTAGAAATTATCCCAAATGGTTTAAAGCATTCTAAACTAATCAAATTTCACTTTTTAAAGAGAAACAATATGAAAAGTTTAATTCTAGGAATTTGATTACATATCTAGGATAAAGAAAGGCTGAATTCAAGAATAAAGAGGGAAAGCCTTTCCAACAAGGCACAACATCATTTTTCATTTTAAAGAAAATTAAAATTAAAAAATCATTAAATAAAATTTTAAAAAAAAGTAGGATTTCTAGCTTACATGAATTTTTGTGAGCTTTCCTTTGGCTTGATGGTTTGAGAGATCTACTCTTGTTTGCAACAAGAGTGGCCACCAATTCTTTTGAAGAGAAAATGGTCAAAAACTAATGAATTGTCAATAAATTCACTGTTTTTGGCTCTGGGAAGGATTAGAGTAACAGTGCATAAAACACTATTAAGCTTCTACAAAGGGAGAGGCTTCTATTTATAGGAAAAAGTGAGCTTCTAACCAAGCAAACTAATTCTAGAATTTTCTAGATCAGTTTGGTCAATTTTTGGGTCAATTTAGTTCACTTTTTGGATCGAGTTTTGAATTAGGAGAGAGGAGAGATAAAATATCTAATTTTATTGATTTAAAATTCAAAAGCAATGATGGAAAAAAGGCACCTACTCTGAGGTGTCAAAAATTCATTTTTTAAGTATTTCCTTTGGTCCTTAGTCCACTCTTCATCTTATGTGAGTATTTACTCATTTTTGGGTGGATTTTCTTTATTTCTTCAATTTACCTCCTCCCTACATTTGGATTAATCTTATTGGTACATAGGAACCTTAATTTAAAATTTTCAGAAAATCTGGACCCTTAGGATAAGGCCTTTTGAGCAGATTATAATTTATTTCTAATGCACCTTCTGAAATTCTTTTTGAACTTCTGTTTTGGGGGAGTTTATTTTAATAAGATGAGATATTTTTCCATCCAAATATATTTAAAAACTGAATCACCTCTAGAAGATTTTCTATCTCTAGGTTTAAACAGGTAGAAACAAGATCTTTTATATTTTTGAAGAGGGATTTGATTATAGGGGAGATATTGGACTTCTTGAGAGGCTGGGGAGGAATCTTACATTCTCTCCCACTTGAAAAACGCGAGATGTCCTCATCTTTCAAAAAACAGGGGGTAATCCCGCAACAGTTCGGCTTCTTTCTCCAAAGTGGCATCTTCAAAAGGATAGAACTTCCATTTAACCAATAATTCTCTCAGAATTCTATTCATGAGAACCTTCTCTCAAACATCAAGGATTTCTTTAGGTTGGAGTTCCATCTGCCCTTGGGTTGAAGAAGTTAAGATTTCATCATCAAGCACATGATTCGGGCTTGGTACATACTTTTTAAGTAGGCTGACATGAAATACATTATGTACTTTGAGATGAGGAGCCAGAAGAAGTTTGTAGGCTAAGTCACCTACTTTCTTTGTAATGAGATGGCCCACAATATTTTGGGCATAACTTCTTGTACTTCCCAAGAGAAAGAGAACTTCTTTTGGGGCGTACTCGAATGAAGACCATATCTGCTTCTTCGAATTTTTTATCTGTCCTCTTCTTATCTGCATATACTGCTTCTGTCTATCCTGGGCAGCTTTTATATCTTTGCAAATTGACTGCATCTGCTGCTCTATGTCGTTAAGTATCTGCCTGGACATCTCGACCCTAATCAATGGGTCGGACCAAGTTAATGGAGTTAAGAAATCTTGTCCATACAGAACTTTGAAAGGACTCATCCCAATACTTCAGTGATAAGAAGCATTGTAGGTGAACTCGACTAGGTGCACATAACTTAGCCACTTCTTGGGTTCCCTGCCCACAGCATGACCAAGGTATATCTTTGATTACTCGGTTTACCCTTTCTGTTTGACCATCGGTCTCGGGGTGGTAAGCTGTGCTGAGATCCAAGAAAGTTCCTACTGCTTCAAAAAATGCAGTCCAGAATCTTGACGTGAATTTGGGGTCTCGATCACTTACTATTCTTTTGGGTAGGCCATGCAATCTGAAGATTTCTTTGAGGAACACTCTAGCCACATATCCAGTGCAATGTAGGTTTCTTTTATTGGAATCAAATGGGCAACTTTGGTTAATCTATCAACTACCACGAAGATGGAGTTGTAACCTGATTGCACTGAAGGTAATCAAGTAATAAAATCCATACTGATGCATTCCCACTTCATTTGGGGGATGTCTAATGGATGTAACTTCCCAGGCATTTTTACTCTCTCGGCCTTGACTTTCTAACATGTCAGACATTGACGTACATGATTAAGTACATCCTTTTTTAGTCCAGGCCAAAAGAAGCTTTTCTTCACAGACATGTAGGTTTTGAAGAAACCTAGATGTCATGCAATAAGGCTGTCGTGGGCTTCATTCAGAATTTGACCCTTAGTTCCCTCATCATTGGGAATGCATAGCCTATGATTATAATACATAATTCCATCATCCAGGCTGTACCCTTGAACTCGGTTCAACTCCTGTGGAGTTTTGCTTTCCTGCATGAGTAGGGTAGCAATAGGGCCAAAGAATCTATCTTGCATGATCTCTCTTGCTTCAATAATCAAAGGATTTGACACTACAGTAATTGCAAGCAAGGAGGCTTTTCTGTTGAGGGCCTCTGTTACCACATTTTCTTTGTTTGGGCGGTACTTGATTTCAAAATCGAATTCCTGCAGGGTCTGCATCCACCTTCTTTGGCGCATGTTGAGATCCTTCTGAGTGAAGATCCACTTTAAGCTCTGATGATCTGTCACATCAAAGTGAATCTTTGACCCAGTAGGTAATTTCTCCACAACTTCAGGGCATATACTACTGAAAGTAGTTCCACGTCGTGGATAGCATAATTCCTCTCATGCGTTCTGAGTTTTCGGGATTCATAGGCCACTGCATGACCTTCCTGCGTGAGTGCACCTCCGACGGCAAAACCTCAGTTATTACTACCTCAAAGGGTAGAGAGAAATCTGGCAACTTCAGAACGTGATTGGTTTACCAAGGCGGTCTGGGTCCTTGACTTCCTTGTCCCCTTGACATAACAGGAGTCATGCAGTCTTTCAGCTGGTGACCAAAACCCTGGCATCCGAAACACCGGTTCTCACTTCTGAGCTCGTCCCTCTGAATCCTTGAAAGAGGTGGGGCTCCTGAGAAAGTGTTCTAAGGGAAGGGTCTTCCTTCACTTCTGAATCTTCCCGCATCCCGATCATCAATTGGGCCTTGCTACCTCTTTGGGGGTGGAAAGTTTAAAGTACTTCCCGAGGTTTGGAATCTTTTAAAATTAGAGGGTGCTTCGGCAGGACCTTAACTACAAAGGCTTTGGCAAAGTCCTTTGCCATTCTTACTGCTTCGGCCATTGAGACACGTTTGGCATTCTTTACTAAGGTGTCCAATGGCTCGTTCATTCCTCGAATGAACCTGGCCCCATCGGCTGCTCTTCATCCAATTGTGGAGAATATTTGAGGAGAAGGGCAAAAGCTTGGTACTCTTCAATTCTCCGGCTATTCTGATTTAGTTCCAAGAACTCATTCATTTTAGTTTCAAGGAAGCCCAGAGGACAAAACCTCTTTCTGAGGTAAGCTTTAAGATCGGTCCAAGTCTGGGTATTCCGGTCGAGACGGTTAGCCTCGTTGTGATTCCTCCAAGCGACCCTGGCCGTTTCCACAATCTTTAACCTAGCGAGAGCCATCTTGCTTCTCTCATTGTAGCTAGTATTCTTCCATAGCCTCAATCCACTACTTCACCTAACTGCTCCCCTTCACCCTTGAAGGGACCAGGTTGGGATCTGTGCAGTGCTTTTCGCCGAACATCCGGATCTAACTCTTCGTCATCGGTTAGAGGATCCAGTTGCCTTGCACGGACTGCGCGCCTCATGACTCTGACAAAACGAGATTTTTGTGATCTTAACTTTGACAATAGATTTATGATTATTCAATTTTTAAGATTTATCTTTAAGCAGATAATTATTTCATCATACTTCTTGAACAAGATTAACCATATTCACAATCATGAAAGCAATTTGGATTTTATTTATTTATTTATTTGCAAAACCGCATTTATTATCAAAAGTTTTCGATATATACATAGAACATCACGGCTCCAAAGTCACTGCCTCAATCACGTATGCATAAAGAAGCAAAACTGCAAAGGAGACATGCCATGGTACACACGATTCATTACAGAAAGAGGTGCTGTAATTCTACTTCTAGGGATAAAGCGGCTAAAAAGCCTAAAAACTCGGCATGAAATTCTGAAGTTCCTGGGTGAATGATTAAAGAGTTGTACATGCTGAACAAACCCTAGCCTTATCAGAATCATGGCTAAGGAAATATTTTGCCTGAGCCTCTGACGTTGATTGTTGGTACTGATATTAATACATTGTCCTCCAAAGAACCACATATACCAACGTTGCTCTACAGGATCAGGAAAGTAAAGACTCTCAAAATGACGTGCGAGTCTCACTCTGCTTACTCGGGTTGTAACAGAGTTGATGAGGTGCTCGAATGCAAAGGCTATCATATCCCGACTCTGGGAGAGTTTACGAATGCCAGATAGATTCGGGTATCCATCTATAAATTTCCAATTCAATTTATGAGTTTTCAATTTTTGAAGTTCATTCAACATAATATTAACAAGAGAAAACATTATTTTCCAGATTTACTTTAAAATTTTAAGCAATTTTTGTTGCTGTTACGTAAATTTACAACAGCGCTCTGATACCAACTGTGAGATCCCACTGCCCCCTCCACAAATCGGATTCCCGGTAGTTGGCACAACGGAAGTAACTCCCTCATTCGTGGGGCAAGGTTTCCCACTTGGGGCCTCGCCCTCGAATGTCTGGGCACGAGACTAAGCTGGTGATCATTCCGAAAACCGAAACCGGGAAAATTTCCTATGCCCAAAAAATAGGGACGATTCCATCATTTTTATTTTCTTAACAAAATTTTCTAACGAAGTCAAGATACTGAACTAACCTTCATCTGAATAAACCAGATAGAAGGGAAACTATTATAGACTTAACTTGAAGGGATCAACGCTTTTTTCCTAATTGAATTAGGCGCAGCCGCCGTTGATCTATTCATTAGAGAAGTCTTCAGGCTTTTATTTAACTACTCGAGTTCTAAACGTATTCCTATTAATCAATTTTATTATTAAAGCTATACTGATTCCAGCCTAGCCCCATCCGTCCAATGGGTTAGCCACCGCCCAACCACTGGAATTGGTAGAACCAAACAAGTACTCACCCACCCATAATTGAATGCCTTTCTTAACTTTTGCTTTCGAATAATACAGATACGCACACATTCCTCTTTAAACTTTAACTTATAAAACAATCCATTGATAAACAATTATTGGTTACAGATGTCATAACTAAAAATTTTCATTCAATCCTTGTTTCTCACAAAAAAATAGTATCACTCTAGACTCTCCGTTGAGACCAGCTGGTCAGCAACACAAGATCCAGTAAAACAGATCTTCCACGACATACGCATGGGTGTCCTAAGCACTGCGAGCCCGTGCATCGCTTGGTCAGAACCCTCCAGGATCCTCCTTAGGTGTCCTGGCACTTCACTCAGGGATGGCTTCATCCGCCCTTGCCCATCATACCAGAAGCACACCATTTTTCACCATACCAAGGTTGGTCAAGACCTGGGTAGCTTTTTGCCGCGTAAGCTATCCTTTGAACACTCCCCCCGCCAGCTGTTGCAACCGAACTTCCCTTAGAAAAACACATATACCAAATGCTTCCTCTAGCATTTTCGCGTAAGACAGTCCTTTAAGAAAACAGGGTTTCTTTTCATTATTGATTTTCTTTTGAATATAATGAGTATATCTTAAATCCGTATTCCAATACTTCTAGATCGTAGGTTTGAATTCCAACAGAATTTCATGAATTCTGTAACCTTGATCCTCAGATCCGAATCAAAGGGTCTTAACTTGATTTTAGATTTGGTGGGTGATTTGAGTGAATTTTCCTGAACTGGTCACATTGTCTTTTCTTGAAACCGACAAAGGAGTTATGTCTTGGTCATAGTCTGATTCAAGGTTTGAGTCTGGAAAGGTTCTCCTTGAACTATCGTTCTCGAAGGGTAATATTTCAATTACTACTTTATTGAATTTCACTCATTGAGTATTTGCTTAACTGAATTCAAAACTAATCACGAATTCCTATGAGGAATAAATTAATCATTTATCTAAAATTATGACTTCGATAGTTTTTCTGAGTTTTCTCATTACTATCCTAGAGAATATGAAACGGTAGAATTTTCTCTCACAGAGTATTTACTTATTCATTTACCAATATTCATGGGATTTAAACATAGGATTAAAGAGAACTCTTATTTTGATATAAAAATTCTGTATGCATCTATTTATGCATAAAATCCAACTTCTATGGAAATAACACTTTTATATAAAAGAAAATCCTTTTATGCATCTATTTATGCATAAAAATCAATTTTGATGAAAGTAACACTTTTATAATAAAAAATTTCTTCTATGCATAAAAATCAATTTTGATACAAGTACCACTTTTATAATAAAAAAATTTCTTTTATGCAGCTATTTATGCATAAAAATCAATTTTGATGAAAGTAACACTTTTATAATTTAAAAAAAATTCTTTTATGCATCTATTTATGCATAAAAATCAATTTTGATGAAATTAACACTTTTATAATTAAAAAAATTCTTTTATACATCTATTTATGCATAAAAATCAATTTTGATGAAAGTAACACTTTTATAATAAAAAATTTTCTTTTATGCATCTATTTATGCATAAAAATCAATTTTGATGAAAGTAACACTTTTATGATGTGAATTGAAGTGAAAGGGGTAACTGATACAGCTCATTTGGATGGATCGGATGGTTGGGCCGCATCATTTTCAAAAAAAGAAAGAAACCAATAAAACATCCTAAAGTGAATAATTTGCTCCGATCAGATATAGCTATAACATTTTCTATGCTACTCAAAACAAAGTCTCAAAAACATCAATGAATAGAGCTTGAAAAAACAAATATTTTGATATACATTTTATAAAAATAGGAGAAGCAAGCGCAAAGTTATGACTGTTTTAGTGAGAAGTGTCAAAACTCTCCCAAATACACAATCTGCTCTGATTGATCAGACAGCCAAAACTTTTTATGTACTGACCAAAATAAAAAATTACAAACATCAATGGATAGAGATTGAAAAAACAAAGATTTTGATATAAGTTCATAAAAAATACAGAAATGCATAACAATTTTATAATAAAAATATTTCTAATATACATTTTTCTATGCATAGAATGAAAATAACACTTTTAGAATACACAAACGGTGGGGATTACTCATTTTGAATAATAAAAACATAAAACTTATTTCACAAAATTTAAGAAAATTTTGCCGTAACCTCCTTTGTATGGCTGACCATTTTTCATTTTTTTTTCATTCTCAAGTTACTTAGAAATTATCCCAAATGGTTTAAAGCATTCTAAACTAATCAAATTCCACTTTTTAAAGAGAAACAATATGAAAAGTTTAATTCTAAGAATTTGATTACATATCTAAGATAAAGAAAGGTTGAATTCAAGAATGAAGAGAGGGGGAAAGCCTTTCCAACAAGGCATAACATCATTTTTCATTTTAAAGAAAACAGAAATTAGAAAACCATTAAATGAAATAAAGAAAAAAGTAGGATTTCTAGCTTACATGATTTTTTGTGAGCTTTCCTTTGGCTTGATGGTTTGAGGGATCTACTCTTGTTTGCAACAAGAGTGGCCACCAATTCTTTTGAAGAGGAAATGGTCAAAAACTAATGAATTGTCAATAAATTCACTGTTTTTGGCTCTGGGAGGAGTAGAGTAACAGTGCATAAAACACTATTAAGCTTCTACAAAGGGAGAGGATTCTATTTATAGGAAAAAGTGAGTTTCTAACCAAGCAAACTGATTCGAGAATTTTCTAGATCAGTTTGGTCAATATTTGACCATTTTTGGGTCAGTTTAGTTCACTTTTTGGATCCAGTATTGAATTAGGAGAGAGGAGAGATGAAATATCTAATTTTATTGATTTAAAATTTAAAAGCAATGATGGGAAAAGGTGCCTACTTCATGAGGGGGAATCCCCACTCTGAGGTGTCAAAAATTTATTTTTTTAGTATTTCCTTTAGTCCTTAGTCCACTCTTCATCTTATGTGAGTATTTACTCATTTTTGGGGGGATTTTCTTTATTTCTTCAATTTACCTCTTCCCTACATTTAGATTAATCTTATTGGTCCATAGAAACCTTAATTTAAAATTTTTAGAAAATCTGGACTCTTAGGATAAGGCCTTTTGAACAGATTATAATTTATTTCTAATGCACCTTCTGAAATTCTTTTTGAACTTCTCTTTCAGGGGAATTTATTTTAATAAGATGAGATATTTTTCCATCCAAAAATATTTAAAAACTGAATCATCTCTCTCTAAAAGATTTTCTCTCTCTAGGCCAAAACAGGTAGAAATAAGATCTTTTATATTTTTGAAGAGGGATTTGATTTACAAGGGATATACTGGACTTCTTGAGAGGCTGGGGAGGAATCTTACATTCTCTCCCACTTGAAAAACGTGAGATGTCCTCATCTCGCAAACTGGGGATAATCTCGCAACAGTTCGGCTTCTTTCTCCCAGTAGGTGGTATCTTCAAAAGGATAAAACTTCCATTTAACCAATAATTCTCTGAGAATTCTATTCCTGAGAACCTTCTCTCGAACATCAAGGATTTCTTCAGGTTGGAGTTCCATCTGCCCTTGGGTTGAAGAAGTTAAGATTTCATCCATCAAGCACATGATTCAGGCTTGGTACATACTTTTTTAAGTAGGCTGACATGAAATACATTATGTACTTTGAGATGAGGAGGCAAAAGAAGTTCGTAGGCTAAGTCACCTACTTTCTTTGTAATCAGATATGGCCCACAATATCTGGGGCATAACTTCTTGTACTTCCCATGAGATAGAGAACTTCTTTTGGGGCGTACTCGAATGAAGACCATATCTGCTTCTTCGAATTTTGTGTCTGTCCTCTTCTTATCTGCATACTGTTTCTGTCTATCCTGGGCAGCTTTTATATCTTTGCGAATTGATTGCATCTGCTGCTTCATGTCATCAAGCATATGTCTAGACATCTCAACCCTAATCAATGGGTCAAACCAAGTTAATGGAGTTAAGCAATTTTGTCGATACAGGGCTTTGAAAGGGCTCATCCCAATACTTCGGTGATAAGAAGCATTGTAGGCAAACTCGACTAGGTGTAGATAACTTAGCCACTTCTTGGGTTCCCTGCCACAGCATGACCGAAGTATAGAGATCATGAGGTTCTCCGCCGACATGACATGCTCCCATCACAGAGGCCTGGCATTCACTCCACCATCAGATCGGTTCTGGTTGAGGCGGGTATCGTCATATCTCACTCTACACAAGATCATCCGTTGATCACATGTACTGTCAGATGTTTTCATTTTACTTTTTCTTTCAGTTTTCCATGGCCTAGTATATCCATGGTACCATCGTATTACTTTTGGTCTCATAGGCCCATTGGGGTCTTTCGTAGACGTTAATATAACTTTCTTTCTCTCCTCTCTCTCTCTTCCTCTCTCTCGCTAGCGTGTGCAAAAGGTGTACCCCACATCTCTTCTCCATGCCCCAGACCACACATCTCTCTCTCTCTCTCTCTCTCTCTCGTGTGCAAGGGGTCGCAGACCACCCATCTCTCTCTCTCTCTCTCTCTCTCTCTCTCTCTCGTGTGCAAGGGGTCGCATGGAGATACAATGGGAGAGCTCAGAGGGGGGTGTGTTGGTTGGATGGCTGCGAGTTAGGAGCCTTATACTTTGATTAATGCATGCGTCAACATGTATTAATTAATAGGTTAGTATAAAGTTTAGTTTAGTGTGCTTACTTGCATTACAAAGCAAGATCTCCCTCTCTCTCTCTCTCGCACACACGAGAAGGTTCTTTGTTTACTCTCTTACACTTGATCTATTGCTATCGGGCTTGCGAGATATATATTAGTGCTTTTAACACTTGTTTTCTTGGAATACCCTAAGGGCCTCCTTTTAGAAAGGCACGCTAAAAATGTGAAACTTTTGGAATTTATATAGCGAAGAGAGAGAGACTAATTATATATATATATAAATCGTGTTTGCTATTTGTGTGTATATATATATATATTATTTGGCTATATATATAATATAATATATATATATATTTTGTATTTGGCATATAAATCTTGTTTGCTATTAGAGCGAGAGAGAGGGAGAGGAGCACCTCTGTTCAAACAATGTCCGATCCTATGAGCGATGCTTCTCTCTCACCATCGCCAAGCCATGGCGAAGAAGACGAAGAAGCAGCAGAAGGAGAGGAGGAGGAGGAGGAGGAAGAAGAAGAAGAAGAAGCAGGGCAGAGCATTGCAGATTTGGAGCTGGGAAACCCACTGGACCATCAAACATCAGTAGAAATTGAACTTCAACAGCAGTCTGGCGAGAAAGAAGACGCCGCCCTTGGCCAGCAGCACAAGGAGAGCCAAGAGGAGGAGGAGGAGGAAGAGGAGGACGACGACGATATGGACTCGGACCAAGCCTACACAGAGAGAGAGGACTTTGAACACGCAACAGCAAGAGCAGCACCAGTAGACCACCACATGAACATGAGCGAGGACTATGACCCTGCTGATCCCTTGGCTTCAGAAGATCTCATGATGGAAAAAGATGACCTTGAACCTGAACCCGAACTTGAACCCCAAGCAGAGGTTGAGGAAGAAGACACCGAACCTGACTTCATGGATTTTCTGAAAAGGCCCACTGAGGAAGATGATGGAACCCCAGAAGAGCAGATGGACTTTGTTCGAGAATTGGAGCGTTTTTTCGCAGAAAGAAAGATGGAGTACAGGCATCCCAAGTTCTATGGAGAGAACCTCAACTGTCTCAAGTAAGTTTGCTGCCCCTCACACTCACACCTATGAACACAAATGCGCAACATCACACCGTTTGCTAGGACAGCCCCCCCTTCAGGAGTGGCAGTTGGAATATAGCCATGCTTTACTTCACAGGGAGCTGTCCATGCAGCGAGCATTTTTTTAGTCTGGAGGGCTGTGCAAGGCTTCACACTTCACAAAGCAAAGAGTTTTCATCAAAAAATTTCATGGATTTTGAGACATCCATGCCAAGAGGGTGTCCAGGTGGGTGTTAGAGCTGATTGTTTCCTAGACAGTCTTACCATGTTTGCTGCTTGGGTGGGGAGTGAACTTTCTCATAGATGATGCAGACCTGAACTTCCTTGTGCCACATACAAAAAATTAACAACGGCTTCAGTGAACACTCTTAATTTATCATATTGCAGACTTTGGAGGGCGGTGGTGAGGCTGGGTGGATATGAGGCGGTGAGTACCCAAACATGCTATAAACTCTTGAACTTCTTGTTCCATTGTGTGTGTGTGTGTGTGTGTGTGTGTGTGTGTGAGAGAGAGAGAGAGAGAGAGAGAGAGAGAGAGAGAGAGAGAGAGAGATATTAAGCGTCACGCCCAATGGGCCTATGAGACAATAAGTGATACAATAATGTCCATGGCATATCTCATCATGGAATGGAAAATAAAAGAGAAACAAAGAAGAATAAATAAAGTAATATTAACGTTTACAAAAGACCCAAAGGGTCTATGAGACAATAAGCAATACAATGATACCATGGATATATTGAGCCGTGGAAAGAGTAACTCAAAGAAAAGGAAAAAGGACTATCACTAGTGTATACAGATGTGATGTCAGCATGTGATCTTGTACTGGGTATTAAGCGTCACACCCAATGGGCCTATGAGACAATAAGTGATACAATAATGTCCAATACAATAATGTCCATGGCATATCTTATCATGGAATGGAAAATAAAACAAAAACAAAGAAGAATAAATAAAGTAATATTAACGTTTACAAAAGACCCAAAGGGTCTATGAGACAATAAGTGATACAATGATACCATGGATATATTGAGCCGTGGAAAGAGCAACTCAAAGAAAAGGAAAAAGGACTATTACTAGTGTATGCAGATGTGATGTCAGGATGTGATCTTGTACCGGACACACTAGCCATGATCAACCAACAATGATGCCCTCCTCATCTGATATGGATCTGGTGGCCGAGAGAGTATTTGCCCTCTGTGATGGAAACATATCATTGGCAGAGAGAGAGAGAGAGAGAGAGAGAGAGAGAGAGAGAGAGAGAGAGAGAAGAAAGATATATTAAGCGTCTACTAAAGACCCAATGGGCCTATGAGACCAAAGTGATACAATAATGTCCATGGCATATCACATCATGGAATGGAAAATAAAACAGAAACAAAACATAAACATAGCTATCTAACGGGGGTGATACAAAACTGTCCATGGAAACTCATCATGGAGTACTATAAACATAGAAACATGAGAGTAGCATCAGCTCCCTGTAGATGGTATACCACCTTTCAAAATATCAAGCATAGGGCTAATGAGTATGGCTGAGAGGTCTCCCTCAGTTATGTCGCATGGAAAGGTAGCTCGATGGCGGTGGGGCATGTCCTGGATCTGGAGCTGATGAAGGGATCGTGGCCGACGGCCGGGGGGCCAATGACGTCGGGCACGCTGGAGTGCGGAGGCCCGGTCCGAGGTAACTCCTCTCGGGCGTGAGAGAAATGAAATGAAATGTTATATTAACGTCTTCAAAAGGCCAAAGTAACCTGAGAGAGAGAGAGAGAGAGAGAGAGAGAGAGAGAGAGAGAGAGAGAAAAGAAGAAGAAGAAGAAGAAGAAGAAGAAGAAGAAGAAGAAGATATATTATCTCATGGAAAAAAAGACAACATAACAAAAAGAACTAACACTAATCCCTAGGTAAATGTACCAAAAAGGTCTTTGAAAGGGTCTATGAGACCAAAAAAGTACTACAATGTATTTGTTTTGATGTCACAAACCTCTAATTTTTGGAGATGTACATGGCATATTAATCTTGGGCATGCGTATGGATCATATGGGCAGGGTAGGGCCCATATGGAGTGGCATGATATTTTGGATCTCGGGCAAGGCTTGGTGGATATCATTGGATGTGGTGGATATCATTGGATGTTTTGGATCTTGGGCAATGTTGGGTTTTGACAAACCCTAATGTTCAATACACAGAAAACAACAAGAACACAGAGTAGGGAGCAATAGAGAGCTTGAAAGTGTGAATATACTAGAATGAAGTGATAAAATGTGTGCAACCACAAGTACCCTAAGCATAAACCCGAAATGTAAAAGTATAGGTGTTCGGACACACCAAATGTCAAAGGGGAAAAAACCTCTATAATGTGTAGAGTGAAAAATCACCCTTGGTAAGTCCCCGTTCACATGGCCACTACCACATATGTATAATCCTAAAATCCCCCATGTAGTGATAGTGTGAACATGTGCAAGGTAGCAGATCACTCTCCAAGCCTAAAGCTTTGCGGAAAGATTCAAACTTTTCTCGAGTCAACGCCTTCGTAAACAGATCTCCAATGTTGTCATGTGTAGGACAATAATCAAGTTGATTTCCTGTGCATGTAACCTCTCTCTGACATAGTGATAATCAATCTCTATTTGCGTGGTGCAAGCATGGAAAATTGGATTCCTTGCCATAGCCATAGCACTTTGATTGTTAGTGAGAATGGGAGTGGATGTTGGCTACTGACACCTACGAAGAGCTTCCATCAATCTCCTCAACCATACACCCAGTTGTAGTAGTGAAAGATGCCCTGTACTCAGCTTCACAAGATGATGTGCCACAGTTGGTTGCTTTCTGCTCAATCAAGATATACATAAGCTGCAAAGGAAAAAGCAATTCCCACTTGTGGATACTTTGGTGTCATAATCCACTAGCCTAATCTGAATTACTATAAGTACCGAAATTGTTGGACATGTCATCCCCAACATTTAATCTCTATTTTATCCCATTTTATTTTCCCTTTTATCGAGATATTTATATGATGTAATTAGGAAATTTTCCCATATTTTTTCAGCTATTTTAGGCATTTTTATCAATCATGGACATTTGTCCTCTAGCCCTACAGGCGGACTGGCTCTAAAGATAGGTATATAAGCACGGACATCGTTCATTCATAATTCATTCAATACTTTTAGTTCTTGGCTCAAGTGTTGGATCTCTCTTGGCTGTCTACTCTCTTGTGTGATCTCTATTTGCTTTTGCTTTATATTGACATATTCTCACATGGTAGCAGAGCTCTTGTGCTTCCACAGATCAGCAAGAAGAGTTTTCAGCTTGCGTTTTTTTTCTCCTTTGCTTCCTTGGTGGTTGTGTTTTGGAGATTTACTTCGAGTACTTCTTTGCTGAGTTTTCCTCTATATCAGCCTTTTTTTTTGGTTTTTTTTCCAGCCCTCTCTCCGTGCAGCTTAACGCAAACGCAATTTGCGTTTTGTATTTGTATGCTGCCCCTACCTCGGACTAGTGATAGCATCGTGCACTTGCTCCGTTAGCCTCTCCCTCCCTCACCTTGATCTCCGATAGGAGTAGAGTTCTACATCTTTCTTTCACCTCACCTTAGGGAGGAGTGGGCAAACCCCTAGGTACCTACTTGCAACCTTTCCGCTGTAAATTCAAGAGGAGGCTTCCATGGCTTCTACACTAACTGTCATCTCTTCATCCATTCCTCAACTTCCCAAGGAATCCATCTTAGATGGAACCAATTATCTTGATTGGGCACTACAGATGAAGACTCTCCTTCAGTATCATTGGCTATGGGGTATTGTTTCTGGTACTGATGCCTTTCCTAATGCTACTTCTTCTGAGGTTGAGATTGATGCCTGGGCTAACAAAGATGCAAGGGCTCATGCCTTTATCTTCGTCAACATAAAACCCTCTATTGCTCGTTAATTTGACAATAATGATAATGAAACTGTAGAAGAATTGTGGGATACCATCGAGAGGAGGTATCACCATGAGAACTTTGTTGAGAAAGTAGCCTTGGAGAATCAGCTCTCCAACCTGAAGAGAATCGATACTGCTAACATCATGGATTCTGTTATGGAGTTCATAACCATTCAGAAGCAGTCGATCTCTTTGGGGAGAAAAGCTATTGATGAGGACTTTGTCAATCGGCTCCTCGCCAAATTGCCTGAGAGTTTCTCTACTTTTTGTGATACTATATCACTTATTCCTTCTACTCTTGATCTACATACCATCGTTGGCATGCTTCAGGATAGGGCCATAAGAGAGAAGACCAGCCAGGATACTTTCGACACCCTTCTTTAGGCTAAGGGCAAAAGTAAATGGTAGTCCAAGGTTTCCACAAGCAATAAAGGTGACCACAAATTTGCCAACAATCCCACTCATAAGGAGTTTACTTGTCAGTATTGTGGGCTCAAAGGTCACATTCAACCCGATTGTCGCAAGAAGAGAGATGGTGGTTCTACTAAAAAAACCCCTAATCAATCCTCTTCATCCACCAACGGTGACCAACCAAACTCAAAAATCTTCTTCCACTACGGAGATTGTCTTCATTGGTATTGAGGAGCTCCGTCTAACTCTTCTGTTCCTTTCACCTCACGTCTTATGGATTGGGTGGTTGATAGTGGGTGTAGGTGTACTACTCATACGACTCTTGATAGGACCATTCTTCATGACATTCGTCCCAACTCGTGTGTCCATTGGTGATGCTTCCAACTTGGAGGCCTCTTCGGCTGGTAATGTGTGGCTTAATTCTTCCCTGGGCCAACCTTCTACCATTCAAGATTGCTTCATGTTCCCAAGCTCCCTAGCAATCTCCTCTCAGGTTTTCAGATTGTAGAGAAAGGATATGGTGTCTACTTTGACAGTTTCGTCCTTGAGATCATTGACACGAACACCTATAGATTGTTGCCACAAGTATCCAAGAAGGTGGTCTTTATCGGGTGAAGGACTTTCGCGGCTCTTTGAATGAGTCCCTATCTCATCTGTTGCAATTTTCTTCACAACTATCATGCCTTGGTAGCTCATGTGGATACAGATTTGTGGCATGCTTGCTACGGGCATCTGATTTATACTTCTCTTCAGTTGTTGTCTTCTCAGCAGATGGTTGAGGGTCTTCCGCCATTGAAACCCTCCTTGTCCACTGGTGTGGCTTGTCTTCATGGAAAGCAACACCGAGATGCCTTTCTTCACGAGGTTACTCATTGGGCTTCTCATATTCTGGAGCTCATTCATATGGACATGTGCAGCCCTATGCGGACTTCTATCCAAGGAGGCGCCATGTACTCTATGCTTATTATTGATGATTACTCACACAAAGTTTGGGTTTATCTCTTAGTAGAAAAATCTCAAGCTTTCTTGTGCCTCGGAGAGTGGGTGACTTTGATTGAGACTATGACCACAGAGAATGTTCGATAAGTCCGCTTTGACAATTGAGGAGAATTCATCTCCAAAGCCTTCCATAATTTTGCTCACAGAAAGGTATAAGCCGTCAATTTTCCACACCTCATACTACTCAGCAGAATGGTGTGGTCGAACAAAAGAACATGACTGTTCAGGAGATGGCGCGTACCATGCTTTCTTTAGCTGATCTTCCTCCCTCTCTTTGGGGAGAAGCCGTGAGCACTGCTGTTTACATCATCAACCGTTCTCCTACAAAAGCGGTTTCTCATATGACTCTAGAGGAGGCTTTTACAAGATAGAAACCTTTCATCTCTCATTTTAGGATTTTTGGTTGTGACGCCTATGTTCATATCCCTGATTCTGATAGATCCAAATTTGATCACAAGTCTAGGAAGTGCAAATTCCTCGGATATAGCTCTGATTCCAAAGCTTACAGATTATGGGATCCGGAGTCGCGATCCTTGGTGATTTCTCGCGATGTTCACTTTGTTGAACCCTCATCAGATGATTCTCGCTCTCATCTCGAGCTTACCATCGAGGTCCCTTCTCCTTCCTTGGCCACCCCAACTCCAACTTCTCCACCATCAACTTCTTTACCCCTTGCCTCTCCACCCCCACTTCCTCCTACCCCACCTTCTCCTCCTCCTCGTGCTCCTGTGCAACGGAAGATTGCCCCCAAGATTCCACTATGGTTGGAAACCACTGTTCGTGATTATTATCTCTCCGATATGGAACTTCATCAGCTTGTTGATTCTTCAACACAATCTTTGACAGGGGCACGTAGATTACATCAGCTTCGTCATTCTTGTAACCTCGCCCTGATGAGTACAGTGATACAATCATATGAGCCTACTACAGCTAAAGAGGCTGTTGCTCTTTCGGAGCAGCGGGCAACCATGGAGGCCGAGATTGATTCCATTGAGAGGAATAGCTTGTGGACCGGCCTCTGCGTTAATAGGTATTGAGGTCAAATGGGTCTCTAAGACCAAGTTTCATGCTGATGGATCTGTAATATGCGGAAGCTTCGGAGAAGGATCGGTACTTCAAAACTCAGAAATCAGCACTCTTTTCGCGACGGAATTAACGCACAAACTGAAAGACGATGTGCAGAAAATAGGGAGAGAAGGGGGAGATGGAGAAGGACACAGTATTGGGTCCCAATTACCCTCTGTAGGGCCCCCACCACGGATGGTGTATTTGTTTTATTAGAATGATGTAAATCTGAAACAAATACAAAGTACTTGACCTTTTCTTGGCTGGAAAACCTGCCCTTGACCTTCAGTCCTTCACCCCTTAGCTTTAGCAATGTTCTTGGCTGTCCTGGCCCTTGGTTGCTTGGAGCACTTGGTGAATTATGAGATGAGATGAATGTTTATTGGCTGGGGTATTTATACCACCTCTTGTCTCCAGTCGGCCAGCTTCAGGACAGCCTCACGACTAGGTCTTATTAATAAAATGTATTCACACTCTAATAAATGCTGTTTTCACACTAGGCAGCCTGCTGGCCATCCTGCGCAGCCTTCTGGAACAGCTCCTGAATGCTGGCCAATCAGCGCATGGGTGTGGGACTGCTCCCTACACCTGGCTGACCTGCTGGATAGGGCTTTAATCCCTGTCGGCTGCCTGTCCAGAAGCTCTAGAGCTGGCCGACAGCCCTCCCAGCCCTTGCCTTGGCTGGTGGGCAAGGCTTGGGCCCTCCTGGCCCCTTGGGGGTGGTTCTACACCTCCCCCATGCCCATACTACAAGTGCAAGTGCAAAACCTTCTCACTGGGGTAGCCCTATGGGCTGGCCCCTTCTCTACATGCAAACCTACATGCCTACAGAGGCCTGGCATCCAGTTGCAAACCAGATACACAGAACATCTGACATCATTCCAGAGGGAGACTCACAGCGCGGACTAGCACTGCTTCTTGTGCAGGACTTTGCACACCTGACCTCGGACTCATGTGCAGGACAATGCACACCTGACCTCGGACGACTGAGATGGATCCCTGGCTGGCTCGTCCCGGACTGGGCTCACATGGGACCAGTTCACCATCCCAGGTCCTGCACCTTCTGTACAGAAATGTCTACGTGGCATCCAAGTGCGGGATGCACGTGACATCCCCTTCTGCTTAACTTGACGGAAGCTGCATAGCCTCCAAATAATCCGTCAATAATGCCGGATAGTCTTCGAAAAATTCTTTGTCGAGCCATACCGCTTCATGAGTTCCTCGGTCCTGAAACTTCGTGAGAAACTGTCGTAGTCTTCGGCCTGAGCCATGCTTGAAACGGTGCAGAAGGATCTGTTCTGGAACCATTACTTCTGCTTCATCAATGATGTCTGGTTCCGCTTCGTCTTTGACCTCTGAAGGGGGTGGACCTGCATATGGCTTCAACCAACTGACATGAAATACATCGTGCATAGTCCAACTCGGAGGTAGCTTTAACTGCATAGACACCTCACTAATCTTTTTCCGGATGGGGAATGGTCCGAAGCTCCTGAAAGACAACTTTGGGCATCGCTTGCCCACCCGCTTCAACCTTTGCTTCATAATCCGAAGATATACCCAATCTCCTTCCGAAAACTTCATGTCCCTTCGGTCTTTATTGGCCTGTCGAGTGTAGGCCTCTTGCGCTTTAGCCAATCTGTCTTTAACGGACTCTAGGATCTCCTGGTAAGACTCCGTCACTCTGTTCGCCTCAGGTACTGAAGACGAAGTTCTGGTTAACAACGACTGGAAAGGCCTTCCAAACGCTGCCTCATATGGAGTCCTGCCAATAGCTGAAGAAAAAGAGTCATTCAAAACAGCTTGAACTAAAGCATAGAAACATGGGACGGGGAACGGGGACGGGGACGGGGACGGGGAACGGGACGGGAACGGGGCAAAAGGCCGTCCCGGGGACGGTGGAAAAAACGGCAATCTGAAAACGATTGTTTTTTTGCAATTTTTTTTAACACACTTGATTTACACTTAGAAACCAAGACATTAAGCACAAAATTGCACCAAAAAGAGGAGAAAATTGAAATGCATAGTCGTATTAGCAAAAAACTATAATGGGGCGCCGATGGCGTGATAAACAAAAGTGAGTGTACAATGATCAATCTAAACAAAAATGCCAAATGGCATAATGAAAGGCCCAAGGAGGGTGTACACTCAAGGCAAAATGACTAAGTGCCAAGATACAAGACTCAAGAGTCAAGAGACTAGGCAAGAGGGTGAAAAGGGTGAAGATCAATCGTGACCTCCTCGGTGAAGTCCTCCATAGGCTGGTCCTCAAGTGGGAGGGGAGGGGGAGGTGGGGGGGACAATGCCTCGGGCACAACCTCAAGCTCCTCTAAAATCTCGGCCCTCTGCTGATCAGAGAGATGTGGGTCCTGCTGTGCCTGCTCCCATTCGGTGAAAGGATCTGCCTTCTTTGTCAAGCCCTTGCAAAGCATTCGCAAGTTGGCACTGACAAACACCAAATCATTTGCACGCTGTACACCAAGGCGGTTCCTCTTCTTAGAGGCAATGTGGCTATAAACTGACCAGAGTTGCTCTAGGCAACTGCTACTGCAAGCCTGTGAGAGTACGCGCACAGCAAATTCCTGCAACTTTGGAGTTTCCGCACCATAATCCTCCCACCAAAGTGCAGACCCTACCTTGAAGCGGTCCGCCTGTGCATCTGCCAAACCAAAAGCCCCCCGCTTCTCTCTATAAATCTGCAATTGGTCCTTGATTGTGCGGCGATCCTCCTCACTAGTGTAAAGGCGATCCAAGGTTTGTCGAAGGCCTTTGCTCACCTCTTTGTCCTTGTGTTGCCCTTTGCCTTGAAACTCAGGATCAACAATGTAGGCAGCAGCATGGAGGGGAGAGTGGTAGGCTTGCCACCTTTTCAAACATAGGGATTTGACCTGTTTATAGTGAGGCTTGACTTTGAACATTGCTTTTAGCTTCTCTGTCATGCGATCCATTGCCTCATACACTTTGCCAATGCATGGTTGAGTGGAATCCACCACCCTAAGGAGATCAATAATCGGTTGCACCATCTCCACAAGCGCCTTGGCCTCCTCCCACCATGCCGCATCATCCGCCCTTTCCCTGCAAAATTTGCCGACCGTCGTGGAAGCCTCTGAAGTGCGTGCAAACTCATCACTGAGGAAGAGTCCCCTCAATGCCCCGCTACATGTACACAAGCGGCCTAGCATGAGAAAGTTGAATGCAAACCTCGTCTCGGAATACTTAAGAAGAGAGAGGCTTGACTTCTTGGAAAACTCGTGCTGCACCCTGTGATGGTTGAGGACAAAGGTCACTATTTTGTTGGCACCCTCAATGACAGGTGCAACCCAATCCAAGGCCCCTATGTCTTTGATAAGGTTGTTGAGGCAATGGGCCATGCAAAAGCACACGGTGATGCGAGGATAGGTTGCTTGGAGAATTGTCCCCGCCGCCCTATTTGCCGGTTCTCCATCCGCACATATGGCAATGACATTCTCCGCCCCCACCGTCTCTAGTGTTGTTGCCCACTCCGCAGCAAGTATCTCGGCACTCTTCCCCGTCCCGGAAGCATCATGGGAGTCGACAAAGTATGTCTCCCCTCGTGAGTAGGCAACAACTCCATGGATGGAGCGCTTTCTAGTGTCACTCCACCCATCAACGACGAGGGTAACACCATTTTCAGCCCATTGCTCTTTCATGTGGTTGGCCGCCACCTCCACGCTTGCCTTCTCCTTGTCAAGGAGAGAGGTGCGGATGGTCTCCGAAGAGGGGGGAACATAAGAGGGTCCATACTCCGCTATCAATTTGCACATGGCCCGAAAGTATGGAGATCTATCCAAAACACCATATGCAAAACACAAACAAAATTCAGATTTTTACCATCATTTAGTCTTTTAAGTTTTAGTCTTTAAAGTTTAAAGTTTAGAGCATGATATTTGAATTTTGAATAGTACATGAGCATAGTGCCAAGGACTTACCGTGCCGCCCGAAATGCTATGTGGTCATGAAAGAAGAATCGTGCCACCGCCATGTCCACCTCCTCTTTCAATTGAGGGTTCCAATTCTCATCAAGCGTACTTTGGCGTCCCCGGGAAGCGGATGCCTCTCTTGATGAACGAGGTACATGCGGCGTTGATGTCCTCACAAAGGATGTGGGGTCGACGGCCACTTGAGGATTGCGTTTTGCCAACTCGGCCGCCTCATAAACCACAAGCTTTTCAAGGAGCTCCTTCTTCTTCTCGGCCGAAACCTCCTTGCAAAATTGCACTTCGTTGCCGGGCTCATGCAAGAAGTGAGCACGCACTTTGTGGGCACCGCCGGTTCGCTTGTAGCCGCAAAGCTTACATACCCATGGTCTTGAACCACCCCCTTGACCGTATTGTGAGCACTCTACCTCATCCCACCAACTCCATCGATGTACGGCGGGCCTCCTTCTTCGTGATGGAGCGGGTGTTGAAGTAGTGGAGGCGGCGGCGGACCCGGGTTGAGGAGAGGAAGGGGTTTGAGAAGAGGATGCCATAGTGATAGAGACTAGAGTAGAGCTTGAGATGGATGGTAGAGCTTGAGAAAGAGTCAAGATGGAGAATTGGGATGGAGATGTTGGAGAAGGAGAGCTTGGACAATGGAGAGGGTGAGCTTGGAGAGGGAGAGCTTGGATGTTGGAGAAGGAGAGCTTGAAGAGGGTGAGCTTGGAGAGAGAGAGCTTGGATGTTGGAGAAGGAGAGCTTGGAGAGGGAGAGCTTGAGCCTTGAGCCTTGGGTCTTGGAGAGGGAGAGCTTGGAGAGGAGATGGCTTGAGGAGAGCATGGAGGTCTCTTATATAGAAGAAGGGGAGCCATGTGGGAGAGCTTCAGCCATGCGCATCACCAAACGGCTAGGAGAGAGAGCCGTTGAAGCCCCGCCCAACGGTCAAAAACTGCGCAACGGCCAGTTTGACCGTTCCCGTACGGACAGGGAACGCCGTTCCCGGAACGTTCCCGGGACGCGTTCCCGGCGTCCCCGTTGCGCTTCCTGGCTGCCGTCCCCGTTCCTCCGTCCCGCGGGCGTCCCGCCCCCGTCCCAGGCGTTCCCCGTCCCTAGGGTCCGTTCCCCCCGTCCCATGTCACTATGAACTAAAGGCAAAAACGATTCCCACTTACCTTGCTGATCGTGGACATAACACTTCAGCACATCAAAGGCCAACTGGTTGTATATCTCTGTCTGGCCATCTGTCTGTGGGTGGAATGCACTGGAAAAATTCGACTTAGTACCAAAATTATCAAACAATGCCCTCCAAAAATGACTGGTAAACTTGGCATCTCGGTCTGACACTATGGTCCTAGGAATCCCACCAATCGGGTACCAATGCCGAATGAATAGCTGGGCAACATCCTCGGCGGTCACATTGGCTCTGCAAGGAATAAGCATAACAAATTTGCTGAACCTGTCAACAATAGTCAAACACTGTGTATTACGCTTACTCGGACTGGGAGGCAGATTTGTGACAAAGTCCATCGAAATGTCTTGGAAAGGACCCTCAGGAATCGGCAAAGGCTGTAACAACCCTATCTTCTTTCCACGAGGAGCTTTCACCTTTTGACAAATGTCACAGCGTTGTACATATGTAAACACATCACGCCTCATCTTTGGCCAATAGTATTGCCGTTCTAATTTCTCCAGAGTCGAATTCATGCCCCTATGACCACTTGTAATGGCGTCATGGGCATCATGGAGAAGAGCTGCCCGGAATGATTTCATGACACACAGTCGGCCTTTGTAGTAAAGCCAACCATCGCGTATCAGAAAATGGCATGGTCCTGTGGCATCCAATGCCTGTTCCCACTGTGTACCGAATTCCTCGAAATCCGCGTACGTGTGCTTCATGTCTTCTAGTCCAGTACCAACAAGGTCAAGTCTAGTGGTCTGAATCGCAGATACTTGTCCCTTCCTGCTCAAAGCATCGGCCACTGGATTGGCCTTTCCTGGAAGGTACTCAATCATGCCACCGAACTGCTGGAATATTTGACTCCAGCGGTGTTGTCGATCACTCCACTGTGCACTTGGCATCGTCTGAATCCAGCGCAATGCCTGATGGTCAGTGCGAACCTCGAAGTCACGGCCATACATGAAATGTTTCCAATGTTTCAAGGCCTGAATGACTGCGAGGAGTTCACGATCATAGACTGAGTAATTCTTTTCGGCGGGCAGTAACTTACGAGACATGTAAGCTACTGGATGACCATTCTGTTGCAATACACCTCCAATTGCGATGTTACTCGCATCGGTGATCACTTGAAATGGTTCGTCCCACAAGGCAAGGGCTAGACAAGGCGCTTCTGACAAAGCCACCTTGAGGTTCTGGAATGCCTCCAACGCTCGTGGAGTCATTCGAATCTTTTGCCTCCTTGTTTTCACTCCCTTTAGCAGATCGGTGAGGTCTGCCGAGAGATCAGAAAACTTATCAATGTGGGTGGAATATGCCTGGCATATACCCACAAATGATCTAATGTCATAAGCAGTCTGAGGTACTTCCCAGTTAACAAGCCACTTTAGCCGGATCAAGTCGAATGCCTTCGGCACTGATTATATATCCCAAGTAATGTACCTGGAACAGATAAAATTCTGACTTCTTTTCATTGACATAGAGCTCGTTGCTTTCCAGCAACTTAAGGACTTTCTCCACATCAATGTCATGCTGCTCAACTGTAGCTGAAAATATGAGTATGTCGTCCAGAAATATGAACACACACACTCCAATCAACTCCCGGAAAATACACATCATCATGCGGTTAAATGTAGCTGGGGCGTTCGTCAAACCAAATGGCATGACCACAAATTCATAGTGGGCCCGTTCTGTACGGAAAGCTGTCTTGGGGATGTCCCCCTCAACAATCCGAACCTGGTGGTACCCACTCTTTAAATCCAATTTAGAGAACACCTTAGCTCCATTCAGCCTCTCGAGAATATAGTCAATTCGAGGCATCGGGAATCTGCTCTTGATAGTCAGCTTGTTGAGTGTAGGATAATCGACACACAACCGAGAAGACCCATCTTTCTTCTTGACAAATAAGATCGGTGCTGCAAATGGCGATACGCTGGGGCGGATGAAGCCAGCTTGCAACAATTCTTGGAGTTGGCGGTCCAACTCCGATTCCATTGCCTTAGAAAGGCGATACGGAAACTTGCTCGGGGGTTCCGAGCCTGGGAGGAGGTCAATCTTGTGATCCTCCGGTCTGGACGGGGGAAGCTGGGGAGGGAGACTGTCCCGAAGAAAAATCTTCTGGAACTTTTCATGGAGAACCGAGTACTTCTCGGAAGCACTGGCCACCGTCTGGGCTGTCTTGATGTAAATCATCGCACACTGTGCGCCTTTCCTGACTGCTCGCTTAGCCTGCAAGTGGCTTATGAGCGGAAAGTTTGGAATACCTGCTGGCTCACATTTAATGGTCACCGGGGTGTTTGACACATTCCGATCAATCTGGAACGTGTGCTTGTCCCACTTGACATCAGGAAGAAACTTGTGAAACCACTGGATACCCAAAATTATGTCAGCTCCTACAAGAGGGGCAACCATAAAGTCACGCACAAACTCTATGCCCTGAATGACTAACTTAGCACCGAGAGCTTCATACTTGACGCTCGTTGTCATACCTGTGCTAAAACCCTCAACCTGCTTGTCCACCGGAGTCAGCTCGAAACGGGCACGCCTAGCGGTCTCTTCCGTGATCACATCCTCCGTGCTGCCGCTGTCAAACAAGACAACGACTCTCTGGCCACCTATGTAGCCAAAGGACTTGAGCAATTCGTTGCGCTCATACTCCTGGTCATGGGCGCCCTTCTGCTTATCTTCGAGCTCCCGGCTAATAATAGCTCCAACTGAAGCACCGGGGGTTGAAGAACTAGGGGTAGCCACTGGGGTCTGTGTGGGAGCTGTGCTCACCACGGAAGCTGTGGAGGCGGCGGCGGCCTTTGGAGGCTTCTTCGGACAATCCCGAGACGTATGTCCTTTTGTGTGACAAAAGTAACATCTACCCTCCTTCCTGTACTGAGAAAGCTCCTCAGCACTCAACTTGCCACCTGTCTTGCCTGCCTCCGCTTTCTGGTCTGGAGTAAGCTTAGACGCATTGTTCGAGTTCTTGGAGCCAGAGGCTCCCGGGCCTTGTCCTGGGGAAGACCGCGTCTGGTTCTGGCTTTTGCCCCCCGAGGCGTTAGCCTTAGGAGAAGCCGGCTGGGAAGTCTTGGGCTTGCCACCATTGTGTTTCATTTCTGCACTCTGTGCAAGCGAGAGTGCGTCCTCAAAGGTGGCTGGTCTAAACATACGCACCTCCCATTGGATGTGCGTGTCCAGGCCATACAAAAACTGCCCTTTCTTGTCCGCATCAGATAAGCCTAATTGTAGACACAAGGTCGAAATTCTATTGGCAAACTGAAGGATTGGTTGCGCATTCTGACGCGCACCCCTGAACTCGTCTTCGAGTCGCTCAAGGTAGTGGGGCGGTAAAAGCCGCTGCTTAAGGTCACGGACGAACTCGTCCCACCCATAAGCTGCCATACCTGATCTGGTGTGGGCATGAGCCCACTGAGTCCACCAAGGAATGGCCTCACCTTCCAAATACCAACTGGCTAAGATCACTTTGTCAATATCTGATTTCCTAACTGCGGCAAAGTAAGCTTCAAATTGATGTAACCATGAATACAGAGTAGTGGGATCGAGTTTACCATTATACTTACTAAAATTCATTTTCTCGGGAAAATGATTTGAGGGCGCCGCCGGTGTCAATCTGGCGTCCAAAGCTCTGAGGTAACGCTCGTGTTCCACTCGTCGCATGGCGTCGTCTTCGCGTTGTCGAATCTCCAATGCACGCATCTGCATCTCAAGCAAGGAGCTTGGTTGCGGCTGTGACCCTGCGAGAGGGTCCCTGTGACGAGGATCTGGTATCTGGGATACGGAAGGAGAGGGAGGAGGAGATGGAAAACGCGACGCTGGAGAGCGAGAACGCTCCTCCAGAGCCAAAATCCGCGCCTTCTGTTCATCCAACTTGGTTGTCTGGTCTGCGATTGCTCGCATCATCTGCTGGAACATGTCTTGTACACTCAAGCCGGGTGCCCTAGCTGGGCTGCCTGGTGCACTCTGGTCCCATGGTTCTGGTTCTCTCTCGTCGCCAAAGTTCGCCATAGCGGGAAAATGCAATTCCTTTCCGGAACACAATCTGACCATCCACTATCTGTGTGGGAGACTTCCGGAGGCTTCCGGAGGCTAAAAACCAACCGTCCTTCGAGGGACAGGAGTCACTCCGAAAGGGGGTAGTCCACCGGCGTCTAAAAACCAACCACACGAGCGAAAAAATTTTCTGGTTTTCTTTGCTGAATCTTCGTCCTTGAAGTAGGCTCTGATACCACTGTAATATGCGGAAGCTTCGGAGAAGGATCGGTACTTCAAAACTCAGAAATCAGCACTCTTTTCGCGACGGAATTAACGCACAAACTGAAAGACGATGTGCAGAAAATAGAGAGAGAAGGGGGAGATGGAGAAGGACACAGTATTGGGTCCCAATTACCCTCTGTAGGGCCCCCACCACGGATGGTGTATTTGCTTTATTAGAATGATGTAAATCTGAAACAAATACAAAGTACTTGACCTTTTCTTGGCTGGAAAACCTGCCCTTGACCTTCAGTCCTTCACCCCTTAGCAATGTTCTTGGCTGTCCTGGCCCTTGGTTGCTTGGAGCACTTGGTGAATTATGAGATGAGATGAATGATTATTGGCTGGGGTATTTATACCACCTCTTGTCTCCAGTCGGCCAGCTTCAGGACAGCCTCACGACTAGGTCTTATTAATAAAATGTATTCACACTCTAATAAATGCTGTTTTCACACTAGGCAGCCTGCTGGCCATCCTGCGCAGCCTTCTGGAACAGCTCCTGACTGCTGGCCAATCAGCGCATGGGTGTGGGACTGCTCCCTACACCTGGCTGACCTGCTGGATAGGGCTTTAATCCCTGTCGGCTGCCTGTCCAGAAGCTCTAGAGCTGGCCGACAGCCCTCCCAGCCCTTGCCTTGGCTGGTGGGCAAGGCTTGGGCCCTCCTGGCCCCTTGGGGGTGGTTCTACACCTCCCCCATGCCCATACTACAAGTGCAAGTGCAAAACCTTCTCACTGGGGTAGCCCTATGGGCTGGCCCCTTCTCTACATGCAAACCTACATGCCTACAGAGGCCTGGCATCCAGTTGCAAACCAGATACACAGAACATCTGACATCATTCCAGAGGGAGACTCACAGCGCGGACTAGCACTGCTTCTTGTGCAGGACTTTGCACACCTGACCTCGGACTCATGTGCAGGACAATGCACACCTGACCTCGGACGACTGAGATGGATCCCTGGCTGACTCGTCCCGGACTGGGCTCACATGGGACCAGTTCACCATCCCAGGTCCTGCACCTTCTGTACAGAAATGTCTACGTGGCATCCAAGTGCGGGATGCACGTGACAGGATCTCTGAACAAACACAAAGCTAGATTGGTTGCGAAAGGGTACTTGCAGATTGAGGGTGTGGAATATGAGGAAAATTTTGCTCCTACATCTTCATCGACACACTACTTGCTATGGAAGTTATTAAACTTCCAAAATATTTATGTTTTTATGTGTGAGAGTTGAGGGTCCTCTGCCCGGGTCATCTCTCGAAAAAGATTTGCAATAATTGTTTTCTGTGTTAATGTGTTTGTACCACCTTGTGTTATAAAAGGCTTCTTAATTTCTTGGATGACCTTGTTTTCAGTTGCGCGCGCGGCCGCCGGGGGGGGGGGGGGGGGTAGGTAAAGTCTAGAAGGGCTGGGGAATCTTATGTGTGGTCAAGCTTCATTTGCAAGCTTGACTGTGATTTGTTGTATCACGTTAGGTATGGCCACTGCGATCTTTTGCATCATGTGGTGCTAGTGACCCCAAATCACCTTAAGTTTGAAGGCCACTTTATAAGATATCACCATTGGGTATTTCGGAGTCTCTTGTGTCTTTTATGTCCACCTTGTATATATGTCAGTATGTGTGTATCCATCTACATGTGGTTGTATAGGTGTGAACACCTATTTAGGTGTGGACACCCCATGTATGTGTAAGTGTGCCTATATGTGTGTGAACTGTTAGAAGTCATCTCCTGTCTTTATCAGACACCACGGCCTTTGTTGTGGGTGTGCCCGCCCTGTATAGGTGTTTTCTCATTTTCTCATTTTTCCTCACTCCCTGTATTTTTTCCCCATTTTCCCTATTTTTCCCTATTTTTCCCATGGTGTGGGAGGTAGTTTTCTGCACCCCGACTGATCCAGATGGTGGCGGACTGCTGGTTGGATGATTTGGTTGCTGGCCGACTTCCCTGTGTAGTCCTGCATACTGGCCGACTATGTGCAGTTGGCCGACTGCATGTATGGGCTGGTCATGGACATGTTAGAAGTCATCTCCTGTCCAGTTTTATACACCAGGGCCTTTGTTGTGGGTGTGCCCGCCCGTATGAGGTGTTTTATCATTTTTCCTCACTCCCCGCATTTTTCCCCTATTTTTTTCTATTTTTTCTGTGGCTTGGGAGGCAGTTCTGAGTTGGCAGGAGCACTGAGTAGCTGGCCGACTGACCCAACAGCAGTCGTGGACCCCTGTGCTGCTGGCCAACTGGGCATATACAGTCGTGGGCTTCATCCAGTGCTGGCCGACTGATGCTACAGTTCTGGAGGTCTTTTCAGCAGGCCGATTGCCTATCTGGGGGCATATAAATAGGCCCCCAGCCCCCATACCACACTTGTATCATACCGGGATCTTCTTGTGTATATCAGAGCAGAGTTACACACCTACATCTCTCTCTCTCTTGTGCTGTTTTTCTGCCTGCGTTTTTTGCTCTCGTGTTCCCAGATCTGGTCATCATCTCCGCTGCGTATTCAGACATGGTATCAGAGCCCTAGGCTCTAGATAGGTCTTGGGATTTGTGTGAGCAAGAGGGGGACTGCTGTGTTGCTGATTGGTGGACTGTTTTGGGCTGATTGGGAAGAGAAGGTGCAAGAGGAAGGCGGGCTGATTTGCTGGACAGCCACTTGCAGGTTTTAGTTCTTCTTTGTTCCCACCCACCCACCCTATTCAGAGTACATCCCCGCAATGGCAGATCTGTTTGAGATGGCCGAGAGACATGTGAAGATCCCGACACTCCCCACGTTCCCGGTGGACCGTCAGTTGGACGGGAGCAACTACGGCATATGGAAGGTTATGATGGAATCTGTTTTGGAGTCTTCCGACCTCGCTGATTTCGTCGTTGTTGGTGTTCCACGGCCGGAAGTAGAGGAAGGGGAGTTACCGTCAATCCGAGAGGACCGGGAGGCCCAGACACAGATGTGGGATCGTGTCAACGCTAGGGTCCGTTCGTTTATTTTCCTCAACTGCACACCGCAGGTAATCAATCATGTAAAGCATATGACGTTGGCCAGAGGTATATGGCAGCATTTGGCCTCACTTTACAACAGGGTATCGCCCATGAAGAGGATTTCCTTGGAAGTACAGATGCGGGTTATGAGCCCTGCAAAGTCGTCGACGATGCGGGAGCATATTAACAAGCTGCAGGCTCTTCAGCAGGAAGTTCTTCAGGCTGGGAAGGAGATATCGTCAGAGGACATGGCCATCACGTTGCTGTCACATTTGCCCTCTTCGTACTCAGCATTTTACTCGTCGTTGATTACCAGTGGCAGACTCAGCACCATCATGTGGGAGGAGCTTGTGCCCATGGTCCTGGAGGAGGAACGATTCACGAACCCTCCTCAAGGTGGAGGTTCGGAGGCCTTAACTGGCCAACGGTCGAAAGGCCGTAAATCGGGCAAAGGGAAGGCTTCATCGGAGAAGTCTTCTGAGAAGAAGTCCGACGCTCACCGCGAGAAACTGAAGGCAGAGAGGACCTGTAATGATTGTGGCGAGAAAGGCCACTATTGGAGGCAGTGTCCCAAGCGGAAGATCAAGAAGGGTGAAGATTCCTCAGTAGCAATCATGAAGATGTTTCATTTCCTTCGGGCAGGGAGGAGATTGGAGGACTCTCCGCAACGGATACTCGGGAGTGGATTCTCGATAGTGGTGCTTCCAGGCACATGACTCCTTCCTGTTCCGGTTTACAAGATCTCTGCAGGCTTTCTGGTCATATTCTTACTGGGGATACGTCCACTATCCCAGTTCACAGTGAGGGCAGGATGGAGATAGTTCCCGATGGCAGAGGGGGGAAGCATTCCTCCCAGGTGTTGTATGTTCCGGCTCTTGGTTTTCATCTGTTGTCAGTGCATCAGGTTTGCAAGACTGGCGTACGGGTGGAGTTTGATGAGCATTTTGTTGCTCTCTGGGACAAAGCAACATGCCAGGTGGTTTTGGAAGGCGGAGTGGAGAATGGAGTTTACAGGCTTTCAGCACTCTCTCTCCCAGGTCCTCAGGGTTGTGATGAGTGGCAGTCTGGTAATGGCTACTCAAGTGTGGATACGCTGCAGGTGCGGGCTTTCCGGGACCAGATGGTGGATAGCTTGCCAGTAGATGGCAGCAGCTGGCAGGAACTTTCCAGTACTGATGTTGGTAGTTCTTGTGTTCGTCAGTCAGAGGAAGCTGAACAGGTCACTTATGCTCTGATGTCTCGTAGTGTTCGGGACATAGAACTTCCAGTTGTTGAGGATGTTCTTTCCACGGGGACCTTTCGGAAAGCCAGGCAGGTGGCAGGTGCTTACTTGCAGAAGGAGGTGGTTTCTCCAGGCTTTGTGGTTCCGGATTCAGAGGGGGTGGTTGACAGGTTTCATCAGGTTTCCAGGACTTGTTTGTGCACCGTAACAGGTGTTGATCCTTGTGAGTAGTATGATGTCTCTGTGACTCGGAAGCTGTATGGTTCATTGGTTTGGTTGATGGACACCGGATTGGACGGGAGCTTCCTGATGAGGCAGTTGAGCTCATGGTTGCAGATGTCTCTTTGGGAGGCAGGATTGCATTTCTTGTGGTTTCTGCGGCATGCGAAGGATCAGGGACTCTTGTACACAGGAGGGGGATTGTTGGATGGAGTCCGACTCCACGGTTGGAGTGACTCGGTTTGGGGAGGAGATCCGGACACGGGGAGATCTCCTTCAGGCCCAGGGGCAGGTTTGTGGAGCAGTAAGAGACAGTCATCTTTTGTCTTGTCGAGAACAGAGGCAGAGTACCGGGCTGTTTGTGATGCTGTTTGTGAGGTGGTGAAGATGCAGAGGTTGCATGGCAGGTTTGGGCTTCCACTGGAGGAACCCATGGTCATCCAGAGGCACTTTGTTCGTGAACCGATCGTTGCTGATGACATCTTGCTGGAGTTCTGTTCGACGGAGAACAGTACGGTGGACCTCTTCACGCGGCACTCCTGCTCCCTAGGTTTGATTTCACAGCCAGGAGCTGAGAGGGGGTGTTAGAAGTCATCTCCTGTCTTTATCAGACACCAGGGCCTCTGTTGTGGGTGTGCCCGCCCTGTATAGGTGTTTTCTCATTTTTTCCTCACTCCCCGTATATTTTTCCCTATTTTTCCCATGGTGTGGGAGGCAGTTTTTTGCACCCCGGCAGATCCAGATGGTGGCCGACTGCTGGTTGGATGATCTGGTTGCTGGCCGACTTCCTTGTGTAGTCCCCGACCTCTCCTGCATACTGGCCGACTATGTGCAGCTGGCCGACTGCATGTATGGGCTGGTCGTGGACATGTAAGCCAAGTCGGCTGTTTTTTGCACAGGCCGACCCCATGTATGGGGCCATATAAAATGGCCCCATGGCCCCCACATCATTGTATCCAGTTTTCAGATTCGTTATCTTGTGTATAGAGAGGACTCAGGAGTTACACGCCTATCTCTCTCCTTCTCTTGTGCTGTCTATTTTCTGAACTCTACTTGCTCTTGTGGTCTCAGATTTGGTTATCATCTCCGCTGCGTATTTTGACATGAACACCCTCTTATTTGGATAAGATAAGTGTGTGCCATGTGTCATGTCCCCGTATGTGAGTGTGACTTGTGTCAATCAAAAGATAAGGTTTGCAACCTATAAAAGCATGTATTTGGTGTACTTCATATCATATCAATCTATTCTAATCCTCATTGAGTCGTGCATTTTGGCTCCCACGTGTACTTCCATCTCTCTTTCTCTCTCTCTCTCTCTCTCTCTCGATATATATATATATATCATGGTTGCAATCGTGTACTTTCACCCGCCATAGCCGTTGTTGGAAAACCCGCCACTTAAAAGAGCCAAAGGGTCTATGAGACCAAAAAGGTAGTACAATGTGTCCATGTCATGTGCAGAGTGTGTATCTACCGTGTGCTACACACACAAGACTAGCTTCGAGGTTTGGGGAAGCTTGGAGCTAGGCAAGTTGATTGACGAGCTGAGTTAGGGATAGACTAACAGGCGGGCACCCAAGTATGGATGGACGGGCGTAGTGTGGATGCGCGATGACTGGCCAAGAGCCTATAAAAGGGTGGCCAAGGTTAGTCATTAGTTCATAGAGTCTCATGTGTCTTTGTGAGAGCTCTATGGTCAGGAGCTTGGATCTAGTGCAGACGTGCACATGCTTTATGCAGCCGAGGCCGGCAGCAATCTTCTCGAGGCCCGCGAGGGTAGCTTCGTGGCGGTATGGGATGTCACGAGGTAGAGATTGGTCGGTACGTCCATCTAGTTAGCTCAGCTCGTGGCTCGGTGGGGACAGCCAAGACTTGTGGGCTTGCCCACGGCTGTCCAGGTTGGAAGGTGAGTTAGGCCTGCACTCCCTTCATGTTTGTATGGTTTGTTTTCAGGTATTGATTCTTGTACTAGAAGCGTTCTACGAGGAGATCCTATGGGGATTTGACAGTGGTATCAGAGCAAGCCTCGTGAATGAGCAGTCGGTAGGTAGAGAGAAAGAGGTCAAAGAAAAGGTATGAGTTCGAGAAGATTGCTGTTTTTCTGAGTATACTGCTGTTTTTTTAGATTCAGTATGTTGCTTTTGCATCGTAGGAACCCGTGATGAAGGTTTGGTCTTGTATGGGTTGTTTGCTTTGCAAGAAGTAGGGCTTAGGTGTTTTCAACTGTGTAAACAGTTTGAAGAGAGAGAAAAAAGAAAAAGCCAGTCGGCTGTATGTAAAAGAGAGAGAAAGAAAGAAAGAAAGAAAGAAAGATTTTATTAACGTCTTCCAAAAGACCGAACTCGGCCTATGAGACAAATCGGAGTACCTGTATGGGGTATCCTCTGTCATCCCAACAAAATGAAAAAGTACTGAATAAAAAAGCTGAATCGGAGAGAGAAAAGTAGCGTAGCCTTATGTGCATAGAAAAAAAGCCACACGAATCTGAGCCTAGTCACAGCCTTTATGGCTGTACACGCAGGCAGGTGACTGGCCTTGTGCAGTCAGGTGGACAAGCGCACGGGTAGGCTGGCACGTAAGAAAACAGGTGGCTAATTGTACTTGCAACAGTCTCGCAGGTGGGCCGTACACACAGGCAGGCGGGCCGGTACTCGCAGGTAGGTGGTACACGCATGCAAGCGGGCGACTGCCACACATCGCTCAAGCTCTCAAGCTCTCTAGCACTCTCCTTGTGCAAGATAAAACTTTTCTCTCATCTTGCTCTCTTCAAGATGTCGACCCAAGAATCCGAGTTGGAGCCCATTCTCGAACGTGAAGACCTGTCGGCTACGGAAGCCACCGATGGCGATCTTTTCGACGATTTTGTTTCAAAATCAGATTTCCAAGAGTTTAAAGTTGCTCTCGAAGCTTCTTCCTCGGAACCTCAAGCACAAGTCGCCGCGCAGATGCAGGCTTTACAGAACTCCATCTCTTTGTTGACCACTACCCTATGTACTCTTTCGGGTATGGATGCTTTGGCATCTGCTTTAGGCTCCAATATTACTCTGGAACAGTGTGGGGGCGAGCAAAAGCAGCGTATCAAGGGGATAGTGGACACTTGGCTACATAAGTGGCAAGTCCATTTTCAATTTCATCCATATGACGATGGCAAAAAGATCCAATTAGCAGCAGGTTTCCTCTTAGGCAAAGCTTTGCTTTGGTGGAAAGAACTCAACCCTAAACCAACGACTTGGGCACAATTCGAAGAAGTCTTCAAGAAAGAATTCCTCAAGAAAGAGGATGACTATGATATTGTTGCCCGGTTTGCTACTTTGACCATGACCTCGCAGAACCTCACTTATGAGGTCTATCTCCAAAAATTTAGAGACTTGCAGACGAAAGCTACGAAGATGGATTCTACTACTCTTTTGGGTTTCTTCGTAGCCGGTTTACCCGACTCATACCGTTTATAGGTTAACAACAACAAATGCAAAACTTTGGACGAGGCCATTCATTCCGCTTGTATCTATGATGATACGATGGTCTCTTCCAAGTCTAAACTCGTGACGGAGCAGGGGAACAAGCACAAAAGGAAGTTCTCCACATCGATGGCTAGCACGACAGAAGGAAAGTCTTCGGACCAACCTTCGAAGAATTCTACTTCGATCCCCGCAAAGAAAAAATGTATCCTTAAGGCTTTGAAGCTCAAGGAGGAGGAACGTTGCTTCATCTGTGAAGAAAAAGGACATATGCGTAACGGAAGCAGAAGGGTGCAAAGACCAATGCAGGACCCAAGCCAGAGGCAGCTAACCAGTTGTATTTGACAGGTACGTCAGTTCTGTACTTTCTCGTCCTAGTTCATGTTCTGATTGTTTGTTCAACTCTAAAGTTTTTGGCGTGCATGATCTTCTCCGAGTTTATGGAGAAGTGAATGGCCATAGAATCCACATTCTTCTGGACCCTGGCAGCTCTCACAATTTTGTTAATTACAAACTTGTGCAGAAATTGGGTCTTGACACAACACCCAGCGATCATACCTATGAGGTACGCCTCCCTGCGGGTCGGCAAGTATGGGATCGAAAGGTGGAGACGCTACCGATCCGGATTCAGGACTACGAAGATACTCTGGAATGCTATATTATGCATCTAGAGCATGTAGACTTGTTATTAGGGATTGATTGGTTTAAGACTCTGTAAGTCCAGATAGATTGGTCTAGTCATAACTTTTTCTTTTGAACGTAAGAACACCCAGTATAGTATCTTAGGTGATTGTATACATCCCTCTCAGGGACCTCTTGTACATACAATTGATTTTGGTAGTATAATGGATTCTTCTTTGTATACTGCTTTCCATTGCGTCTTGATTCCATTTTCTGCATTTCTCATACCTACTATGGATGTTAATGAATTAAGTGTGTTTGAAAGCAAAGAATTAAAGAAGATACTTGATTTGTTTCAAGATGTATTTCCTAAGGAACTGTCGTCCGGCTTACCACCTGAAAGAGCAGTACATCATCGTATTGACTTGGTTCTTGGTGCTCACCCTGTTAGTATTCCATCTTACAAGATGAGCCAAGCTGAGGAAGATGAGTTGGCCAAACAACTCGAAGATTATTTAAGGATGGGCCAGATCCGTCCAAGTAAATTACCTTGGGGTGCACCTGTGTTGCTTAGGAGAAAGAAGGACAACACCTGGAGAATGTGTATCGATTACAAGAGATTGAACAAGCTGACAATTAAGAACCGTTGTCCTCTCCCTAGATCAGATGACATGATTGACCAGCTAGCGGGAGCGAAATATTTCACAAAGATAGATTTACGTACTGGCTATCGCCAGATACGTATTCATGAAAGGCATGTTGAAAGAACCGCCTTTCGGACTAGGTATGGCCATTACGAGTTTCTCGTATTATCTTTTGGGTTAACCAATGCTCCAGTCACTTTCCAGCAAATGATGAACGATTTTTTTCGTGAACATTCGGAAAAATTTGTGGTTGTGTTCTTGGATGATATTTTGATATATAGTCGTACTCTTGAGGATCACGTTAGACACCTCACGATTGTCTTAACTATTTTAAGACATAATCGACTGTATGCTAAATTAAGTAAATGTGAGTTTTTTATGACAGACATCATTTACTTGGGACACAAGATCACTAGAGATGGATTGAGCATTAACTATGACCGAGTTCAGAAGATTCTCGCTTGGCCTATACCGCAGACAGTGAAACAACTTCGTTCTTTTCTCGGTTTTGTTGTTTTTCTTCGGAAATCTGTGCAAGAGTACTCTCAGCTCACACTACCGATGACCGACTTGTTGAAAGGTCGTGGACGTAAGTCGAATCAGCCTATCACTTGGAATAATGATCTGGATATGGCCTTTAGACTTTTGAAAGATAAAGTCAAGGAAGCACCTATCTTAGCAGTACCCGATCCTAGTCGGCCTTATGTTCTTGAAACTGATGCCAATGACTATGCAATCGGAGCTGCTCTATTTCAAGATGGTAGACCTGTTGCTTTCGAAAGTAAAAAGCTAGACGACACTCAATTTCGTTGGCCAATCCTTGAGAAGGAGCTTTATGCTGTCATTCACGCTCTCAAGGTTTGGAGACATTATTTATATGGCTCTAAGTTTGTGGTATTGACTAATCATGAGTCAATCAAGTATGTGTGTGATGGAGATGATTTGAGAAGAAGGAAAGCTCGATGGGCTGAATTAATGCAAGATTTTGATTTTAAAATTCGTTATCGAAAGGGGTCCATGAAGAGTGTCGCAGATGTGCTTAGTTGGAGTAGAGAGGTAAATACTTTGTCGTTCACCGAGATTTCTATTGACTTATTTCAGTCATTGAGAGGGCTTTGTAAGACTGATAGTTATTTTGGTCCATTTTGGCAGAAGATCCAAGACGGGAGCTCATTGATTGACCAAGACTCAATGACTGAGCAACCTACCATTAAGGCTGGAGGAGGTTAGTGGATGATTCGGAATGGTTTACTATTCTGTAATGACAAAATTTGTGTATCACAGATCCCGGACATTAGGTCCAAGATTCTTAAGGAGTGTCACGACGCCCCATCTGCTAGACACCCTGGGGTACACAGGACATTATCGTTAGTGAAACACACTTTTTATTGGCCAAAGATGAAAGGGTATGTAGAAGATTATGTTCTCAAGTGTCAAGTTTGTCAAGCAAATAAAACTGTACGCTTTAGACAGGCTGGGCTGTTGCATCCTTTGCAAATTCCAAGTAATAAATGGGAAAGTATTTCCATGGATTTTATTACTGGATTGCCAAGAACACGTCAAGGCCACGATTCTATTTGGGTTGTGGTGGATCGCTAGACAAAAATGGCTAGATTTTTACCTACACGGAAGACCATTACAGCTACGCAATTAGCACAGTTTATCGAGCAATTGTTTAGACTGTATGGGTTACCGTAGGACATAGTCAGTGATAGGGACTAGTTAAAAAGTGACTTTTGGAGACTTGTTTTTGAGAAGTTGGAAACAACTTTGAATTTGAGTTCCTCAGATCATCCTCAATCTGATGGCCAGACTGAAAGAGTTAATCAAATTTTGGAGGATATGCTTCGAGCATATGTCTCCAAAAGATAGAGTTCATGGGAGGATTATCTTTCTATGTTAGAATTTGCATATAATAGTACTAAGCATACGAGTACAGGTTGGGAGGTGAATCAGGCCTGCACCCGCTTCATGTTTGTATGGTTTGTTTGCAGGTACCGAGTCTTGTACCAGGAGCGTTCTACGAGGAGATCCTATGGGGATTTGACAGTATGTCATGTGCATAGTGTTGTTGGGTTTTATGCTGTGTATGCACCCACAGGAGTGCTAGTGATCATCAGTAGGTTACTGGGGCACTTTTTACTTCAGTTAGTGGAGGTTTTTTCCCCCAGTTTAGTTCATTTTCACTTATATGCAGTTTATAAGTGTTTTGGTCCACCCGGCACATTTATGGCCGGTCATGTGAACACTTATCCTTTAGGGGTCACTATCATGTGGCTTGTACTTTATATTTTTCTATCATTGAGAAATCTACAGCAGTCGTGTTCACTCCCTGCTTGTTTTCCATGTCTGTTTTCTTTCTGTAAACCCTAACCCTAACCCTGTGTAGTCTTCAATTGGTATCAGAGCAATTGAAGTTTGGCCCTTGCCCATTGCTGTACACTGCCTGCGCTCAGCTCTACCCGTACATCAAACGTACAGCATCCGTACAAGCTTTGTGTTGCTGCAGCCCGTACAACTGTACCAGTCCATATCTGAGCCGCCATCAGTCACACGTGCGCACTTGCTGTCCGTACTCCCATCGTGCGCCGCCTTCAGCTTCAGCCGTGCGCACAAGCTGCCCGTACATCCAGTCGCACGTCGCCTGCAGTTACGTATGTGTACCAGCCCCGTACTGTATGCGTACGTGTACCAGCCTCGAACAGTCAGCGCCGCCCTCCGCTTCAGTTCCAGTCAGCGCACGTGCATCAGATTCGAAAGACTGCGCCTGTCATCAGTGCTGTTGTACCTGCTACGTACGCTTGTACCTGCATACAGCTCGACTGCAGCTGACGTGTACCTGCTGTGTATCTGGTGTTCCTGCTCAGTACCTGCAGCTTGTCAAGCCACCGTACGCCTACGCCTTCAGCGCCAATAGTACAACTGTGCGCCACCTTTTGTGCAAGTCGAAACCTGCTTCGAAGTCTGCGCCTCTGTACAAACCTGCGCAGGACAGTACCTGCTCCGTACCTGCACAGTACAGTCGAACAGAACCTGCAACTTCAACATTAAACTGCAGTTTTAGTCTACTGCTTTCGTACATGCTTCAGAACAGCACCTCGACTGATTTGCTGAGTACCTGCACAATACAGAAGTGGTAAGCATTACATATTTTGAATACTGGGCATTCTTATTTTTCTCTGTGAAAAATACACAGGCACAACAAGCAGTTTTTCTATCAAGAAAAATACAGGCACAAAAGGCAGATTTTCTAGCAAGAAAATATACAGATTTTAGCACAGTTTGGGTGCAGCAAATTTGGGCATTTTTGGGGCATTTTGGCATTGTGTACGCCATTTGCTGCCCTACTCAGTCATTGGTGCATTAAGCTGCACATTCAGAGGATTGAGAGTGCAGGCAGATTTGGGTAAACTGTATTCAGTGGAGTACAGTTGTTATCAGGGTTTTTGCTTTTGGGTTTTTTGGTAAACAGGTACAACATTGTGCGTAAAGCATAATGGCAAATCAACAGCAAAGTGATGTATTCACATATTTGTCTAAGGAAGACAAATTGGATGGCACGAACTACTCCTTGTGGAGTTTTATGCTGAAAAATGTGCTTGTGGCAAAAGGTCTTTGGGATTTTGTTAGTGGTGATGAACCACGTCCAGGTCCATTGGCTCCAGAGACTCCTCCCCAAGGGGGTGCTCGTGGACGAGGACAACAGGTACAGGCTCCAGGACAGCCATTGCCTGTTCAGAGAACAAATGCTCAAAAGACATGGGATGCCAGGGATGCACAAGCATTGTCACTCATTGCATTATCAGTTCAGAGGTCCATTATACCTCATATTCGTTCAGCTGGCACTTCACAGAATGCATGGGTGACTTTGGAGCAGATGTATGCTGCTCGTAATGAGGCTAGGATCTCATTTTTGAAAAGAGAGCTGGAAAATCAGAAAATGAATGAAGGAGATGATATGTCTAGCCACTTAAACAAGCTGCAGGATTTGAGAGAGCAACTCATCAATGTGGATGAGATTATTCCTGAGACACAGCTTGTGTCCACCATTTTGCACTCTTTGCCAAGATCTTACTTGGCTTTCCATACCTCTTTGAACCTCAGCATGAGGAATGCTGTTGAACCCCTCAAGTATCAGGAACTTGTTGCTCTCTTACTACAAGAGGAGCAAATGAGGAAGAATATGAATATGAACACAAATGCTGAACAAGCATTTACTACAGGTCAAAAGGGGAAAGGGAAATCTCAGCCAAAGAGTGCAAATCAAAATTCAGGTGATGGTGGTTCTTCACAGGATACCAAGAAAAGTAATGGACAGCCCAAGAAGAAGGGCAAATGTCATTACTGTAAGAAGCCAGGTCACTACATCACGGAATGTAGGAAGAGGATTGCCAAAGAGAAGGCAAAAGAAGCTGGGATGTCTGTTAATGATGCTCCTAAAGCTCCTCCCGAGACTGCTTCTTTTGTTGAGGACAGGGATTACTGTTTCTATACATGCAGCTATGATGCCTCTTGGTCTTCACAGGCACTCAGTATGACAGAGCATGCATGTACTTGGTATTTTGATAGTGGTGCCTCAAAGCATATCACATCTCGCAGGGATTTGTTTAGTCATGTTGGCCCTGCCCCTGTTGGCAAAACTGTTCAGTGTGCCAACAATGCTTCATATCCAGTGTGTGGCATTGGGGAGATTCAGCTTACAGCCATTGATGGCTCCATTCTCCGCCTTACAGATGCCTTATATGTACCAGGGATAAAGAAGAATTTGTTGTCCATTTCTTCTTTAGCACATTGTGGAATGCAAGTCCATTTTGATGATGATAAATGCATGGTCAGAGACAAAGCAAATGCCTTGACCTTGATGCTTACTGGTACATTATGTCATGGACTTTATGAGTTGGATGCATTTCAGCCAGTGGATCAGTCTGCTTATCATGCATTCACTCTTACTCCAGCTATGGCTGATGCGGAGTTATGGCATGCTCGCATGGGGCATGTAAATTTTGGTAGTCTTATGCTTATGCAGCGACATAATATGTTTACAGATCTACCTCTCATGGAGAAGCCTCCAGATCACATTTGTGAAGGATGTATTTTGGGAAAAATGCACAGGTTTTCCTTCCCACGTGATCAAGCTCTAAGAGCAACTGCAAAGTTGCAACTTATACACAGTGATCTTTGTGGTCCCATGCAGACGAAGTCATTAGGTGGTTGCTTTTATTTTGCAACATTTATTGATGACTTCTCTCGTATATGCTGGGTCTATCCTTTGACACAGAAATCACAGGTATATGATGCATTTTTGGCCTTTGTAGCACTTGCTGAGACAGAGTCTGGATGCAAGGTGAAGACTCTCCGTTCTGACCGAGGGGGGGAATATATGTCACATGTGCTGAATTCTTTTCTTGGGAGTAGAGGTATAAAACATCAGTATACTACTCCTTACACTCCACAGCAGAATGGGGTTGCAGAAAGGAAAAATCGGTCACTCATGGAGATGGCCAGATGTATGCTAAAGGCAAAAAGACTACCACATATCTTTTGGGTGGAAGCAGTAATGTGTGCTTGTCATATTTTGAATCGATGTCCCACAAAGGCATTGGTTTCTATTACTCCTTTTGAGGCTTGGCATGGCCGCAAGCCTTCTGTATCGCATTTTCGTATCTTTGGGTGCCTTGCATATGCACACATACCCAAAGAGTTGAGGAGGAAGCTTGATGATAAAGCCACAAAATGCATTTTTGTTGGGTATAGCCGTGAGAGCAAGGGCTACAGGTTATATGACCCACTATCCAGGAAGATATTTATCAGCCGGGATGTGATTTTTGATGAAAAATCAGAATTATCCATGGCTGGTTATGAGGCAAATCAGGCTGAAAATGATGTATTTGAAGGTCTTCTACCCATGGAGTTTCATTCCACAGTTGGTGATCCAACTCATGAGGGTAATGGACAGCCAGCAAATGATGTAGGTGGTGCAGAAATTCAGCAGCCAAATGAGCCAGAAGCTGAACCAAATATGGGACAGCAGGCACCACAGGTCAGACATATACCTAGATGGTATTTGAAGACACTACAGGACAGCCATTTAGAGGGTCCTCTTGCTGGTCGTACTCGTAGGGAGACAAGGACCAATGAGCATGCACACATCATAGATTTGAATCTGGTTATGGCAGCCAGTTTACAGGATGATGATGAGCCTGATTCATTTGTGGATGCACGAGATAATGTGCATTGGAACAAAGCCATGCAGGATGAGATTGATTCTATTAAAAAGAATCAAACATGGGATTTGGTTGATCTGCCCAAAGGCAAGAAAGCCATTGGTACTAAATGGGTCTACAAGTTGAAAAGACATGCAGATGGATCCATTGACAGGTACAAAGCCCGTCTAGTTGCAAAGGGCTATGCACAGAAGAAGGGCATTGATTATGAGGAGACATTTTCTCCTACATCCCGTATGTCGACACTTAGGTGTGTCATTGCACTTGCTGCACATCGTGGTTGGGTTGTTCACCAGTTGGACATAAAGACTGCATTCCTACATGGAGACCTCGAGGAGGAAGTTTATGTATTTCAGCCCATGGGATTTGCAGAACATGGTCATGAGGGGAAAGTATGCAGGCTGAAAAAGGCCTTGTATGGTTTGAAACAAGCTCCACGAGCTTGGTATGCAAAAATAGATGCTTTTCTACTCACTCAGGGATTTGTGAACAGTCCATCAGAGACCACTTTGTATGTGAAGAAAGAAGAGACAGATCTGCTGGTCATCAGTCTTTATGTGGATGATCTCTTGCTCATGGGATCAAATGATGACAAAATTGCAGCATTTAAAGAGATACTGCAACAGACATTTGACATGTCTGACTTGGGCCTTGTACATTACTATTTGGGCATACAGTTTGTGCAGGATAACAGAGGCATTGGGTTGTTGCAATCACGTTATGTTGCTAAACTTCTGGAGAAGTTTAAATTTCAGGATTGCAAGCCTATTAGTACTCCTATGGAGCCTGGGATGAAACTGTCACTACAAGATGACAGTGTTTCCTTTGATGCCACTATATATGCTCAGGCTGTTGGGTGCCTCATATACTTGTGTAATACAAGGCCAGATATTCAGTATGCAGTCTCTCAGTTGAGCAGATTCATGCACAGCCCACGGTTGTCACATTGGCAAGCTGTGAAGCGTGTATTCCGTTATTTGCAGGGTACCTTGTCTCTTGGGTTGCTTTATCCTGAGGGGGGTGACATGCAGCTACATGCTTACAGTGATTCAGATTGGGCTGGTGATTTTGATACCAGACATTCCACTAGTGGGAATTGTTTCTTCCTTGGCGCTTCATGCATTTCTTGGCTAAGCAAGAAACAGACCAGAGTGGCCACTTCATCTTGTGAGGCAGAGTACAGAGCAGCCTACACTACTACTGTTGAGTGTGTTTGGCTGCGTCGTCTTATGACTGATATGGATATTTCAGTGGAGGAGCCTACACCTATCTATACTGATAGTCAGAGTGCCATTGCTGTGGCCAGGAATCCTGTGTTTCATGCTCGCACGAAACACATTGAGATTCACTATCATTTTGTTCGGGAGAGACTCCAGGCAGGAGATATCAGTCTGATCTACTGTCCTACAGATCAGAATGTGGCAGACATCTTCACCAAGGCATTACCACGTCCGAAATTTGAAGCATTCCGCAATGCTTTGAATTTGTTTCCTTTTGGTGGATGATGTACAGTGATCACATATCACTCCAGGGGGGTTTGTTGGGTTTTATGCTGTGTATGCACCCACAGGAGTGCTAGTGATCATCAGTAGGTTACTGGGGCACTTTTTACTTCAGTTAGTGGAGGTTTTTTCCCCCAGTTTAGTTCATTTTCACTTATATGCAGTTTATAAGTGTTTTGGTCCACCCGGCACATTTATGGCCGGTCATGTGAACACTTATCCTTTAGGGGTCACTATCATGTGGCTTGTACTTTATATTTTTCTATCATTGAGAAATCTACAGCAGTCGTGTTCACTCCCTGCTTGTTTTCCATGTCTGTTTTCTTTCTGTAAACCCTAACCCTAACCCTGTGTAGTCTTCAAGTGTGTATCTATCGTGTGCTACACGCACACAAGACTAGCTTCGAGGTTTGGGGAAGGTTGGAGCTAGGCAGGCTGATTGACGAGCTGAGTTAGGGATAGACTAATTGGCGGGCACCCAAGTATGGACGGGTGGGTGTCCAAGTGTGGACGCTCGATGACCGGTCAAGAGCCTATAAAAGGGTGGCCAAGGTTAGTCATTAGTTCATAGAGTCTCGCGTGTCTTTGTGAGAGCCAGGAGCCTGGATCTAGTGCAGATGTGCACCTGCTTTATGCAGCCGAGGCCGGCAGCAGTCTTGAGGCCCGCGAGGGTAGCTTCGTGGCGGTATGGGACATCACGAGGTAGAGATTGGTCGGTACGTCCATCTAGTTAGCTCAGCTCGTGGCTCGGTGGGGATAGCCAAGACTTGTGGGCTTGCCCACGGCTGTCAAGGTTGGGAGATGAGTTAGGCGTGCACTTCCTTAATGTTTGTATGGTTTGTTTACAGGTATCGAGTCTTGTGACAGGAGCGTTCTACTAGGAGATCATATGGGGATTTGACAGTCCATACCATGAAAAGAATAAAGCTGTATGAAACTATCCATGTTGTGCTACATGATGACAATGTGTGGTCATACAGTGATACCATCCTCCTCTAGAATATCACACAGAGCAACCATAGCATCACCCCTTTGTGATGGGAGCTCACCATGTCATCGAAGGATATCTTGTGAGAGAGAGAGAGAGAGAGAGAGAGAGAGAGAGAGAGAGAGAGAGAGAGAGAGAAATTAAGATGTATTTTGGATACAAAAGACCCGAAGGGCCTATGAGACCTAGAAGATATATTAACACCTACAAAAGACCTGAAGGGCCTATTAGTGGACATGCAGATTTCACATTGTGAAGTTTTCGTCCGAGTTGCGGCCAATTGATATTGTGCTTATTCTTTCTATCTTTAGCGGTGCATTTGCCCTATCAACTACTTATTTGTTGTACTAGTTCTTTCTATTTGCTTCTCCCTTAGTGCAAGGCTTCATTATGGTTGAGTCTGCCTTGCATCTTCGGAGGTTTGACAGAAACTCAGCACAAAGGGCTTTGTGTGAATATATGCTCTTATGTGTGTGTGTGTGTGGAGTGCGTGTGAGAGCATATCTTGATACCGAGTTCTACACCCACTATTGGGCATTGATGACGTTAGCGGGGGATGTCGTAGTATCTAGTCCATACTATGCATAATGGAGTTAATAGTTATATAGTCTTGTGGGTTGACTACCATGAGTATATAACATGCACGTTCCTAAAAGGTGAATTTGGGCATGTTCCTGGATTCATTTAGGTATATATATGAGACCATGAATAGTATAGTGATACCATGGGTATACAACGCCATAGAAAAATTAAAAAAAGAATGTGAAAACTGAAACATGACTTGATAAGCCTCCTGATGGAAGATGTGACTATGCTCAGGGCATGTAATGTTGTTGGAGAATCTCATGGATTTGTGTGTGGTGGAGGTACTCGGTGCTCTAGGTCAGGCATGACATGAGAGTTTCAGGTGTTGGCATCATCGTGTTCTTTCATATCACATGATTGCAGTCGTGAGCCCAAATCGTCTACTGAAGGTCTCCTTTAGATGACACTCCACTCACTCAGAAGGGTGTTTGTCGGGTATTTCGGAGTCTAGTAGTGTCCAGTGGTGTGAACACCCTCTAAGGTGTGAACATCCCTTATTTAGGTATAGGTCAAACGATAAGTCTTGATGCCTATAAAAGCATGTATTGGGGTGGTTATTCTTTCTATTTGCTACTTCCCTTAGTGCTAGGCTTCATTATGGCTGAGTCTGCCTTGCATCTCCGGATGTTTGACAGAAACTTAGTACGAAGGGCTTTGTGTGAATATATGCTCTTATGTGTGTGTGTGTGTGTGTGTGTGTGTGGAGTGCGTGTGTGTGAGCATATCTTGATACAGAGTTCTACACCCACTATTGGGCATTGATGACGTTAGTGGGAATGTTGTAGTATCTAGTCCATACTATGCATAATGGAGTTGATAGTTATATAGTCTTGTGGGTTGACTACCATGAGTGTATAACATGCACGTTCCTAAAAGGTGAATTTGGGCATGTTCCTGGATTCATCTAGGTATATAATTCAGCCGTATTAGCGGACATGCAGATTTCACATTGTGAAGTTTTCGTCCGAGTTGCAGCCAGCCGATATTGTGCTAATTCTTTCTATCTTTAGCGGTCCATTTGCCCTATCAACTACTTATATTTCTATTTGCTACTTCCCTTAGTGCTAGGCTTCATTATGGTTGAGTCTGTCCTGCATCTCCGGAGGTTTGACAGAAACTAAGTACGAAGGGCTTTGTGTGGATATACGCTCTTATGTGTGTGTGTGTGTGTGGAGTGCGTGTGTGAGAGCGTATCTTGATACAGAGTTCTACACCCACTATTAGGCACTGATGACGTTAGTGGGGATGTCGTAGTATCTAGTCCATACTATGCATAATGGAGTTGATAGTTATATAGTCTTGTGGGTTGACTACCATGAGTGTATAACATGCACGTTCCTAAAAGGTGAATTTGGGCATGTTCTTGGATTCATCTAGGTATGTATATATATATCATTTGAGTTGTGAAAACTTGTTCTCTCTTGGCTTGAGTATCTCATCTCTCTCTCTCTCTCTCTCTCTCTCTCTCTCTCTCTCTCCCTCTTAACTTTCTCTCTATCTCTTTATCTTGTGCCATGGCTTAAACCTTCTTCCCTCTCCTTGCTTTATCTCTCTTCTACACACTCCACCATGATGATGATATTTCATCCTCCATAGCTGCATGTGTGTTGTCATAGATATTAACAATCCTCTCAATACTCTGTTCGTATGTCGTGTGAGCTCTATCAGGTACATCCCGAGAAGAGGCAATGAAATCTCCTCCATATTTCATAATACTGTGGGCATGTGAACGTATAGTGGGCCTCGTCCTCTACCTCACCTATGGTGCATACTCTGCATATCCGCTCCTCTCGTGGCTCTCCTAGTCTCTACTCCGAGGCGGTGGGAGGATACTTTGAGCTGATCGTGATGTGCATGGCATATGTGATGTGGATTTGCATGTACCTCCAGATCTCAAAGGATCCATTTCCCGGTCTGTAATAGGTCTTTGTAAGGGCTGTGCATGGGTACTTAGCTTATCTTCAAAAAAACAACAAATTCACGCGTAAAACCTTGAGAAAATCTGAAAATAAACAAGAGAGAGAGAGAGAGTAGACACCACACTAGGGGGCGGAATAGCCTTGCCCCCCCCCCCCCCCCCCCCGGTGGTCGAGTTATATTAGATAAAACCCCTTGGAGGAGTCTTGAGTACAAGTTCTTAGAGCTAGTGAAACTCGCGGCGGGTGCCCGGGGGACTAGGGCCTTTGACACACTTGTTGATACCATCAATGCATATTAAAACATTTAAACATGGCCACAGCCTTAACACATATCCATCATCACTTTGCATAAAACATAAAGCTGGACAAAACATCCACAAATGCTGCAAATGGAGCTTGCACGAGTGACACTGCATAGAGGCCGGAATGGGCCGACCCCCCCCTTGGAGTATTTTATTACCCAAGGAGAATAATATCATGTACAAGCTTTAAGGGCCTTACTCTCCCCACGGGAGATGCCGGATTATCCATATACAAATGCCATAACACAGCCCAACACAAGGCAACCAAGCCGGAACATAGGCTGTAGAAATGCCGAGCCAACAATATAATCCATATACCTCCGTGTGGGTACTGATTCTTCCCCAAAAACCACGGGTCTTCATGCAATAGAGCTAGTACAGCAAGTACAACTCTCCATTCAGCCGGTACAGCAGGTACAATGGTTGGTACAGCAGGTACGGTGGTTGGTACAGCCGGTACGGTGGCTGGTACAGCTGGTACAGCAAGTACAGTGGCTGGTACAGCAAGTATAGTGGCTGGTACAGCCGGTACGATGGCTGGTACAGCAGGTACAGCAAGTACAGAGGCTGGTACAGCAAGTACAGTGGGTGGTACAGCCGGTACGGTGGCTGGTACAGCAGGTACAGCAAGTACAAATGCTGGTACAACACATACAATGGCTAGAAATCATAATAAATGATTGAATACCCTTGCCTTAAGTCTTTCTTCGCGATGGAAGCCTCCAAATCAGTCCCCAACAGCCGGTATTCTTCATGGGCAGCCTTCAAGAGAGAGAGAAAGAGAGTAGCCATCATTAGGGAAGCCTTCAACGGTGGCTAGTGTGCAGCAAGAGAGCCTCCATTAATGAAGAGAGAGGGCTCCAATTTATAGATTTGGGCCTCCCATGAGCTAAAATGGCAAGAGAAGGCTACGATGACAAGTGGAGAGCCACACAATAGCTGAAGTGACAAGTGTGAGGCCACTTGTCTCACTTTGATCCTTTTTTCTAACAAGTGTCAGGCCACTTGTCTCACTTTGGTCCACTTTCTTGCCACATGTCCCAATCTAAGAGATGGGTCCTTCCATAATCTTTACCTCTAAAAATATCCCAACTGGTAGACATTCTGTCATAGGCACTTTGCCAACTCTTGGTATTTGCTCAATTCCAGATGTAATGACGCGAACAGAATTTCCATCGGAGTCGGGCCAAAAATAGCAATTCTCCTAAATTTTAGGAGTGTGGTCCTTTGTATTCTAGGATAATCCCCCATTCCCAAAGCTTGTACTTTTCAAATATTTAGACATCCTGGAGTCCACCAGACCCCTTTCATACTGGGAAATGTCCAGGCTGGTGACATCCTCCCCAACTTCTTAAAAGTTGTCCGCAACTTTAAGCTTCAAGCCATATATTCAAGATATAATCATGTCCCATCGATTGGGCGAGACGAGACAGTCTCAGAAATCCAATATAACTGAAGAATCCATGTCCCAAAGAAATGGGCGAGACTAAATAAGTCTCCATAATACCAATATCAAAATCATGTCCCAAAATAAATGGGCGAGACAAAAACAGTCCCATAAGTCCAGATATCATAATCATGTCCCAAGATAAATGGGCGAGACAAATCAGTCCCATAAATCTAAATATCATAATCCATGTCCCAAGTAAATGGGCGAGACAAAACAGTCCCATAAGTCCAGATATCATAATCCATGTAGATCACCAAGGAGCTGCCTTGACGCCCGGCCCGACTTCAGTGCCCATATTCTCTACCATTGGCTCTATGTTCTACCAAGCAAGGTAGCAACATCTTGAAGAGCACTTAGGACAAGAGAAATACTACACAGGGCGGCTAAACAAGGAGTCTTGAAAACAATCACTCGCAGGCATAGATAACCTGGTGTTCCATACGCATTTCTGCTACACATAGTTTATAGGCATTTCGGCGCTGTACCAGCCATTGTACCTGCTATACCGGCTGAATGGAGAGTTGTACTTGCTGTACTAGCTCTATTGCATGAAGACCCGTGGTTTTTGGGGAAGAATCAGTACCCACACGGAGGTATATGGATTATATTGTTGGCTCGGCATTTCTACAGCCTATGTTCCGGCTTGGTTGCCTTGTGTTGGGCTGTGTTATGGCATTTGTATATGGATAATCCGGCATCTCCCGTGGGGAGAGTAAGGCCCTTAAAGCTTGTACATGATATTATTCTCCTTGGGTAATAAAATACTCCAAGGGGGGGGGTCGGCCCATTCCGGCCTCTATGCAGTGTCACTCGTGCAAGCTCCATTTGCAGCATTTGTGGATGTTTTGTCCAGCTTTATGTTTTATGCAAAGTGATGATGGATATGTGTTAAGGCTGTGGCCATGTTTAAATGTTTTAATATGCATTGATGGTATCAACAAGTGTGTCAAAGGCCCTAGTCCCCCGGGCACCCGCCGCGAGTTTCATTGGTATCAGAGCATAGGCTTTCTTGGAAGCGAAGGCTTCCTTCTATCAATAAGGAAGAGAAAAGATCTGGAGTGGGGACCACACTTACCATCATTGCTATTAAGCATGGCCAAGCACTTCAGAGCCTATGAAGCAAGAGCATGAGCAATAGACAGCTTGGTCTAAGGATTTATGAATTCACAAAATTTATCTTGGAAGTATGGAGTTGGCTTTATGTGCACACGTTTAGCACTCTTTCCATATGGATATTGTGGATTATATTATCAAGCTTACAGGCAAGCTATATGGAGATATATCTTAGGATATCTTAAGGATATGGTGACGAGATATTTCTTCTGGCTTCATGACCAACCTGGCAAAGAAAAGCTAAGTATACTTTGAGTTTGCAAAGTTAGTGCTTTTGCTATGAAGTGTTTTTGATGTTCACTAACCCTTGTATAGCTATGCAAGGAGAAAGGTGGTGTTGTTTGCCTTGAGATGGTTTCAGGGAAACATTGTTTATGGCTCCCTTTAATGGGATGAATTCTTTTCATGGCTCCCTTTATTGGGATGGAATATATCTATGGAGATTTCTTTCTTGGACGAGATTTATATAGATATTGGGCTTCACAAGCAATTTCTATGGACGAATCTGTCCGAGTTTATAGGAGAAGAAATCTTTGGTTATCTCATGGATATGATGTTTTTATGGATAAAGTCCACCTCTACTCCAAGGTGTGTGGTTTGCACGGAGTATGTGGTAAGAGTTATGGTATACAAGGATTATGGTATACAGGTCTATGGATTCCTGGACTTCTTTTCTAGGGATTTGGATCCATCCTCAGGTTTATGGATTATGTTTATGGCTCCCTTTTACTGGGATGGATTATTCTTTTTGGCTCCCTTTATTTGGGATGCATTGGACTTATGGAACTCATGATTCACATACCCTGTGTAGTGTTCTCTTGTCCTACGTGCTCTCTTGAAGATTGTTTCTACCATGTGAGGGTGGAACAATAGAGAGCAGATGGAAGGGAACATGGGCACTTCAAAGGGTAGTGACAAGCACAACATACCCTGTGTAGTGTTCTCTTGTCTTACGTGCTCTCTTGAAGATTGTTTCTACCATGTGTGGGTGGAACAATAGAGAGCAGATGGAAGGGAACATGGGCACTTGAGAGGGTAGTGTGAGTTGGTGAGGTACGGTGGCTGGTACAGCCAGTACGGTGGCTGGTACAGCTGGTATAGCAAGTACAGAAGCTGGTACAGCAAGTATAGTGGCTGGTACAGCAAGTATAGTGGCTGGTACAGCCGGTACGGTGGTTGGTACAGCAGGTACAGCAAGTACAGAGGCTGGTACAGCAAGTACAGTGGGTGGTACAGCCGGTACGGTGGCTGGTACAGCAGGTACAGCAAGTACAAATGCTGGTACAACACATACAATGGCTAGAAATCATAATAAATGATTGAATACCCTTGCCTTAAGTCGTGGCACTCACCTCTGCATCAAAAGTGATCTCTGTGACCACAAGGAAGGAATCCTGTGAAGAAACGGGAGAATCTGTAACTACCATGTATGCCACTTTGGCATTGTCCTCCTCTGGAACCTTATCCTTGCCTTTGTCCTTGGAATCTTTGTCAGCATCTTTGGAGGTGTCCTTGGCTTTGTACTTGGCTTTGGCGGCTTTGGAATCATTACGCTTTGCAAAACACTAAGCCTCCGTATGGCTAGGCCTGCCACAATAGGCACACTCCTCTTCTTTGGAACCTTTGGATTCCTTAGAACCCTTGCTTTTGCCCTTCTTGCTTTTGTTGTTGCTGCCTCCTTTGCCTCCTTTGAACTTGCCCTTACTTTGGGCAACAAAAGCAGAATCTGTCTTCCCTTTGCCTCTCAATAAACATTTGTCATGTAAGTAAGTCACAACTTCCTTAAAAGAGGGTAGAGGCTCACGGAAGTAGATGTGATCTTTGAAAGAGCCAAAGGATGATGGCAGCTTACCAAGCAGTTTATGGATCGGGTTGTTGATCGAGCTCCCATACTCCTCAAGCTGCCTCTTGATCCTTGTGAATTCCCCAATCTTATGAATGATATTATCTGAGTCACTGATGGTAATCTTCTTAAGATCCGCCTCCAACTTAGCAATCTTCACGGAAGATACTCTCCCGAACCTCCTTTGAATCTCATTCCACATCTGGCTGGCATCACTCCGGGAAGATATGAATTGTGCTTGGATAGATGGTGTCATACAATGGATGATGATGAGACGGGCCCGTGCATCCAGAACTCCACGAAACGCGGGATCCACGAAGTGAGGAGTGGTGACAGAGGGCCACACACCTGCTCCTTCAAGAAGCAATTGCTTATAAAACGACCAAGTATGGTAGTTGGTAGCAGTCAGCTTCATGGAATCACTCACTTGAGGGGGTGAATAGGATGGCACATGGGAAGGGGTTGGGATGAGGGTTTGTGGGAGGGGAGAAACAAGAGAAGTGGTGGTGGTGGGGAATATGGAAGGAAAAGAAGCAGGAATCTGGGAATAAGGTAGAGAAACAGGAAGCTGGGAAGAAGATCCCTGTGAATTTGGGGCTTGGGATCGGGGAGAAGAAAAGAGCATCCCCGAGTGAGAAGAATGACTATGACCAGAAGCCATATCTCCGATAACGGAGCAAAATCCTCCTCTTCAACAAAGCTGATCAGAAAATCAGCAAACTCCTCCTCGAAAGCTGAGTGCAGCCAAGTGAAAGGAAGGAGAAGAAGGGATGGGAGGGCGGGAAACCAAAAAGGAGAGGTAAGAAATGACTCCCCTGGGTTAAAACCCTGTTGTAGCACCAAAATACGGGGCTGAGATCTGAAAACGCAGATCTCAGGCTGAAAACGCAGCACCTTTGTGGAAAACGTAGCACCTCTGTGGAAAATGCAGGTCCACAGCAGAAAACGCAGCTCCTTTGTAGATGTAGATGCGGTGGATCTTTGCCTACAGCAGTAGATGTAGAAAACGCAGGTCAAGTGGATCAAATCCATCATGGAAGAGACAATGGAATCTTCCCCTGATCTCATAGTATAGTGGGCACCTACATATGTAATGCTCCTCTGTCTTAGCCTTTGTGTGACACAGCTCACATATCTAATCTGCTGGTGCAATTCTCACTGCTCCATCTTTATCCGCAGGTGATGGGAGGATCTACGGATCTGGCCAATCGCACACCTCACTCCAAAAGATAGGTGTGTATGCATGTATCTCGGCTGTGTGATGAAGCCATCCTCTGTCAAGAAGCATGTGGTCACGGTAGAAGCTCATCTTCGTCCCTTGTGGTGGTGTTCAAAAGAAAGAAAGTTATATTAAACGTCTTAAGGTCTATGAGACATAAGGGATTACAAAGATTATGTGTTATGACGAAAAAAGTGGTAAAACAGACGAAAAAGACAAAATAATGTTGCCTAGCTACAAAAGACCCAATGGGTCTATGAGACCAACATGTGTTACAAAAGTTCCATGTGTAGATTGTGAACATGGAAACAAAAAGTAGTGAGAATGAAATGAAAAGAAGACCCATATACTACATAGGCCTCCCATGTACATGTGGTATGGAAAATTGTGGAGCAAGATGGCGAGAGATACTAGCGGAATATGTCCTGGATTGCCTCATCCAATGATAATACCATCCTCCTCCATAAACGAGCGTAGAGCTGCAATAGCACCAAGGGTCAAAATTTAGCAGGAGGGAGTTTTCTCAGAAGATGGAGAGCTTCAAAGAGGTGAAGGTGTTGAGTAGTGGAAGACCAAGGTCATAGGAGAATTGCAAGGACACATGATGACAACTTTTTTGTCGAGGATACATTTGGAGCAACAAGACTAACGAAGGGAAGAGTCTAGTAACTGGTTGTTGTAGACCAAAGTCTGCCAAGAAGAAGTGCTGATGTCAGAGTGTAGAGTTCAACGAAAGTTAAGAAACTAATCTCAGAGGTATAGCAAATCTGTGAGTTTCCATGGATGCGCAAGAGGCTAAAATGGAGGCTATATCTGCCCGTCTTGATAGGATGGAGTCGGCACCTCGAGCACCTAGTATTCCAAATCTGGAATCTACAAGGGCCTGTGATTCAGAGAAAGTGTTGGACGATTTTGAGGACGAAGTGGCAAAACTTTCTGGAGGAGGATTTTTCATTCCTTTGGATGCAGGCAAGGATGTATGGATGAGCTTTGAAAGAAAGAGCATCACAGGTTGTAGGCCCAAAGCACAAACTGCAGAAGGCTGGACTCAAGTGGGTCTTGCACTACCGGTTCCACTAGCTCAGGACCAACATACCACTTCCAAGAGACTAATATAAAAGTCATTATGTATTTGCCAATGATCTGGTAAAATACCAATTGAAAAGCTACCTCATTGATCTTTTCCAAGATCTGAAATGGTCCATATTATCTACAAGATAGCTTTGGATACATGCCCTTTTTTTCATGTCTTCTTACAAAGGTGAGCTTTTTGGAATTTTAGTAAAACGCAATCACCCTCCTTGAATGCCAATTGTTTCCGATGCTTATTTGCAGCTTTCTTTTGCTTTTCTTGGGATCTCTGTATGGCCGTTTTGACCTGTGAAAAGGTAGTGTCCAAATCCTGACATATTGATCTGCTGCAAATATTTAATCCTTGGTGTGGAGAATAGGAGGCAAAACAACTTTGCCATAAACAACTTCAAAGGGTGTCTTGCCTGTAGAAGTATGCACCGTATTGTTGTAGGCGAACTCAACAAGTGGTAAATACTTCTCCGAGTGTGATTTGTGGTCAAAGACATAAGATTTCAACAAATCAAGCAGTGTTGAATTTGCAATTTCACTCTGCCCATCTATTTGTGTCGCAGAAGAGAAATTCAGTTTGGTTCCCATATTATCAAATAGAGTGTGCCAAAAGAGACTAGTGGTGCAAGGATCACGATCTCCCACGATCGTTTTTGGCATGCCATGGTGCTTGAAGATTTGGGCCAAAAATATCTTCGCCATATGCTCTAGTTTTATGGTCTTCTGTACTAGAATGAAATGTGCCTGTTTACTGAACCTATCCACAATAGTCCAAATAGCATCATTTTCTTGCTGGGTTTTGGGAAGATCCGTGATAAAATCCATGGCAATACTCTACCAAGGTTGATTCGGAATTGACAATGGTTGAAGCAACCCCAAAGTCTTATGTTTGTCAATTTTTTCTTTCTGGCAAACCAGACATTGACGTACATAGTCATCAATATTTTTACGCATCTGTGGCCAAAAGAAATATTTCTCCAAAGCCTGGGTAGTGGCAAGAATTCCTCTATGTCCTACATAAGGTGCTGTATGGCATTCATCCAACACCTTTTATGCACACAAAGGCGATTTTGCATCATCAAATATACATTGTGTCTGGAATAGTTTGGGGCTGGTTTACCCTGCTGCAAATCAGCCCATATGTGCTGAAAATCATGATCTGTGTGATATCATGCATATTTGAGAGATCTTGATGATAGGCTATGGTAATGGCATGCACTTGAGGTCGGAAACCGCATCAGCCATTGCGTTCTTCTTTCCGGGAGTATGTAAAATCTGAAAATGTAATGTGCCTGTTTACTGAACCTATCCACAATAGTCCAAATTGCATCATTTCCTTGCTGGGTTTTAGGAACGTGATAAAATCCACGACAATACTCTACCAAGGCTAATTCGGAATTGACAACGGTTGAAGTAACCTTGGAGTCTTATGCCTGTCAAATTTTACTTTCTGGCAAACCAGACATTGGCGTACATAGTCATCAATATTTTTATGCATCTGTGGCCAAAAGAAGTATTTCTCCAAAGCCTGGGTAGTGGCAAGAATTCCTCTGTCTTGCATAAGGTGCTATATGGCATTCATCCACACCTTTTGCCTTAAATTTTTATGCACACAAATGTTGGGTTTTATGCTGTGTATGCACCCAGAGGAGTGCTAGTGATCATCAGTAGGTTACTGGGGCACTTTTTACTTCAGTTAGTGGAGGTTTTTTCCCCCAGTTTAGTTCATTTTCACTTATATGCAGTTTATAAGTGTTTTGGTCCACCCGGCACATTTATGGCCGGTCATGTGAACACTTATCCTTTAGGGGTCACTATCATGTGGCTTGTACTTCACTTTTTCTATCATTGAATAGTACAGCAGTCGTGTTCACTCTCTCTGCTTGGTTTTCCACGCCTATTTGCTTTCTGTAAACCCTAACCCTAACCCTGTCCTGTCTTCAATTGGTATCAGAGCCTTTGAAGCTTTGCTCAACTCCCGTACATTTGCTGCTGCTGCCCGTACAGTATACTAACATTGAGTCAAGCGCCGGCTTCAGCATATGCTGCCCGTACACCAAGCCTGCGCCGCCTTCAGCTGTACGTGTGCGCCACCTGCCCGTGTCTAGTCGCCTCCAGTTGGCCTTCAGCCCGTACACCTGTGCGCCGTCAGATCTACTCTGCGCTTGCTGCCCGTACGTGGTCGCCTTCAGTCGGGTACTGCATTAGTCAGTACGCCGCCTATAACTTGAGCGCACGTGTACAGCACACGTGTACTAGCCACCGTACGCCTACGCCTTCAGCGCCAACAGTACTACAAGTCGCCGCCTGCAGACCCGACAGTGCTTACTGTCACTTGTGCAGCCATACGCCTTCAGCGCTGACTGAACCTGCAGTACTGTGGTCGCCTCAGAATCCGTACAGTACCTGCTTGCTTACAGAGGACTGGTTTCGTAAAGTACCTGCACAGTACAACAGTCTACGAGCACAACAGGCAGATTTTCTAGCAAGAAAAATATACAGGTTTTTTAGCACAGTTTGGGTGCAGCCAATTTGGGCATTTTTGGGGCATTTTGGCATTGTGTACGCCATTTGCTGCTCTACTCAGTCATTGGTGCATTAAGCTGCACATTCAGAGGATTGAGAGTGCAGCCAGATTTGGGTGAACTGTATTCAGTGGAGTACAGTTGTTATCAGGGTTTTTTTGCTATTGGGTTTTTTGGTAAACAGGTACAACTTTGTGCGTAAAGCATAATGGCAAATCAACAGCAAAGTGATGTATTCACATATTTGTCTAAGGAAGACAAATTGGATGGCACGAACTACTCCTTGTGGAGTTTTATGCTGAAAAATGTGCTTGTGGCAAAAGGTCTTTGGGATTTTGTTAGTGGTGATGAACCACGTCCAGGTCTATTGGCTCCAGAGACTCCTCCCCAAGGGGGTGCTCGTGGACGAGGACAACAGGTACAGGCTCCAGGACAGCCATTGCCTGTTCAGAGAACAAATGCTCAAAAGACATGGGATGCCAGGGATGCACAAGCTTTGTCACTCATTGCATTGTCAGTTCAGAGGTCCATTATACCTCATATTCGTTCAGCTGGCACTTCACAGAATGCATGGGTGACTTTGGAGCAGATGTATGCTGCTCGTAATGAGGCTAGGATCTCATTTTTGAAAAGAGAGCTGGAAAATCAGAAAATGAATGAAGGAGATGATATGTCTAGCCACTTAAACAAGCTGCAGGATTTGAGAGAGCAACTCATCAATGTGGATGAGATTATTCCTGAGACACAGCTTGTGTCCACCATCTTGCACTCTTTGCCAAGATCTTACTTGGCTTTCCATACCTCTTTGAACCTCAGCATGAGGAATGCTGTTGAACCCCTCAAGTATCAGGAACTTGTTGCTCTCTTACTACAAGAGGAGCAAATGAGGAAGAATATGAATATGAACACAAATGCTGAACAAGCATTTACTACAGGTCAAAAGGGGAAAGGGAAATCTCAGCCAAAGAGTGCAAATCAAAATTCAGGTGATGGTGGTTCTTCACAGGATACCAAGAAAAGTGATGGACAGCCCAAGAATGAGGGCAAATGTCATTACTGTAAGAAGCCAGGTCACTACATCACGGAATGTAGGAAGAGGATTGCCAAAGAGAAGGCAAAGGAAGCTGGGATGTCTGTTAATGATGCTCCTAAAGCTCCTCCAGAGACTGCTTCTTTTGTTGAGGACAGGGATTACTGTTTTTTTACATGCAGCTATGATGCCTCTTGGTCTTCACAGGCACTCAGTTTGACAGAGCATGCATGTACTTGGTATTTTGATAGTGGTGCCTCAAAGCATATCACATCTCGGAGGGATTTGTTTAGTCATGTTGGCCCTGCCCCTGTTGGCAAAACTGTTCAGTGTGCCAACAATGCTTCATATCCAGTGTGTGGCATTGGGGAGATTCAGCTTACAGCCATTGATGGCTCCATTCTCCGCCTTACAGATGCCTTATATGTACCAGGGATAAAGAAGAATTTGTTGTCCATTTCTTCTTTAGCACATTGTGGAATGCAAGTCCACTTTGATGATGATAAATGCATGGTCAGAGACAAAGCAAATGCCTTGACCTTGATGCTTACTGGTACATTATGTCATGGACTTTATGAGTTGGATGCATTTCAGCCAGTGGATCAGTCTGCTTATCATGCATTCACTCTTACTCCAGCTATGGTTGATGCGGAGTTATGGCATGCTCGCATGGGGCATGTAAATTTTGGTAGTCTTATGCTTATGCAGCGACATAATATGTTTACAGATCTACCTCTCATGGAGAAGCCTCCAGATCACATTTGTGAAGGATGTATTTTGGGAAAAATGCACAGGTTTTCCTTCCCACGTGATCAGGCTCTAAGAGCAACTGCAAAGTTGCAACTTATACACAGTGATCTTTGTGGTCCCATGCAGACGAAGTCATTAGGTGGTTGCTTTTATTTTGCAACATTTATTGATGACTTCTCTCGTATATGCTGGGTCTATCCTTTGACACAGAAATCACAGGTATATGATGCATTTTTGGCCTTTGTAGCACTTGCTGAGACAGAGTCAGGATGCAAGGTGAAGACTCTCCGTTCTGACCGAGGGGGGGAATATATGTCACATGTGCTGAATTCTTTTCTTGGGAGTAGAGGTATAAAACATCAGTATACTACTCCTTACACTCCACAGCAGAATGGGGTTGCAGAAAGGAAAAATCGGTCACTCATGGAGATGGCCAGATGTATGCTAAAGGCAAAAAGACTACCACATATCTTTTGGGTGGAAGCAGTAATGTGTGCTTGTCATATTTTAAATCGATGTCCCACAAAGGCATTGGTTTCTATTACTCCTTTTGAGGCTTGGCATGGCCGCAAGCCTTCTGTATCGCATTTTCGTATCTTTGGGTGTCTTGCTTATGCACACATACCCAAAGAGTTAAGGAGGAAGCTTGACCGCAGGCACCACAGGTCAGACATATACCTAGATGGTATTTGAGGACATTACAGGACAGCCATTTAGAGGGTCCTCTTGCTGGTCGTACTCGTAGGGAGACAAGGACCAATGAGCATGCACACATCATGGATTTGAATCTGGTTATGGCAGCCAGTTTACAGGATGATGATGAGCCTGATTCATTTGTGGATGCACGAGATAATGTGCATTGGAACAAAGCCATGCAGGATGAGATTGATTCTATTAAAAAGAATCAAACATGGGATTTGGTTGATCTGCCCAAAGGCAAGAAAGCCATTGGTACTAAATGGGTCTATAAGTTGAAAAGACATGCAGATGGATCCATTGACAGGTACAAAGCCCGTCTAGTTGCAAAGGGCTATGCACAGAAAAAGGGCATTGATTATGAGGAGACATTTGCTCCTACATCCCGTATGTCGACACTTAGGTGTGTCATTGCATTGGCTGCACATCGTGGTTGGGTTGTTCACCAGTTGGACATAAAGACTGCATTCCTACATGGGGACCTCGAGGAGGAAGTATATGTATTTCAGCCCATGGGATTTGCAGAACATGGTCATGAGGGGAAAGTATGCAGGCTGAAAAAGGCCTTGTATGGTTTGAAACAAGCTCCACGAGCTTGGTATGCAAAAATAGATGCTTTTCTACTCACTCAGGGATTTGTGAACAGTCCATCAGAAACCACTTTGTATGTGAAGAAAGAAGAGACAGATCTGCTGGTCATCAGTCTTTATGTGGATGATCTCTTGCTCATGGGATCAAATGATGACAAAATTGCAGCTTTTAAAGAGATACTGCAACAGACATTTGACATGTCTGACTTGGGCCTTGTACATTACTATTTGGGCATACAGTTTGTGCAGGATAACAGAGGCATTGGGTTGTTGCAATCACGTTATGTTGCTAAACTTCTGGAGAAGTTTAAATTTCAGGATTGCAAGCCTATTAGTACTCCTATGGAGCCTGGGATGAAACTGTCACTACAAGATGACAGTGTTTCCTTTGATGCCACTACATATGCTCAGGCTGTTGGGTGCCTCATATACTTGTGTAATACAAGGCCAGATATTCAGTATGCAGTCTCTCAGTTGAGCAGATTCATGCACAGCCCACGGTTGTCACATTGGCAAGCTGTGAAGCGTGTATTCCGTTATTTGCAGGGTACCTCGTCTCTTGGTTTGCTTTATCCTGAAGGGGGTGACATGCAGTTACATGCTTACAGTGATTCAGATTGGGCTGGTGATTTTGATACCAGACATTCCACTAGTGGGAATTGTTTCTTCCTTGGCGCTTCATGCATTTCTTGGCTAAGCAAGAAACAGACCACAGTGGCCACTTCATCTTGTGAGGCAGAATACAGAGCAGCCTACACTACTACTGTTGAGTGTGTTTGGTTGCGTCGTCTTATGACTGATATGGATATTTCAGTGGAGGAGCCTACACCTATCTATACTGATAGTCAGAGTGCCATTGCTGTGGCCAGGAATCCTGTGTTTCATGCTCGCACGAAACACATTGAGATTCACTATCATTTTGTTCGGGAGAGACTCCAGGCAGGAGATATCAGTCTGATCTACTGTCCTACAGATCAGAATGTGGCAGACATCTTCACCAAGGCATTACCACGTCCGAAATTTGAAGCATTCCGCAATGCTTTGAATTTGTTTCCTTTTGGTGGATGATGTACAATGATCACATATCACTCCAGGGGGGTTTGTTGGGTTTTATGCTGTGTATGCACCCAGAGGAGTGCTAGTGATCATCAGTAGGTTACTGGGGTACTTTTTACTTCAGTTAGTGGAGGTTTTTTCCCCCAGTTTAGTTCATTTTCACTTATATGCAGTTTATAAGTGTTTTGGTCCACCCGGCACATTTATGGCCGGTCATGTGAACACTTATCCTTTAGGGGTCACTATCATGTGGCTTGTACTTCACTTTTTCTATCATTGAATAGTACAGCAGTCGTGTTCACTCTCTCTGCTTGGTTTTCCACGCCTATTTGCTTTCTGTAAACCCTAACCCTAACCCTGTCCTGTCTTCAACAAAGGCGATTTTGCATCATCAAATATCCATCGTGTATGGAATAGTTTGGGGCTGGTCTACCCTGTTGCAAATCAGCCCATATATGCTGAAAATCATCATCTGTGTGATATGCATCATGCATATTTGAGAGATCTTGATGATAGGCTATGCTAATGGCATGCACATGAGGCTTGAAACCGCATCAGCCATTGCGTTCTTCTTTCCAGTTGTATGTAAAATCTGAAAATGAAACATAGAGAGGAAATTTGCCCATCTCATGTGGCCGGTGCATTGGTAAGTCCAAACAACACTACCGAAGATGCAAAGTCCAAACTGCGTACGAAAGGCAGTTTTATGTACATCTTGTGGTGCCACACGTATTTGACGGTAGCCGCTCTTTAGATCGATTCCGCTAAAGAAAGCTGCACTTAGCTTGTTGAGAATGTCATCAATGCATGGAATGGGAGACCTCTTCTTTATTGTTACCTTGTTAAGAGCACGATAATCCACATACTTTCTGGATGTACCATCTTTCTTTTGCACCAATAACACAGGTGAACAAAAAGGAGAAGAGTTGGGTTGTATGAACCCTTTCTCAAGCAAGTCATTTACTTGTGCCATAATCTCTTCTTGCTGACTAGCACTTACCTGTATGGAAGCCGATTGGCTGGTGTGCTTTCGGGTATCACATGAATACGTTGATCTTCGGGACGCTCAAGTGGTAATTCACCAAGCAACGCATCGCGAAAACAATCTCGATAGCAATCTACGAAGTGTACATGCTCTCGAGTTAGTTGGTGAACATTCACTCTTTCATGCTGAACACTCTCTTACAAAAACCAAGTAATAACAAGCTGATTTCTTTATTGCTTTATTGACCTGTACATGACGGACAATAGATATGGTACTTCTTGGAGTGCCAGCATCTATAACAATTTCTCTACCTCTATGCATAAATTGATCTTCTTGGTTTTGTATGATTTCTTTGGTTCCATGCAAGCATGCTAAGGCATTCCCAACAAAACATCAGAACCTGTGAGAGGACCAACCATAAAACTCTCATGATCAAGACAACCCTGTATGTGAATGCGGAGCTTGCTAATAATTGGCATCCATTTGAGTGCCATAGTTTGATACATCCACCCTATGGCAGCGGCCATCTGCACAGAAATGAAATTGTCCATGGATGCATCATCAAAGAGAAATAATGTAGGCTGATCTCCCCATGCTTTACATATGAGTAGAAGTGTGTTGTGTTTCCTTGTATATCCGGCACCTCATTTTCATGAGGTTTTCTATACCACTACAAGGTTTCGTGGGCACTTTGGATATATGTGATCTTTACTGCCACATCAAAAACATTTTCCATCACGTACATAAACCATCCTTTGCTGCTTTGACAGCCCATATTCATTACGTTTGCCCCCTGGCTTCTTAGATGAGCCTTGCATCCTAGGCATCTTTCTGATCACTTTTTAAGGGCTGTCCACCCTTTTTTTGGTCATAACTAGCTCTCTTCTTGCCCTTGAAAGAATCTGAAAATGGCTTAAATTTGTACTGTTTCATGTGTAGTTCTTTTCAGCTACAGTAGCTGAATGTGTTAACTGCTAAAGAGTTTGATTCGGATACACCTTAAGACTCTCTTGGATGATTGGATGCAAACCGGATTCAAACTTTTTTTTCTTCTCTTCTCAAAAAAAAAAAAAAACACGACCAGCAACCTTCATGTATGCAAAAACGGCCAATCAAAAGAGAAAGAAGAAACAGAAAGAAAAAAAAACGTTTTTGCTCCTGTTATGCAAATGACCAGCCTACGCTAACTTAAAAAAAAACGTGTGTCCCTAGCTTGTCACACTCACAGCACAAGTTTCCCCAAGTCTTCATTATTTGCAGCTTCTGCTTGCAAAAAGCAGGGTTCCCCTCTAAGTATAAAAGAAGCTTGTATCTGAATGGGAGAATTATTAGGGTTTCATGTGGGAGACATACACAGAGAGAAGAAGGGAGAGAGAGAGAGTGACAAGTGGGGATAAGTCAACTCATGAGTATGAGTGTGTGACTCCCCTATCACACATGTATATTTGCTCTAGTACACATAGTGCACTTAGTACATTAAAAGTACTAAGTGTACTATGTACTATAACTTATGGGCTAGTACACACTATAAGGGTGGGCATAATGCCTTTATCCCAACAACCTCCCACTTAAAGGCAAACTGCCCTTAAGTAAAGGAAAAGAAAAAATCAGCATGTACATGATAATATACAAGGCCATATCAAGGTTGAAACTGGCCTCATCCAATGCCCATCAAGTGTCTGCAATGAGCAAACCGCTCCGGAGGCAAACTCTTTGTCAACAGATCAGCCGGGTTGTCATCCGTATGAATCTTAACAAGCTGAATTTGCTTGTTCTCTATCACCTCTTTGATGAAGTGATACTTCACATCCACATGCTACGTCTTTGCATGAAAGACAGGGTTCTTTGCCAATTGGATGGCACTTTGACTGTCACAATGCAACAATGGAATATCCCCTGTATAACCCAAATCAACCACTAACCGAGATAGCCATAATGCCTCCTTGCAAGCCTCTGTGGCTGCAATATACTCGGCCTCTGTAGTAGATAAGGCAGTGCACTTCTGCATCCTGGATATCCATGACACAGCACCTCCTGTGAATGTAAACACATAACCGGTAGTAGACTTCCGGTTATCTGGATGACCGGCATAATCCGAATCCGTGTAACCATGCACTAATGCATCGTGTTTGCCAAAGCATATGCACATATCCTGTGTGCCCTTCAGGTATCTCATGACACCTTTCACTGCTTCCCAATGCTTCTTGCCAGGTTTGGCCATGTATCTAGAAACCACTCCCACTGCAAATGCAATGTCTGGTCTAGTAGCAACCATGGCATACATGAGACTGCCACAAGCTGAAGCATACGGAATCTTGGCCATATCAGCCCTGTCACTATCTGATTGTGGGCTGTCCATAGACCTGAGTTTCACATATGGAGGCAAAGGAGTACTAGTCTTCTTCCCCCCATCCATATTGAACCTCTGCAAAACTTTGCCAATGTATTCCTTCTGAGACAAATACAACACATGCTGATTTCTGTCCCGAAGTATCCGCACACCCAAAATGTGATTTGCATCACCCAAATCCTTCATATCAAAGGTTTGATGCAGCCTCTTCTTCAAGGTATCCATCTCCTTACGAGATTTCCCGGCAATCAACATATCATCAACATACAAGATGAGGATCAATAGACTGCCATCCAAAGCTTTCTTGGTGTATAAGCAGTGATCTATGTCACTTCTCCTGAAATCCTGGGATTTCATGAATGTATCAAATTTATGATACCATTCCCTTGGTGCCTGTTTGAGCCCATAAAGACTCTTTTTCAGCTTGCATACAAGCTTCTCCTTTCCATTTACTGCATAACCCTCTGGCTGTTGCATATATATCTCCTCATGGAGATCACCGTGAAGAAAAGCAGTCTTCACATCGGCCTGAATCAAATCCAGATCATCATGAGCAACCAAAGCTAATACAGCTCTAAGTGTGGTCATTTTGACTACTGGAGAGAAGATCTCATCAAAGTCCACACCATATTCCTGCTTGAAGCCCTTAGCCACTAACCTGGCTTTGTATCTTGGCTTTGCATCAGGTGCAACTTTGAGCCTGTAAACCCACTTGCATGGCAAAACCTTTTTGCCTGTAGGCAAATGCACCAACTTCCATGTTCCATTTTTGTGCAGAGAATCCATCTCTGACTTCATAGCACGCTCCCAAAGAGCCTGGTCTGCCCTCTGTAAAGCCTCCTTATAACATGAGGGCTCCCCACAGTCAGTGAGCATCAAGTAGTCAACCCCTGGAACAAACGTGTCAGGGGCTCTGGAGGGTCTTGTGGACCTCCGTACCCAATGACCATCATTTGCAGGTTGCTGTCCAGCCTGCATATCACCTATTGGTGGCTCTTGTTCCATGCCATAAGGTTGAAATATCATGCCCGGTATCTCCTCTAACTGTGGGATATCCATAGGGATATCTTTAGCCATCTCTGGCTGTCCATTTGGACCATTTTCAGCACCATTTAAGGGCTGGTTTTGCTGCTGTAATGGTTGATTTACAGCCCTTGGTTGTTGTCCATGATGTCCATCATCATCAAAGATGACTCTGCCAGGCTCCTGTTGCCTTGCAGGCTCCTTATACATGCATGTTTCATCAAAAATGACATCATTGTTGCGTATAATCTTTCTATTCATTGGATCCCAAAGTCTATACCCCATTTCACCTCTGTCACCATATCCTAGGAATATGCATTTGTGAGACTTAGGATCAAGTTTGGTGCGCATTTCCCTGCGTATGTGCACGTACGCAACGCAACCAAACACTCTCAAGTGCTTGTAGGACGGAGGCTTCCCTGTCCATACTTCCTCTGGCACTTTCCCACCAAGCCTCGTGTTAGGTGACTAGTTTATAAGATGAACGGCTGTCATAACAGCTTCAGCCCAAAAACCATGAGGTAACGCAGCATGTGACAATATAGAACGGACCTTCTCCTGAATGGTCTTGTTCATCCTCTCTGCTGTCCCGTTTTGTGGAGGATCATAAGGAGTAGAGAGCTCCCTCTTGATGCCTTTAGCATCACAAAAGTCCTGAAACTGTTTGGACATATACTCTCCACCATTGTCGGAACGCAAAGCCTTCAGTGTTTTGCCAGTTTGATTCTCAACAAGAGCAACAAACTTCTCAAACACTGAGAATGTATCACTCTTCAAACGAAGAGGATAAACCCACACCTTGCGTGTGGCATCATCAATAAAAGACACAAAGTATTTTGCCCCTCCCAAAGAAAGCTGAGACATCTCACATACATCTGTATGCACAAGCTCTAACTGAGCATCTTTTTGTCCAAGAGCTTTCTTGTGGGGACACTGGAGTTGCCTGCCATATATACAATGCTCACAAAACTGAAAACTTGAAAACTTTAGAGAAGGCAAGTAACCAAAACGAGACAATTGCTCCATTCCTTTGACACTCATGTGTCCCAACCGGCTATGCCACATAGAGATTTCCGGCAGCTCGGTTGCATTTACATTAGCATGGTGACAAACACCTGCATGCATGAAGTAAAGAGTGTCTACCTTAGAGCCTCTGGCAACAACGAGTGAGCCCTTACTAATCTTCCACTTTCCACGACCAAATGTGGTAACATAATCAGCATCATCAAGCTGTCCAGTAGAAAGCAGGTTCTTCTTGATCTCAGGCACATGCCTGACATCATGGAGCATAAGCTGTGAGCCATCTGAAAACACAAGCCTCACATCACCTCTGCCAAGAATCTTGCATGCATGGTTGTCACCCAAATAAACTACTCCTTCATTGCCAGCAGTATACCTGACAAACAAGCCTCTGCAACCTGTGACATGAAAGGAGGCACCTGAATCAATGATCCATGAGTGCATACCATGACCATCTCCTGCAAGAAGTGAATGGGCATCAAGTGAAGACGTGAATAGGACTTCATCCTCACTGTCACCTGCATGTGACACATTGACTTCTTCAATCTTGACTCCACTTTTGCCCTTTGGCTTTGCATCTTTGGCTTCATCTTTGTCTTTGTCCTTTCCTTTGCCCTTTTCCTTTTGATCATTCTTCCATTTGTAGCATTGCTTTTTGATATGTCCCTTCTTGCCACAATAATGGCATTCCAAGTCCTTTTTGGAGCGGGACTTGCTCCTTTCCCGTTCTTGGCTTTTACCCCTTTGTTGGGATCTCCCACGTGCATTCATTGCATTGGACTTTCCAGCAGAATTGTTCTTCCTGTTCATCTCCTCTTGAAGAAGAGCACCCTCAACATCTGCATATGACAGCATAGCATTTGAATTGCTAGTGGCTGTCCTGAATGTGTCCCAACTCTCTGGCAAAGTGCATAAGAGAAAGGTGGCTTTGAACTCATCGTCCATTGCCAACTTTTGATTAATGACCTGGCTGACAATACCATTAAACTCATTTAGATGGGCTGTCATAGACGCCCCTTCCTTCATCTGAAGACCTATGAGTTTCTTCAACCAATACACTTTGCTTGAGGCACTTTGTTGGGCATACAAGTCCTGCAATCTTTGCCACATTCCCCAAGCTGTCTTCTCTTCACGAATGCTGAAAAGTAAAGTGTCTGACACAGACAACATGATGGTGGATCTTGCTAGCTCATCCATATCTTCCCACTCTTCAGCAGTAAGAGAAGCGGGCATTACACCCCTTTCTTTGATGGGCTTGTATTGCTTCTTCTGGAGCAACACATTATAGCACTGGGTTTGCCAAATGTCATAATTATGTGAGCCTTCAAGCTTCTTGATGTGAAGCAATGAAGAGCTCTCACCTGTGGTTGCCATAGCAATATGCAACCTGTCAATGCCTGACTCCTTGCAAGATGTGCAAACACTGCACCAAAGCACACAAAGTGCTCACAGTTGTTCTCCCAAAGTTTATCTCCCACTGCGGAAGCACAAATGCAACTCTACTCCCACTGTATGTGATAAAATCACCAAAATCTGGTTGTTGCAGATTTAGGACAGCACCTTAAATGTGCTCTGTTCCCCTTCCAAAGTACTGTACAGTAGTACTAAGTGCTTACCAATGATGTACCAAACCTGTACCGGCAAGTACAGCAGCTGAAAATGAACCTTTTCCTCACTCAAATCAATGTACAGCCATGCCAAAACTTGCACAAAGTTGTACCAAATCTGTACCAGCAAGTACAGCAGCAATAAATGCTCTCCTGGCTGTCCAAATGAGTGAAAATCAGACTTTTATAGTCCCCACCACTGCATACAACAGTCCTGAACAGAAATTGAGCAAAAGCCCCTTGACTGTAAGTGGATTTCTGAGGATTCAAGGCATAAAAGTCTTCCCTGCTGCTTTGCCAAGCTCAACAAGCATAAAATCTTGAAAAGCCCCTTGATTCAAGATCAATTTCTGATCATACATGGTACATTAACGCACATGAAGGCATCCAGAGTGCTTCCCCCTGGTCACATATACATCCAATACATAAAAGCCCCTTGATTTACAGGCACATTGAGTGCTTGACAGGCATCAACACATTGCCCAAAGCATCAAATGCGAGTGCCTGCATGCAAATCAATCCAATCGGCACAAAAACCCTTTGATCTGCACTCCAATTTCCTGCAATTTTGCCCCAAATGTGAGATTGCTCACATCATACAGCATGTATGAATGCCCAATGGCACAATTACATCAAAAAACCCCAAATTTTGACATCCAATTTCCTGCAAATTGATCCTGAATGTGACCAATGTCACCCAATTTTGCCAATTTTGCTCAAAATTTGAGCAATTTGGCACCTGTACCTGCTCAATTGATGATTGTACCTGCTCAATTGCAAATCCCAAAAAAAATTGAAGCAAATACCTTGTAATTTTTGGTTTTTCTTTTTGTTGCAGGAAAAGGGGGTGATGATGCTGCTGCTGTTCTGTGTAGGTCTTGCAGGTTGCAGGTTAAGGCTTCTCCTAGCTGCTTTGCTAAAGTGCTGACTAGTTGTTGACGTGGCGGGAGCTCCTCAGGCGTGCTGCAAAAGAAGCTGCCGTGTATAGGGGCTCGCTCGTAGGCGTGTTCGATGGACGCCCGCCTGCCTAGTGGCCAGCGCTACACGTGACGGCTCTCACCGAAGCTGGCGGCTATAGGGGCTCGCTCGTAGGTGTGTTCGATGGATGCCCGCCTGCCTAGTGGCCCTCACGCGGGGACACGCTTCACGGGGACACGTCACGCCGTTTGTTGACGCAGCGCTACACGCGATGGGCCCTCACGCGGGGACACGCTTCACGGGGACACGTCACGCCGTTTGTTGACGCCGCCTCCGCCTAGTGGCTTTACACCTTGTGGCCAGGCGTCTAATGTTCAACGCTCACACAGACTGTGCCCAGCACACGCCTGCTAACGTTGACTCCTTGCACTTCTTCTCTAGGCTCACACGAACAGGCTATCGGCTCTGTAAACCAGCCCTCGACTGCAACTGGCTGACAGCGAAAGCTACTACCTCCACAGTCGATTTCCAGCTCTGCACCCTTGAGAACAAAACCCTAAAACCAGGGCTCTGATACCAGTTGAATGGGAGAATTATTAGGGTTTCATGTGGGAGACATACACAGAGAGAAGAAGGGAGAGAGAGAAAGAAAGAAAGAAAGAAAGATTTTATTAACGTCTTCCAAAAGACCGAACTCGGCCTATGAGACAAATCGGAGTACCTGTATGGGGTATCCTCTGTCATCCCAACAAAATGAAAAAGTACTGAATAAAAAAGCTGAATCTGGGTGTGCAGGGGATGGAGCTCTATTACTAGGAGAATGCAAAGCTATATGCATGGAGTATACAATCATGATATGCAACCTAGCTAGCTCCATCCTGTACCATACTGGGGGTATAAAATGGTATACATCAGTGAAGGGGGTGTCCACAGCTCCCTGAAGAACATGCCTGGGTGTGCTCTGAAGCGAGCCAGTCACTCCGCACCCTCTCTGTGAAACTGAGCTCTGATCTCTGTCATCTCTCTCTGGTATAGGCGTGGTGTCCGAAAGCCAGGTGTCCTCTGTCTCCTGCGGGCTCTAAGTGTCTCTGCTCTCTGGAGAGTAATCCCCTGCCGTGTAGGGGCTGGGAGGGGTATGGATCTCTGGAAAAATGTAGTAATCTGTGTCTGTCGCCCCCCCTCTGGAGCTGTCTGAGCCTGTAATAATGTCTCTCTGTGGCGCTGTATGTCTAGAATGTATCTCCCTAGTATGCGCTGGTCTGCTGTCTCAAAGATCTGGCGTAGGGAATGTGGCTCTCTGAATAAAATGGGATATCTCTCTCTGATGGCTGTATATGCTCTGCATCTGCATACATAATGCTCCTCACTCTCCACCTCCTCTCTGCACAATCTGCATACCCTCTCCTCTCGGGGAATCCGCGCTGCTCTGCCAGTCTCAATCTCCAATCGGTGTGATGAAACTCTGAGCTGACCAATAGCCACTCGGGAGCCGTGTGGTAAAAAGCCCTCCATGTATCTAGGCCTCTCTATAAATCCATCATCAGTGATACTCATGAAGTGATCTCTGTAGTATAGCATCTTCGGTGGAAGAGGCTGTGTAGGCGATATCCATGTCTCTCGTGTATAGAGCTGCCATAGATCCTGTCTCAATACTCTGTTCCTCTCACTATGAGAGAGACGGATATGTGGTGCATCCCTGTCATACTGGAATGGTGGTAGATGATCCATGTCTAGGCCATGCTGTGAGAACCAATGTGTGACCTGTGCATACCATGATCCTCTGTCTCCTGCCTCAGCCAACTGTCTAGATGCCTGAAAAGCTCTGTATGATAATCTGTCATGTGGCATCTCTCTGAATCTGTCTAGCAGGCATATAGTCTGGAATATGGCCTCTACCATCATAGGAGGCGCAGCAAACTCTGCTCGGATAATGTCATAAGGTACTGACGGTTTGCTGCGTATCATGCGTGCCATCATGAGGGCCTGTGGTCTCTCTATCTGTGTCCACCAATGAGTAGCAACGCCTGGCGCCCATACTGCTGCTCCATACATCAATGCCGGTGTGACTAATGTGTCAAATAGCCACCCCTTCGTCCGGGGCTCCTGAAAATGCGCCTGGTGGCACTGTCTCTCTAGCATAGCCAATGCTGCATATCCCCGTGTCAATCTAGCTCTGGCTGCTGAACCCATGGTAAAGCGTGTGGCTGCTGCAGAGAAGGTAACCCCTAGGTACACGTATGATGTCACCACCTCCACCTGGCATCCTGCGAGAGTGAATGTCAGCTGACTCCTGCCCTGTCAACTCATGAGTATGAGTGTGTGACTCCCCTATCACACATGTATATTTGCTCTAGTACACATAGTGCACTTAGTACATTAAAAGTACTAAGTGTACTATGTACTATAACTTATGGGCTAGTACACACTATAAGGGTGGGCATAATGCCTTTACCCCAACAGTATCCCTCTCAATGAGATAGATCAACTCCGTGGAGAGAAATCTTGTGGAGAACAACTTCATCACCTTCAACCACCTCTTCCACCATTAGGAGCGTCGATCATCTTCACTTTTGTGCCGTTGCTCCACCAGATCGCCACTGCTCCACCGTCCTCCGCCTTTGTTCCGCTCAGTAGCACCGCTGCCTCTTGTAAGTGCCACCGACGGTGGCTCTGCTTGTGCTGCCTTGTAGCACTTCCGCCAGCTACCGCCTCCCTGTGGTACCTTCTCCGTCTCGCAGGGCCGCCTTGCAACGCCCATCTTCGCTATAGCGTTCTGCTGCGCTTGCGCCGCCCTATAAGCGCTGCCCTGCGCCACTTGTGCTGCCTCCTTCTGTTGCTCAGCCAGCGCCGCTAGCAAAGCAGCCTCGCCATTATAGCGCCTGTTTTGCCGTTGCCCTGTGAGAGTCGCCACTAGCTCCTCCTAAAAAAAAACTTAGCAAGAGTTACTGCCATTCAGGGCCACATATCTTCCACCCTGATGTTTACTTTTTCGAGATTTTTTTCCAGATTGAGTATTGAGGTTTCCTTGGATATCTGTGAGGTTCAAGATTTGATTTAGACTTTGGACGTTGGTACTTGTCCGGTGAGAGACTCTTGTGGGTCATCCTTGTGGTGTGCTTGGCATCAGAGATCTTGTGCCTCAACACCGACTTCATCATCGACATATTTGTTTGATATTGTATTCATTTGTTGTATTTGATCCGGATTGTTTGTGAATAAATTCCTAAAAGGGGGACGGGGCTTGTTCCTCGCTCAGTGTGGAGTATTGTGAAGGATCCCTTTTCCCCTCTTTCTCTCCCCTATTCTCTCTATTTTTATCTCTTGGACACGTGGTTCAAAGGAGGATCCCAATCAAGGAACGAGCCACAAGACAAGAAGAACAAGAGTGGGGATAAACCTCCAGTTTATTGAAAGAAGTTGTTCTACAAACAACTTGAAGAATATGTAGAAGAGGGAAAGTGTTTCCAATGTGGGAAGAAGGGACCTATGGCTGTAAATGCCGTGACAGACCAAACCAAGAAGCCAAGCTACCCCAAACCAATGCATTGTCTAAGGAACTTCAACATTAGGATGATACATCGCCAAAGAGAATGCAACTTTTCAAGGCTTGGGGCAAAGTGGCTAACCAACCTGTGCTTATCCATTTCGATAGTGGTGCTACCCACCACTATATTCATCCTCGAGTGGTTGAAGCTATGAACCTTCCTCCGGATAGGTTCGGAGCTCCTATTTCTATAGGTGCCGCCTTTTAGGGAATGTCAGCAGAGGTGACTCCTATTTTGGGAAAGCTTCACTTACAGATTGGAGACTATGTGGATCATGAGAACTTTGTTGTAGGCAAAGTTGGACATTGTGATGTAATCTTGGGTATGCTGTGGCATAAGAAGATAGATCTAGCCATTGATTGAGCTGGAAACAAAATTAGATTTCCTTTTAAAGGCAAGAAGGTAACTTTTGATGGGAATTCTATTTCACTTTCCTCGTACTTGATATATGTCAGAGATCCAAAGGAGTCTAAGAGTGATGAAATACTCCCGACTCTTAATCATGAAAGAAAATAAATATGAAGATTGTTTTGCAAATACTCTTCTAGGAGAACTACCTCCAAAGAGACCGGAAGATCAGCAAATTGACATCATGCTAGGAAGTTCACCTCCTCATAGATCTCCTTATCGTGTGAGTCAAGCACAACAAGAGGAGATTATGAAGCTCAAGCACAACAAGAGGAGATTATGAAGCAAGTGAGCGAGCTTTTGGAAAAGGGTATGATTAGACCTAGCTCATCACCTTTTCGCTCCATGGTCTTATTTGTTCGGAAAAAGGATGGTTCTTGTCGTATGTGTATTGATTATAGGGCTCTTAACAGGATCACCATGAAGGACAGGTTTCCTGTTCCTAGGATTGAAGATATCCTAGATAGATTGGATGGAGCCACTTTCTTTAGCAGGATTGACTTGAAGAGTGGTTACCATCAAGTAAGGATTGTTCTAGAAGACATTCACAAGAGAGCATTTAGGACTACTTTTGGACTCTGAGTATTTGGTGATGCCTTTTGGTATTACCAATGTCCTGGCTACTTCCAACCGAATGATGGAAAGAATGTTTCAACCACAGAGAAAGTTTGTAGCTACTTTGTTTGATGACATTATTGTGCATTCAAAGAATGGGAAAGAGCATCAAAAGCATTTGGATATGGTATTTCAGGAATTGTGGAAGCACAAGTTATATGTGAACGGCAAGAAGAGTGAGTTCTTTTTGTCAGAGATTCACTACTTGGGCCACATAGTGTCCAAGGAAGGGGTCAGGATGGATCCTAACAAGGTCAAGGCTATTATGGAATGGCTAGAGTTGACTAGCGTGCATGCAGTTCGAAGTTTCCTTGGCTTATGCTCTTACTACAGAAAGTTCATCAAGTGGTTTGCCGTGGTAGCTAGTCCACTGCATGATTTGACAGTGGGCCAAAGTTGAAAAAGAATTCTTGAAGCATTAAAATTCTATGCTAGCAAAGGGCCAATGTTGATTATTCCAAACTTATCAAAGCCTTTTATGATAGAGTGTGATGCTTCAAGAGATTGCATTGGAGCTATCTTGAACCAAGAGGGCCATGCCGTGGCCTATGAGAGTCGAAGACTTCAAGGAGCTGAAAGAAACGCACCCACCTATGAGAAAGAGTTGATGGCTATCATCCATGCCTTAAAGATTTGGAAACACGATCTTATGGGTGTCGAGTTTATTATCAAAACGGATCATCAAAGCCTTAAGTATTTCATGTCTCAACCTAAGATAACCGAAAAGCATATTAGATTGGCCCAATTTCATTTTCAGATTATGCAGACAACGAAGTAGCAAATGCCCTACCTTGGAGACCCATGACTCATGCAGTTTCTATGGGATATCGTATGGACTTTACTACAATGAAAGATCTTTATGGTACAGATGAGGATTTCAGGGACATTTGGAACAAACTACAGAATGGAGACTTGGTGACCTCTTATGTCATCAAGGAAGGGTTCCTTATGATGCAAATCCGTTTGTGTGACTAAGGACTTAGGGCCAAAAGTAATGGAGAAATGCCATGCTCCACCATACATGGGGCATAGATGTATCCTAACAACAACTCAGGCTTTGGAGAGTTATTTTTATTGGCCTAGCATGAGAAGGGATATTGAGCAATATGTTCGAGAATGTTTGGTTTGTCAGAAGGTCATGTTTGATCGACAAAAACCCGCAGGATTATTGCAACCTTTGCCGATTCCCAATGTTCCATGGGAAAGTATTGCTATGGACTTTATCTTTGGATTGCCAAAGTCAGGATTCGGAAATGATGGAATATAGACTATTATTGATAGATTCATTAAGCAAGCCCACTTTATTCCCATGAAGAAGACTAGAGCATATGGCGAGATTGTGTATTCAATAGATTTTCAAGCACCATGGATTACCTAAGTCCATTGTAGGGGATAGAGATCCTTGACTAGTTTCTTTTGGAGAGCTCTTTTTGATAACATGGGGACAAAGCTGAATTTGTCTTCGGCTTATCATCCTTAGAGAGATGGACAAAGTGAGATAGCAAACCTCACTATATTGGATATGTTAAAGTCTCAAAGCGAAGGACCAATGGGAGAAGTATTTGCCTTTGGTAGAGTTTGCTTACAACAACACTGTTCACTCCTTGACAGGCAAAGCTTCTTTTGAGATTATTTATGGCAAACCATTGTTGTTGCCCATTCTAAAGACCAAGGAAGAGATCTTCCACGCGGACAAGTTTGTTCGAGATTTGGATACAGCCTTTGCGCAGGCTTGAAGAGCTATTGAGACATCTCAAGCCAAGCAAAAGAAAGGTGCATACAAACATAGAAGGAAGGTCACCTTTGAAGAAGGGGATTAGGTCTTATTGAGATTTGGAAAGCTAGACTTAGAAAGTCTGAAGCTAAGGAGCACAAGGAACCCAAGTTTGCTCGTAGATATTATGGACCTTTTTAGATTACCGAGAAGATCAATGATGTATGCTATCGATTGGACCTTCCAGATCATTGGAGGATACACAATGCCTTCCATGTAAGCCTATTGAAGCCATATACAGGACTGCCCCTAGAGGAGCCTGTTTCGGAGGATCCACCAAAGGTGGAAGAACTCTTGCAGTTGGAACAGATTGTATTTCATTCGGGAGAAAAAGAGAAAAGACAGTGGTCAGGAAATTCCTCTTGAAATTTAAGAATTAGTTGCCTATGGATGCGAAATGGATACTAGAAGAGTACTTCAAGGACTATTCAGATATACTTCGAGCTTATGAGGAAGCGGTTTGAAGTACAGGCTTAGACGTCTTGTGAACTAGACAGATTTAAGAGGGAGGGATTGTACCTCTAGCCCTGTATAAATTCATATTGCAATGGAATTGATCAATATCTTGTTTATATAATGGTTAATTACACATGCTCTAGTTTTGGGTGGCAACGATGCCCGGAAGTCCCAAAGAGCAAGATAGGCAATGATGCGAGATGACCCATTGGGTGGCAACGATGCCAGATATTTTGGACTTCGCAATCGGGCGGTCATTGTGACCAGATGGCAGTTTTGGATTTCGTAGTTGGGCGGTCATTGCGACGAGATGGCCCATAACACTGCATTGGATTTCATAGTCGGGCGGTCAATACAATCATGGTCAAGCAATCAATACGACTAGATGACCCAGATGACTATTGATGAATTCTCAGGCAATCCAAGTGACCAGATGGCCTTGAGCGATAGTCTGAGCGGTTTTCCTTGGGAGCTAGATAGCTCAGCATAGTTTTCGATGAAACCAGACAGGACAATCCATGAACATGAGGATCATTGCTTGTGCATTGCATACTGATGTATGTTTGAATTTCTTTGACTTTGTGTGCTGTTTTTGATGTGGACAATGCTTGGATTTATGGCATGTGATAGTCCACTAGGCTCCTGATTACCTAGCTAGTATCTGGAGTACCTAGTAGACGTGAATGATGCATACTTGTTTGTTGACTAGCTTGTGTCTAGTTTTTACAGAAGGTAAGTATGCATTTATTATATCTAACACATGTGACAGGCTATGTGTTAGAATTTATGCATCTCTGTGTAATTGGGTTGTACCATTTATTAGACATTTATTGTATTTTCTCCTCATTTATGGGTCGTGGACAATTGGCCTGTCCCTAGAGGCAGTCAGCCAGTTCACTCATGCACTATATAAAGGAGGCCTCCCATTTCTCACTTATCCATCCAATCATAGTTGCCAGACGTTTTTAAAACGGGAAGTATTATACGAGTTTTATACTTTTAAAAACGTTTTTTTATTTTTGGGAAAGTTTTTAAAATAAGTTTTTTATTCATTAATTTTTTCAGCTATAATTATGGCATGTATATATAGTTTTTAACCCTAGGAACCACAGATTTTATGTATAAAAGTTACTTGTGCATAAAAACTCAAGAGTGAACAATTTGAAGCTATGGTTATCATAATTCATTAAATCATAATGATAATACATTCACATGGCCCCAGGCGGCGGCAATGCCAACTTTAATATTGATTTATCAATGACCATTCAACATTGAGCATCCTTGTTTTTTTAAAAATGCGTCCAAAAAAAAATGTTAAAAATATTTTTTTAATTTTTAAAATTTTTTAAATAAAAAAACTGCCATAAAAAAAGCGCGTCCCAAAAATTGGGACGTTTTGAAACGTACACGTTTTTTATTTTTTCAAAAAAACGCTTTTTTTTGCAACTATGCATCCAATCCCTTGCACAAGTTCAAAATTCTCTTGCTGGCCAATTGCCATTGTAAAGCTTCAAGCTAATATAAAAGGTGATCTTGTCCACAAGCTCTCTCTACTCTCTCTTGTCTTGTTTATGCTTCCACCTGTGCATCACTCGCTTAGGTTCAGGCTGATCCATCTTCTGCAAATCTGCCCGCCTTCTCATCTGTACCTTGCGTTTTCTGCCCTAGCTCCTCCTGGCTGCAGATCAGTCCTGAATAGTGGCTGCGTTTTCATACATTGCTGCGTTTTCTAGTCCAGCCAGCCCTTCCCTTACTGCCGGCCAGTTTGGTGGCTGTGTTTTCTCCTACAGAGGCAAGCCAGCCAGGTACTTGGCTGCGTTTTCTTCTATAGAGGCAAGCGTTGGAGTTTTGGCTGCAAATTCTGCTCCGGCACCAGTTGTTGGTGAGTTCTCTTGCATGTGGAGTTGCCAGACAAGTGGTTGTACATTTCCTTCTTCCTCCACGAGTCCCTACCCTTCCGGTAGGAGGTTCCAAGTTGTTTCTTGGACTGTTTTGCTGCTGTCCAGCCTCCTTCTCTCTCAGGTTTGAGAGGGGGCTGATTGGTTCTAGAGCCTCGCTTCGTTGGAAAGCACTTGAGAGAAGTGTTTGAGGGCTGAGATCTGTGTTTCTTGTTGCTGTGGATATGGCTCCCCCCTGTACGAACAAGGATGACAAGTTGAAAGGACCCAACTATGCCCATTTGAAGCTTCAAATGCGGATTTGGTTCATCCACAAGGGTTTGTGGGATATTGTTCAGGGCATTGAAAGGAAGCCCGGGCGTCCTCAAAACTCTAGGAGGTGGACTCAGGATCAGGAGGATGAATTTGTTGCGGAAATACAAGATTGGGAGAATCGGGTCTCGAAGGCGCATTCAGTGCTTGTGTGGACCATCATAGAGGAGGTCTCACCGGCCGTGGCAAACTCTCACCAGTGCTCATCAGGTATGGTCTAAATTGGAGGATCTCTTTGCTCGAGATTCTTCGATGCGGGCAGTTACCTTGCAAGGGCAGCTCTACGGTTTGTTATTCTCTGAAGGCAGTTCCATGGAGTCGTTCCTTATGAAGGCCAAGGTTATCCATGACCAGTAACTGGCTATGGGTGGTGCTTTGATTTGATTTCTTGATCTTTGCGGTGCCAGGTCATCATCTATTCTTGGAGTCCACTGCACACTTGTGTGGGAATTCGTGGCCAAGCAAAGTTCCTTGCTGTTCGTGGTGGCATTTTGTTTCAAGGAAACAGGTTGGTGGGTGCTCTCTCCGAGGTGATTCCAGTATTTGCGGTGCAGGAGGGTCCATGGTTGCATCTTCATCGGCTTATCTTCTTTCGACTCTTGCACACTATGAGCTACAGAGGGGGTGTTAGAATTTATGCATCTCAGTGTAATTGGGTCGTACCATTTATTGGACATTTATTGTATTTTCTCCTTCATTTATGTGTCGTGGACAGTCAGCCTGTCTCTAGAGGCAGTCGGCCAGTTCACTCATGCACTATGCTTTGAAAAGCCGTGGATTGTTCGTGAATAAATTCCTGAAAGGGGGTGTGGCTTGTTTCATGCTCAGTGTGGTGTACTGTGAAAGGTCCCTTTTCCCCTCTTTCTCTCCCGTTTTGTCGACACCAACGGGTTTATTGTTGCTTTGTGGATTTCCGCAAAGCATTTGGTATAGTGCCTCGAGCCATACTACTCGAGACTCCAAGATTTAGGGGTGCCATTAGACATGATTTGGGGGATCATGGCATTATACGAGTCGGTCATAGGGCGGGTGAGATGCCGAGGAGGATTATCAGAGGAGATCTCCAATACCATTGGAGTGAAGCAAGGATGCCCACTGTCCCCCACTCTCTTTGGCCTCTACATCGACGAGATTTCAGTAGTCATTGATAGAGGAGGGACAGGAGGCGTATCACTAGCAGGCATCCTTGTTTCCATACTACTTTATGCTGATGACATTTTACTTATTGCAGACTCTCTAGAGGCATCTTGACACGTTACAAGACTTTTGTGCACAGCAGGATCTGATAGTAAACCTTGGGAAAACCAAGGTTATGGTCTTCAACACATCCCCTCTTTTCACATCTCGACTGAGTTTCACCTACATGGGCAGCCCAATGGAGATTGCATACTCATATGTGTACTTGGAGTCAACCTTTTACAGGACCGGTCTTCTCGATGCACCATGCTGTAGAGGCTAGACTGATACGAGGGTATGCTTCTCTTGCTTTCATGGAGAGACTGTGCTTCCAGGCCCACTTCCAGGAGCCGAGGACCAAGATGTGGCTATTTGATACCTTGGTCACTCCGGCATTGATGTATGGAGCACCCTTTTGGGCACCTAATCTTATAGTGGCCAAATGGCGGAGGATAGAGAGGCCTCAGGTCATGATGCTCTCCCATATGATACGTAGCAAACCATCGGTCCCACATGATATTATCCTGCCAGAGTTTGCTGCAGCACCCATTGTAGTAGAGGCACTCTTCCAGATAGTCACATACATTCACAGGATCAGTGCCATGCCCCCCTGGAGACTCCCGAGGCTCGCCCTATAGTCCTCCTAGTAGCTAGTAGCAAATGGGCACGAGTCATGGTATAGCCAAGTATGCACCTGGTTCATGAGGCAGATGGATCACCTCCCCCTACTCCAGTATGACCCAGACTCTCCATTCACCAGGCTCTTTCAGGATGACAGGAACCAGGTGATGAGATATGATTTATTGGGACTATACATATAGGATACGTGGACCACAACACATGGGCCACTCTCACACAAACGGCAATACTAAAAGGATACTTTCATGAGGCATACAGAGGATGGTTTCATACTGAGGGCCAGATATCTTGACATATACATGTTACAAACCATGTGCATTGTAGTGGGCTAGTTGCGGGTGTCATTGCACGGTCCGAGGATAGAGATAGAGAGAGCCATGCACATACCTCGTGAGGAGGGGATATGCACTATGTGCCAGTAGGAGGTCGACTCAGAGGAGCACTTCCATAGTCACAAGGGACGGGGGACGGGTGACGGGTGACGGGGACGGGGATGGGACGGGGGACGGCCATAAGTAGGGAACGGGGACGGGGGAGGGAACGGCACTCAGAAAATATTTTTTTTAAAAATTTTTCTACTCTACACTTATTCTACTTTGGAAGTACATCAAAATGAGCACAAATTTACACTAAAATGGTAAGCTTTTGAGTCATATTAATAATTAAGTAGATACAAAATGAGTCATGACTCAAGAGTCAGGAGTCAGGACTAAGCCTTAAGGAGGCAGAATACATGGACGGACTCAAATGGGTCAATGACAAAAAAGTGCTGAAGACTAGAGGCTAGAGGCTAGAGCTAAGTAGTAAGGCCCATGAATCATGATCCATGAATGATCATCCACATGAAGTGCTCGCCTCATGGTCATGGGTAGCTTGTGCCAAAGAAGCATCAAGCTCATCCTCAGTCTCATCCTCACTGGCATGTTGCTCCTGCACCTCATTCTCTTGTTGCTCTTCTTGTTGACTCATCTCCCACTCGATGAAGGAATCTGCCTTCTTGGTCACGTTCTTGCAAAGCATTCGCAAGTTCGCGCTGACAAAGACAAGGTCATTGGCACGCTCTACCCCGAGTCGGTTCCTCTTCCTAGAGGCAATGTGGCTATAGGTACTCCAAAGTTGCTCCAAGCAAGAGGAGCTGACGGCCTGGCTAAGTATGCGGATGGCAAGCTGCTGCAGCTCCGGTCCATCTGAACCAAAGTCCTCCCACCATAGAGCAACACCAACTTTGGAGCGGTCAACCTGTGCATCATGACAGCCATAGGAGCCATGAAATGACCTGTACATCGAAAGCTGGTCCCTGATCTTGCGCCTAACCGATGCATCAGGCACAAGACGATCCAAGATGATCCTCCATCCAGCACTCACCTCCCGGTCGCTCTCCTGCTTGTTGCCTTGGAATTCTGGGTCCACCACATAAGCTGCTGCATGCAATGGAGAGTAGTAGGAATTCCATCTTAGGCATGGATCTCCTCGTATCTGTCTTCGTTAGGCACGAAGTCTTTCAACTTCTCTATCATGCTATCCATGGCCTCGTAGACCTTGCCTATGCATGGTTGCATAACGTCTACAATCCTCAATAGGTGGACTATGGGCCTCACCATAGCATCTGTGGTCTTCACACGCTCCCACCAAGAGGCGTCATCCGCTCGTAGCCTACACTCTTGGCCAGTGTTTGTATGGGACTCTTGCATGGCGACAAACTCGTCGCTAAGGAAAAGCCCCCTCAAAGCACCGCTACAATCCTTCAACCGGCCCAACATGAGAAAGTTGTAGGCAAACCGGGTGTCGGAATATTTGAGGAGAGAGAGACAGGACCTCTTGTTGAACTCATGCCGAAGTCTTTGGTGGTTGAGGACAAAGGAGACCATGGTGTTGGTCTCCTCAATGAGCGGGCTAATCCATGGTAATGCCCCGATGTCCTTGAGGAGGTTGTTTAGGCAATGAGCCATACAAAAGGACACCGTGACATGTCCATACCTACCTTGGAGAATAGCTCCCGCCGCCCTATTGGAAGGCTCCCCATCCGCAACAAAGCCCACTACATGCTCGGGGCCAACGATCTCCATGGTGGTAGCCCACTCCGCCGCAAGCACATCCGCGCTCTTCCCAGTGCTGGATGCATCATGAGATGAGATGAAGTACATCTCTCCGTGGGAATATGCAACCATGCCGTGAATACTTCTCTTGCGGGTGTCACTCCATCCATCCACAATGAGGGAGACTCCGTTCCTTTCCCATTGCCGCTTTGTGTTGTCGGCCGCTTGCTCTACAATGCGCTTCTTCTTCTCGAGTAATGTATTGCGCAAGCTCTCGGATGAGGGGGGCATATAGGTTGAGCCATACTCCCCAATCTTCTTAACCATGACCTTGAAGTATTCCGACCTATTCAAGAAAGTAATTTACTAATGAGAAGGGGACTAGGATGATGAAAACATGAATGATGAATTGGCAATGATCGATTGCACTTACCTAGCCGCTTGAAAGGCAATGTGGTCGTGGAAGAAGAAGTGGGCCACCGCCATATCCACCTCCTCCTTCAACTCGGGGTTCCAATTCTCCCCAAGTGTAGATTGTTGCCGTGGGCCACGTAATGATTGAGAGGCGGTGGAGATGGAGGGTGACGGTGTCGTGGATGGAGTAACATTCCGACTTGATGGTGAAGGTGATGGTGTGCATGATCCCGATCCACCACATGACTCCATTGTAGAGGCTTGAGTTCCTCTCCCCATCGTCGCCGGATCCACGGCCACTCGTGGTGTCCTTCTTGTCGCTTCGACCGCTTCGTAGACGCTAAGCTTGTCAAGAAGTTCCCGTCTCTTCTCGGGCGTGACATTCGTGCAAAACCTCACCTCATGCCCACTCTCATGCAAGAGGTGGGCTCGCACTTTGTCGGCGCCACCCGTTCGCCGTTACGGGCAAAGCTTGCATACCCATGGCCGAGAACCGCCTCCATGAACGGATGTGGTGTAGTTAACCTCCTCCCACCATGTCCATCCCGTTGTCCTTCTACGAGAAGCCCCGGCACGTGAGGAGGATGCCATGGTTGAAGATGGCTTGACTCTTGAGCCTTGAGGAATGAGAGAGAAAGAAAGAAAGAAAGAAAGATATATTAACGTCTACAAGAGGCCAAAGTCGGCCTATGAGACAAAAAATAATACAATTGTGTTCTTCCGGTCATCGGAAGAAAAGAAACAAAAGAAAAAGTGTGCATGTGTGTGGATACAACTGTGAATCATCATGGATCGGTGGAGCCCATATACAAATAATATAAGGGGGGTGGGGATGTGGATGGAGTGCTAATGCAAGATGCATATTTTTGGTAAAATGGATTCCTTGAATTTCTAGAATTTTTAGAAATTTTTTCTAAAATTTTAGGAGTTTTTTGAGCATTTTTATGATTAAAAATGTATTTTTTATACATTTTTGCGGGTTTTTTCCGCGGGTATGCGATCAAATTTCTATCGATTTTCTGCTAAAATGCAGTAGGGGACAGCATGTTGATGCATAAGTTGCTCTCCCGTGTGCGTGGGACTCTATCCGCCTCTCAAATCTAATTTTTCTCGTCTATTTTTCTCCCGCTAGTGTAAACTCCTTTTAAAAGGGATTTTTTAGTTAAATATTAATCATAATTAATATTAATTATGATTAATTAAATCTTTAATTAAAGATTAAGGATCCTCTCTATTAATAGAGGATAGAGGGGAGAGGAGGAAAGTGTGTGGGATGGAGAAGGAGAGGAGAGAGGACTCTCTCTTCGTCTCTCATGTCGGCGCACAGGCGGAGGGGAGGGGGGTTGCGCAGCAGCCCAAGCATGCTATGCAGATCTATGTCTAACTCCATCCAGTGCCATAAGAGGGATATAAGATATCATACATCGCCGATGCTGAGGCTGTGAATGGCATGAACATGTACCCTGAGTCTGAATGAAAGCGAGCTAGCCTCTCCTGTGTCTCCATCTGGTGTCTCATTCGGATAGCTGCTATCTCTCGGTGACGGAGTCGGGGTGCTCTATGCCCAGTCTGTCTAGGTCTCCTCCTGGCTCTCAATTCCTCTGCTCTCTGTGCGGTCACCCCACGTGGTACATCAGCTGGCACTGGCATAGCTCTCTGGAAGAAATCTGTGAGCTGGGACTGTCTCCCACCCCTAGTAGGAGCGGGTGTCTGGAGGAGTCTCTCTCGAGAACTATGAAGCTCTAGTAGTAGTCTGCCAAGCTGTCGTTGGTCCGAGGCCTCCATCAACTGATGTAGTGAAGAGTGCTCCTCAAACAATCCTGCATATCTATCTCTGACCCCCTGGTGGGCTCTACATCTACATACAAAGTGATCCTCAGTCTCCACCTCCTCGCGGCACAATCTGCATATCCGCTCAGCTCTAGGAACTCGTGTCGCTCTCCCAGCCTCTATCTCTAGCTGATGTGATGAGACTCGTAGCTGTCCAATAGCAACGCGAGAGCTGTGTGGCATGTATACATCCATGTACCGCAGTCGATGTATAAACCCATCCCCTGAGATGCTCATAAAGTGGTCTTTGTAATACAGCATCTTCGGTGGTAGTGGGCTCTCTGGTGCTGTCCATGTCTCCTGTATGTAGTGCTGCCATATGTCCTGTCTCATTGTTGGGGTAAAGGCGTTATGCCCACCCTTATAGTGTGTACAAGCCCATAAGTTATAGTACATAGTACACTTAGTACATTAAAAGTACTAAGTGCACTACATGTGTGATAGGGGAGTCACACACTCATGCCTTATGAGTTGACTTATCCCCACAACTCTCTCTCTCTCTCTCTCCCTTCTCTGTGTGTGTCTCCCACATGTGAAACCCTAACTGTTTCTCCTCTTTAACTGGTATCAGAGCTAAGAGGTAAGCTCCTGAGTCCTGCCAAACTGCCTCTCTATTCCTGTGTTGGACAAGCAATTGGGGGCCAACCCATCACCAGAGCTGTGCGAACTCAGGCGATAGCACCACTGAAGCGAAAGCAGCGCCATAGGCAAGAAGCGATGAGCATCAAGTAGTCAATGGTGCGGTGAGCGTGGAAGGTCGCAGGCAGGCGTGTAACGAAGGGGTGTCAGCGCTGAACGTTAGACGGCGTAGAGCTACCGGTCGGAGGCGCCGTCAACGAGCGAACACGTACGAAGGCAAAACGCGTTGGTCGTCGGCTGGCGGGCGGACCTTTACGCGTGGTCGCTTAAACTCTGCCGTGGCCGTTTTTCGCCACACTCCAAACTTGTCAAGCCTCACCTGTGTTCCGCGAGCTACGCGTGTTACGGGACAGTCGTGAGGCGTTGCTGCAGTCCCGCCACTGTTGCCACACCGCACTTCATCACTGCGAGAGAAGCCATAGCTTGTCCGTCTGGTCCTTCGCCTGCCCAAACTGGTCCTTCGCCTGCCCAAACACAGCCACGTATGTGACCAGCCCAAGCCCCACTACAGAATCAACATCACAACAGCAGCAAAAATCATCAAAATTCAGCCTGCAAATTGAAGAAAAATCAGAAATTACAAGGTATTTTCCTCAATTTTTTTTGGGGATTTGCAATTGAGCAAGTACAATCAACAATTGAGCAGATACAGGTGTCGAATTGCTCAATTTTGAGCAAAATTGGCAAAATTGGGTGACATTGGTCACAATCAGGATCAATTTGCAGGAAATTGGTCACAATCAGGATCAATTTGCAGGAAATTGAATGTCGAAATTTGGGGCTTTTGATGTAATTGTGCAATTAAGCACTCATACATGCTGTATGATGTGAAAAGTCGCACATTTGGGCAAAATTGCAGCAAATTGCAGTGCAAATCAAGGGGCTTTTGTGCCGATTTGGTTGATTTGCATGCAGGCGATCGCATTTGATGCTGTGGATAATGTGTTGATGCCTTACAAGCACTCAATGTGCCTGTGAATCAAGGGGCTTTCATGTATTTGATGTATATGTGGCCAGGGAAAAGCACTATGAAGACTCTGGATGCCTTCGTGTGTGTCAATGTACCATGTATGATCAGCAATTGATCTTAAATCAAGGGGCTTTTCAAGTTTTCATGCTTGTTAAGCTTGGCAAAGCAGCAGTGAAGACTCTTACGCCTTGAACCCTCAGAAATCCACTTGCAGTCAAGGGGCTTTTGCCCAATTTCTGTCCGGGACAGTTGTATGCAGTGGTGGGGACACTCAAGGCCTGAATTTCACTCACTTGGACAGCTAGGAGAGCATTAATTGCTACTGTACCTGCTGGTACAGTTTTGGTACAGATTTGTACAACTTTTGGCATGGCTGTACAGTGATTTGAGTGTGATTAGGGTTCATTTTCAGCTGCTGTACCTGCCGGTACAGATTTGGTACATCATTGGCAAGCATTTGGTACTGTTGTACAGTGCTTTGGAAGGGCAACAGAGCACATTTATGGTGCTGTCATAAACCTGCAGCAACCAGATTTTGGTGATTTCATCACCTTAAGTGGGAGGAAAGTCGAATTCTTGCTTCCGCAGTGGGAGTCAAAGCTTGGGAGAACATTTGTGAGCACTTTGTGTGCTTTGGGTGCAGTGTTTGCACATCTTGGGTGCAGTGTTTGCACATTTGCAGGGAGTCAGGCATTAAAGGTTGCATATTGCTATGGCAACCACAGGTGAGAGCTCTTCATTGCTTCACATCAAGAAGCTTGAAGGCTCGCATAATTATGATATTTGGCAAACCCAGTGCTACAATGTGTTGCTCCAGAAAAAGCAGCACAAGCCTATCAAAGAAAGGGGTGTGATGCCCGCTTCTCTTACTGCTGAAGAGTGGGAAGATATGGATGAGCTGGCAAGATCTACTATCATGTTGTCTGTGTCAGACTCATTACTTTTCAGCATTCGTGAAGAGAAGACAGCTTGGGGAATGTGGCAGAGATTGCAGGACTTGTATGCCCAACAAAGTGCCTCAAGCAAAGTGTATTGGTTGAAGAAACTCATAGGTCTTCAGATGAAGGAAGGGGCGTCTATGACAGCCCATCTAAATGAGTTTAATGGTATTGTCAGCCAGGTCATTAATCAAAAGTTGGCAATGGACGATGAGTTCAAAGCCACTTTTCTGTTATGCACTCTGCCAGAGAGTTGGGATACATTCAGGACAGCCACTAGCAATTCGCATGCTATGCTGTCATATGCAGATGTTGAGGGTGCTCTTCTTCAAGAAGAGATGAACAGGAAAAACAACTCTGTTGGAAAGTCCAATGCAATGAATGCACGTGGGAGATCCCAGCAAAGGGGGAAAAGCCAAGAAAGGGGAAGGAGCAAGTCTCGCTCCAAAAAGGATTTGGAATGCCATTATTGTGGCAAGAAGGGACACATTAAAAAGCAATGCTACAAATGGAAAAATGATCAAAAAGAAAAGGGAAAAGGCAAAGACAAAGAGAAAGATGAAGCCAAAGATGTAAAGCCAAAGGGCAAAAGTGGAGTCAAGATTGAAGAAATCAATGTGTCACATGCAGGTGGCAGTGAGGATGAGGTCCTCTTTACGTCTTCACTTGATGCCCATTCACTTCTTACAGGTGGTCATGGTATGCACTCATGGATCATTGATTCAGGTGCCTCCTTTCATGTCACAGGTTGCAGAGACTTGTTTGTCAGGTATACTGCTGGCAATGAAGGAGTGGTTTATTTGGGTGATAACCATGCATGCAAGATTCTTGGCAGAGGTGATGTGAGGCTTGTGTTTTCAGATGGCTCACAGCTTATGCTCCATGATGTCAGGCATGTGCCTGAGATCAAGAAGAATCTGCTTTCTACTGGACAGCTTGATGATGCTGATTATGTTACCACATTTGGTAGTGGAAAGTGGAAGATTAGTAAGGGCTCACTGGTTGTTGCCAGAGGCTCTAAGGTGGACACTCTTTATTTCATGCATGCAGGTGTTTGTCACCATGCTAATGTAAATGCAACCGAGCTGCCGGAAATCTCTATGTGGCATAGCCGGTTGGGACACATGAGTGTCAAAGGAATGGAACAATTGTCTCGTTTGGGTTACTTGCCTTCTCTAAAGTTTTCAAGTTTTCAGTTTTGTGAGCATTGTATATATGGTAGGCAACTACAGTGCCCCCACAAGAAAGCTCTTGGACAGAAAGATGCTCAGTTAGAGCTTGTGCATACAGATGTATGTGAGATGCCTCAGCTTTCTTTGGGAGGGGCAAAATATTTTGTGTCTTTTATAGATGATGCCACACGCAAGGTGTGGGTCTATCCTCTTCGTTTGAAGAGTGATACATTCTCAGTGTTTCAGAAGTTTGTTGCTCATGTTGAGAATCAAATTGGCAAAACACTGAAGGCTTTGCGTTCCGACAATGGTGGAGAGTATATGTCCAAACAGTTTCAGGACTTTTGTGACGCTAAAGGCATCAAGAGGGAGCTCTCTACTCCTTATGATCCTCCACAAAACGGGACAGCAGAGAGGATGTACAGGACCATTCAGGAGAAGGTCCGTTCTATGTTGTCACATGCTGCATTACCTCATGGTTTTTGGGCTGAAGCTGTTATGACAGCCGTTCACCTTATAAACAGGTCACCTAACACGAGGCTTGGTGGGAAAGTGCCAGAAGAAGTATGGACAGGGAAGCCTCCGTCATACAAGCACTTGAGAGTGTTTGGTTGCGTTGCGTACGTGCACATACGCAGGGAAATGCGCACCAAACTTGATCCTAAGTCTCACAAATGCATATTCCTAGGATATGGTGACAGAGGTGAAATGGGGTATAGACTTTGGGATCCCGTGAATAGAAAGATCATACGCAGCAATGATGTCATTTTTGATGAAACATGCATGTATAAGGAGCCTGCAAGGCAACAGGAGCCTGGCAGAGTCATCTTTGATGATGATGGACATCATGGACAACAACAAAGGGCTGTAAATCAGCCATTACAGCAGGAAAACCAGCCCTTAAATGGTGCTGAAAATGGTCCAAATGGACAGCCAGAGATGGCAGAAGATATCCCTATGGATATACCACAGTTAGAGGAGATACCAGGCATGATATTTCAGCCTTATGGCATGGAACAGGAGCCACCAATGGGTGATATGCAGGCTGGACAGCAACCTGCAAATGATGGTCATTGGGTACGGAGGTCCACAAGACCCTCCAGAGCCCCTGACAGGTTTGTTCCAGGGGTTGACTACTTGATGCTCACTGACTGTGGGGAGCCCTCATGTTATAAAGAGGCTTTACAGAGGGCAGACAAAGCTCTATGGGAGCGTGCCATGAAGTCAGAGATGGATTCTCTGCATAAAAATGAAACATGGAAGTTGGTGCATTTGCCTGCAGGCAAGAAAGTTTTGCCATGCAAGTGGGTATACAGGCTCAAAGTTGCACCAGATGCAAAGCCAAGATACAAAGCCAGGTTAGTGGCTAAGGACTTCAAGCAGGAATATGGTGTGGACTTTGAGGAGATCTTCTCTCCAGTGGTCAAAATGACCACACTTAGAGCTGTGTTAGCTTTGGTTGCACATGATGATCTGGACTTGATTCAGATAGATGTGAAGACTGCTTTTCTTCACGGTGATCTCCATGAGGAGATATATATGCAGCAGCCAGAGGGTTATGCAGTGAGTGGAAAGGAGAAGCTTGTATGCAAGCTGAAAAAGAGTCTTTATGGGCTCAAACAGGCACCAAGAGAATGGTATCATAAATTTGATACATTCATGAAATCTCAGAAATTCAGGAGAAGTGACATAGATCACTGCTTGTACACCAAGAAAGCTTTGGATGGCAGTCTATTGATCCTCATCTTGTATGTTGATGATATGTTGATTGCCGGGAAATCTCGTAAGGAGATGGATACCTTGAAGCAGAGGCTGCATCAAACCTTTGATATGAAGGATTTGGGTGATGCAAACCACATTTTGGGTATGCGGATACTTCGGGACAGAAATCAGCATGTGTTGTATTTGTCTCAGAAGGAATACATTGGCAAAGTTTTGCAGAGGTTCAATATGGACGGGGGGAAGAAGACTAGTACTCCTTTGCCTCCATATGTGAAACTCAGTGCTATGGACAGCCCACAGTCAGATAGAGACAGGGCTGATATGGCCAAGATTCCGTATGCTTCAGCTTGTGGCAGTCTCATGTAATGCCATGGTTGCTACTAGGCCGGACATTGCATTTGCAGTGGGAGTAGTTTCTAGATACATGGCCAACCCTGGCAAGAAGCATTGGGAAGCAGTGAAAGGTGTCATGAGATACCTGAAGGGCACACAGGATATGTGCATATGCTTTGGCAAACAGGATGCATTAGTGCATGGTTACACGGATTCGGATTATGCCGGTCATCCAGATAACCGGAAGTCTACTACCGGTTATGTGTTTACATTCACAGGAGGTGCTGTGTCATGGATATCCAGGATGCAGAAGTGCACTGCCTTATCTACTACAGAGGCCGAGTATATTGCAGCCACAGAGGCTTGCAAGGAGGCATTATGGCTATCTCGGTTAGTGGTTGATTTGGGCTATACAGGGGATATTCCATTGTTGCATTGTGACAGTCAGAGTGCCATTCAGTTGGCAAAGAACCCTGTTTTTCATGCAAAGACGAAGCATGTGGATGTGAAGTATCACTTCATCAGAGAGGTGATAGAGAACAAGCAAATTCAACTTGTTAAGATTCATACAGATGACAACCCGGCTGATCTGTTGACAAAGAGTTTGCCTCCGGAGCGGTTTGCTCATTGCAGACACTTGATGGGCATTGGATGAGGCCAGTTTCAGCCTTGATATGGCCTTGTATATTATCATGTACATGCTGATTTTTTCTTTTCCTTTACTTAAGGGCACTTTGCCTTTAAGTGGGAGGTTGTTGGGGTAAAGGCGTTATGCCCACCCTTATAGTGTGTACAAGCCCATAAGTTATAGTACATAGTACACTTAGTACATTAAAAGTACTAAGTGCACTATGTGTACTAGTGCAATATACATGTCACACACTCATGCCTTATGAGTTGACTTATCCCCACAACTCTCTCTCTCTCTCTCTCTCCCTTCTCTGTGTGTGTCTCCCACATGTGAAACCCTAACTGTTTCTCCTCTTTACTCATCACTCTGTTCCTCTCAATGAGAGAGAGGTAACCCCGTGGAGCAGACTGATCATACTGAAAAGGTGGCAACCGCTCAATGTCTATACCATGATGTGAGAACCATTGTAGCATCTGTGCATACTAGGATCCAGTGTGTCCAGCCTCGGCCTGTCTGGATGCCTCAAAAGCTCGGCGGGATAATCTCTCCATGGGCATCTCCCTCATCCTGTATATAAAGGAGATCGTATGGAACAATGCCTCCACTGCCATAGGTGGTGCAGCAAACTCAGCTCGAACAATGTCGTGCGGGATGGATGGTTTGCTGCGTATCATCCTTGAGAGCATCAAGATCTGTGGTCTCTCCAGCTGTACCCATGTGGAGGCTGCAAGCCCTGGTGCCCAAACCGCTACTGCATACATCAAGGCTGGTGTCACTAATGTATCAAAGAGCCACCCCTTCGTGCGGGGTTCTTGAAAATGTGCGTGATGACACTGACGCTCAAGGCCAGCAAGAGCTGCATACCCCCGGGTCACTCTGTCTTGAACTGCCTGAGCCATGGAGAAGCGTCCAGCTGAGCTAGTAAATGTGATGCCAAGGTAAACATAAGAGCTCACCACCTCGACCCGCCCTCCTGCTAATGTGAGAGTAGTGTGGCTCCTGACTGCGGGTGAAGTGTGGAAGATCATAACCTTGGTTTTCCCAAGGTTCACTGTGAGCCCCTGATGTGCGCAGAAGTCATCAAGAGCCACAAGGTGTCTTTGAAGCCCAACCTGCGTGTCGGATACCAAGACGATGTCATCAGCATAAAGCATAACATGGACAATAATACCTGATAGCTCAACCCCAGAGCCTCCTCCCTGTGTGATGTAATCGACCACCTCATCAATATAGAGCCCAAAGAGCGTGGGGGAGAGCGGGCACCCCTGCTTCACACCAATGGTGCTAGCAACTGTGTCGGACAAGCCTCCTGGGCATCGGACTCTCCCAAAGACCTACTCATATAGCCCGTATATGCCCCACATCATGTCTGAAGGTATGCCTAGTGTTTGTAGTCGCTGAAAGAGGCGCTCTCTGGGCACAATATCAAATGCCTTGCGGAAATCCACAAAGCAACAATAGAGCCGTTGCCTCCGTGCCTTGGCCTGATCAATCAGGCACCTCAATGTAAAAATGTGGTCGATGGTCGAGAGAGAGAGAGAGAGAGAGCCTTGAGGAATGAGAGAGAGAGAGAGAGAAAGAAAGAAAGAAAGAAAGATATATTAACGTCTACGAGAGGCCAAAGTCGGCCTATGAGACAAAAAATAATACAACTGTGTTCTTCCGGTCATCGGAAGAAAAGAAACAAAAAAAAAAGTGTGCATGTGTCTGGATACAACCATGAATCATTATGGATCGGTGGAGCCCATATACAAACAATATAAGGGGGGTGGGGATGTGGAGCCTAGGCCCTAGAGCTTGGAACTTGGAAGTTGGAAGAGAGAAGAAGCTTGAGGCTTGAGAGTTGTGAACTTGTGTGTGCTTGTAGCCTCGTAGAGGCTTGTTCTTATATAGATAGGCAAGAGAGAGAGAGAGGAAAGCCTCAAGGGCAAGAGAGAGAGAGAGGGCCAAGCCTCAAAGAGCCAACAGCCATAAACGGCCAGAAACGGGCAGGCAAAATGGCTCTCTACCGTCCCCGCACAGCGCCGTCCCCGACCGCCGTCCCCGTCCCTGCGCTGTCCCCATCGCCGTCCCCTGTGAGAAACGTTTCGTGGGGGACGTCCGTCCGTCCCCGTCCTTGCGCCGTCCCGAATCGCCATCCCGGCGTTCCAAGCCTCCGTCCCCTCTGTCCCCTCTATGACTATGAGCACTTCATATGCAGAGGCTTCGTATATTATGAGATTCGAGGGAGGTTCCACTGTCTCTTCAAAGAGGGTTTTGGACCCTTATCCAAGATCATAGACTACCTAGATGAGCGGTGCCTGGGCCTCTTCCTACTAGAGCTTCATCGCCACAGAGACTCATTGATTAGGGAGTCCAGACCCCATGGGAGACATCCACCCTGGCCCCAAGTGACCATGACACAGTTCTTCCGACCACGAGAGGATGCCCCACCAGCCATGGATGACATTTCCCACACACTCTTGAGTGCATGACCCCCCCCCCCCCCGACCCCACTTTGGCGCGACTTTGGACCGGGCCACGGCACTGCAGCAAGCCCGATGCCCCAGCTCGCGAGCAACATAGACATCAGCCCCAGCTTGAGGAGATTTTGGAGAGGCACAGAGCCACCTTCCCACGCTCGATGGATCTGCAGAGCCTTCTATAGGTTAACCCCATGCCCGATGGATCTGCAGAGCCTTCTATAGGTTAACCCCATGCTCGATATCCTTGAGGCTTGACGGCCCCCTCCCCCTACCAGGGGGTTAGCTCCATAGGTTGTACGATGATGATGTTCCCACTTTGTATCATATGGCTCGGATTTGACATTCCACGCTCATAGCTTTAGTCTTTGTTTTCTTTTGTACCACGATGAGATTACATGGACACTGTTGTATCACTTTTGGTCTCATAGACCCATTGGGTCCATTATCAGGAGTAGACGCCCGACTGGCAGGGAGTCCACACATAGACAGATTACTGACTTCTTTAGAGGGACTACCCGGGAGGACACAGTCGATAGCCCAGCAGCAGGCACCCCGTGGGACTCTAGTTGAGAGAGCTATCCAGTTGGGCAGATCCAGACGCTCGAGGGTTCGCGGATCCTCACATCGGAGATGGTGCCTACACCAGAGGATTCAGAGCATCATTGCGAGGCATCAGGCTCGTCCGACCAGGCATCTCACTATGGCAGATATCCAGGCCATCCGGCAGAGACCCATGCTAGAGCTCCTAGGATGATTACCACTCCAGCCATATACTGTTGTACTCATTGTCACTTTTGTACTCCCCCATATTCATGTATTCATGTATCCATGTACTCATGTACCCCATTTTGACTAGTAGCATTAGCTTCCCACTCTCCCTAGTTGTTGCTTCCGGATGCTCCCTACTGATGTATTGTAGGGCTAGATACTTACCTTCAGTTCTTTCTTTTCTTTTCCAGACAGTGTATCAGATGTCACATGGTTGTAACTTTGGTCTCATAGGTCACTTTGGCCTTTTGAAGACGTTAATATAACATTTCATTTCTCTATCTTTATCTCTTGGACACGTGGTTGAATCTGTCATTGCACGCTCCGTTGGGCTTACAAATCTCCAAGGGGGAGAGAGATGAAAAATGTATAACGATGGGTATACCTTATATAGACTCCCATGATGCAACTCGGCCTGAATAGATGCTGTCAGCCAGAAGAAAAGCCTACAACGGATGTAAATTATCATAAAATGCTATGTTTTCATGCATGTGACTGTCGGGTTATTGACGTGGCACCCCTGGATGCTGGCCAACTGGATATACTGCTAATGCTTGCCGAGTGGGTGGTAGTGCTCCCTAAATGAATGCCTAATACTGCTACCTAATGTGGGGTTAGATGTGAGCTTTAGCCATGTGACGCTGTGTGCATGTGACATTAAGCAAGAGGGGATGTCATGTGCAACAATTAGTTTGGTGAATGCGGACATAATCCTATAGTCTAGGGGAAATTTTGGACCACTTTGGGCAGCCTAAGCATGTGTAAACTAGCTTGGCCAAGGGGCCAAGGGCTCCCCAACATAAACATGATAATGCCTTTTATGGGCTTGTAAAAGGCTGAACGGAGTAAGGAATCTGCCTATAAATAGGACCCCTTACTCTTCATTCAAAACATCTTCTACAAGCCTTTTTGGAGCAGCGAAGAGAGAGAAGATCAAATCAAGGAAGTAACAGATTCTGCCTTGTGACAACAGATTGCAGCATTGGAGCAGCAAGTACAGTTAGTTCTAAGCATTTGTAGCTTAACGCACATCAAAGAGCCAAGATCAAGTCCAGATCTGAATAATCATTGTAAATTATCTTGATTATTTATGCAGTTAATACATATAGTAGATCAGATCTTCTCTTCTGTCTGTGTGTATTCAATTTGTGCATCTTAATCAGTGTTAGTGTCTGTTAACTAGTTGAATAACCAGTATGCTTCTGCATGTGTGTAAAAATAAGAATGTTTCTTATGAGTAACTTTGAATACTTTTGAGGTGAGTTCACTTGCGTTGAACTCTTCCATGTGCTCTTTTTTGGATGAAGGTTACAGCTGGCAAGCTATGGCGTCAAGTTGGGGATACGTTCAAACCTCCCAAGTAATAATTTTTATTATTGGATGTATGTCTGGGAGACTGAGTTCAACTTTACCCTTTTTTTCTTGTTCATGTTGTGATGAAAAGGGTGTTGCTCTTGTTTTACAGGTCATGTACAACTGTGTCGTGGTCATTTCGTGGATTTTATGAAAAGGTAAGCATGAAATTTCTTGTAGATGATAAACATGGATCATAATTAAGAAGTGGGCACGTTTTTTGAGAGCATGCTTACTGTGTGTGTGTGTGTGTGTGTGTGCACACACACGTGCCGTGGGTTGAAGTTGATGTTTCTTTGACATCTTTGGTGCGTGTTGAATCTCATAATTCTTTGTGTATGTGGTCAGCCAATTGTGTTTAAGCTGAGCCATTGGTTTTATTTAGTCTTTTGTATGTAGGCTGAATCTCATTCATCTTCACCATGCACAAAGGGGCATCCAAGGGAGATGACACATGAAGTGGAACTCTAGTAACTAACTTAACTGAAAATGTAGCACAGCTAAGGGAGTCATGTGACTTGATCTTATCAAAAAGTTGGACTAGTTTTCTGGTTAGGGAGTTAAGGAACGAAGTACTTAATGCTCGCTGTCCTTGTATTATTTTGGCATAGTTGGCCCATTGGAGTAAAAGACCTTGTTAGGCATTGAATGAGTTCATGTTAGCAGGGGTCAAGATTGGGAGCATGTATTTTTGCTTGCTCACAAGGTCGAGAAGAGCCTCGAAGAGAGTTAACATCTTGGTCAGTGTGAAGGCTCTTGAGTGAGTGTAATATCTTGGATCACAACAGCTTTACAAGGTGGTTAATGGCTTATCATGAAGGGAATAAACTAGGATTAATCATGGAGGGTCATAGTGGATTAGAGCCATGGATTAACATAAAGATGATGACTAATGAGATATGATTAAGAACTTGATCACATTAGCATAATTAGAGCTAGATGATGATAATAGCACACGCCTATTTTCCATCAGGTCCATGCCTCTTAAATAGGCTTGTGGACACAAGGATTAGAGTGTTTAGGTGCTAAAAGTAGTCTCCTTGATTTGTGGATCTAGATACCCTTTCCTTGTCCACCAAGTCAACATTGGTGGCTAGTATTCAAGGCCCTTGTCCACTTGCATAGACGTGGATTCCTTCACCTCTTACTAGCTTTTACATTGCTTGGATTTACTCTAAGGTGCACTCTTTTTAGGCTCATTATTACACGGCTTTCATTTCTAAGGTTTTGGGCTTTACACCATGGACATTTAAATGGCTCCCCCTTACATGGGTGTCACTTGATTTTTCCCAACAATCTCCTCAAGTGATATCCATCCCTCTAGCATATATAGCTTCAATCTATTTTTGTTTTACATAGATTTTCATTATCTTAGCTTGGGTAATGCTTTACACAAGGTAGGAAGGGGGGGTGGCCTTATGGCCAATCATCATGAGCTAGGTCAGCCTCTTCTGGTGAGCTAGAGGCCTTCTCCATTTTCTCTTCTTCATGTGCAAAGCTGGCATGAGTTTGTTCTTTTTTTTTGAAGTAGCAATCCTTCTCCAATTGATTGGTCGTGTCTCAATAGTTGCACTCATTTTACCCTCTGCTTTTGTTGATGGCCCTTGTAGGAACCTTTGGTTAACTAAGCTTGTTTTGGTGCATGTGTTGTCTTTTCCTTGATCCTCCTTTCCTCTTCTAAGAGGCCAACAACAACTCGTTTAAAGGTTGGGCTAGGCAGGTTTTTGTAAGTGGAAACCACAGTCCCATATGGCTCATTAGGTACACTCTTGAGTAGAGCTTCAATAGAATCCTCCTCATCAATGGGTGCTCTAATTGATGCTAAGTTATTCCATCAAGCTCTTCATGTAGTTCAGGTGAGAAGAGAAATCTTAATTTTGTGACATATCCAAACCAAAGAATTTGATGCAATTTAGAAAATTTTAGCCCTAGAGAATTTCTCTAACTCATCCCATGCATCCTTTGATGTGTCCTTGCTTGCTATATGATGTATTATGTTGTTACCCAGGCCTAATGCAATGATGCTAAGTGCTTTTTCATCCCTTTCAGTCCACACTTTATCCCCCCAGCTGGACAAGGATCTCTCCCACTAACAATAGGAATTCCCTCATAAACATGTATTTGATCCTTGTTTGCCTTGTGAGAAAGCCCTTCCCCATGAACTTATCTATTGGGTATGATGCCATGATGATGCAACGAGGATGGTCTTACCACTTGAGACTCTCAAGGGTAGTGTCAAAACCCTTTACATAGAGATTAGGTGCTTTAATGACACTCCTTAATGACCATTAGTGCAATGCTTTCTCCTAATGACGTAGGCGGAAATGTAGTGTAAGTTGGAGGATACAATTGATTGCTCAAATCAAAGGGGTTTTGCAAAAGAATGATATAGTATGAAATAGCAACTCCCCCATGTCAAGGTTGAACCCTCAATGGTAGGGATTAGTGCATATAATGAGCCTTAATTCACTGTTAAAATGACAGATAACAAAAATATGAGAAAATGGTTGATGCTCACCAACCAGTGGATAGAATGCTTCAAGATTTGATGTGTGTGCTCTCATAGACCCAATTGATGGTTCCTAATAGGGTTTAGCTCCACTCCAAGTGTAGGCGTTGATTTCACAAGTTTTCTCCAGGCAGTTTGTGCTGTCTGTAGAGGCGATTTGACGACGAAATGCTCCAAATCGGTTGATGCCCTTTGATATGGTGGCAAGAGTCCTTGTGGTTGGTTTCAAGAAGAAAGCTACAGAGAAGGAGATCTCAGAGCGGTTTTTTGGCTAAGAGAGAAAAGGTGGTTAATTACTAGTGGTGGGCCTAATCATCTGCTTAATGAGGCTTGGATCAAGATATGCTCTGGCACCAATTGAAGGGAATGGGCTAGGAGTAATCATGGAGGATCATAGTGAAGGCTTATGTAACCACCCAACTGTATCTTGTCCTTAATTCATGGTTATGATCATGTAGCCACTCGTATCTAGTCAAGTACCACCCATGTAGCAACTTCAGTATCTAGCCAAATGTTATCTCAATGATGCACCAGCAGTCATATATTCAGGCAAAAATATACTCAAAGTATTTTGTCCTGCAAAAATTCATGATATGTATCCATTCAGCCATTTATCTGCACGTTAACTTCCTGTGAATTTGATTCCTTTATTATCAGGATTATGTTACTCATGCTCAGGATCTTTCTGATGCTATGATATGGTCTGCATTTTGGAATATTAGGCCTTATCAAGCATCGAAAAAGTTCATTTAACTTGCTTCCATTTTGAGGAGATTGAAATTTCATGCAAGCCAATCAAGCCAAAGGCTTCAAGAAGAGGGGAAAATCCCAAGCACCATGAGGACCCTTGAAAGAGAGTGATAATGTAGATACAGAACCCACCTGGTTTGTCTTATTACTGTTATGTCATGCATGCCTTGTCCTCTTCTTGTAATCTCTTGCAATGTAAACACTTCAGTATTTTGCTAATGCCTTAGTGATGAGATAATTGTGCAACAAATGATGCATACTTGTAATCATACCATAAGGTGAGCTTTGGCATACTAACAGCCTTCTTTTATGCCTAGGAGTCAAATGAAATAACATGATCAGTAGCACAAGCCCTGAGTAGCATGAATTAACTCTCTTTTTTTCCCAGGAAAAAGAACCTACTATTAGTTACCGAGAAAAACAGCCAAATGGCTAAGTACAAACCCATCCCCAAATGGGAAACGAGAGTCAAGATGAACAAAAGGGGAGGACACACTTCTCCTCCAGCTGGCCGCTTTAGGAGGAGAAGGCTATCTCATACAATGGGGGAAGGGGGAAACAACCACACTGGTGGTCTATAATGCCAAGGGGCTCGCCACCACTATTTGTAAGAAAGGGCAGCTAGATCCTCGGGAAGGCCTCCCAACGCTTCCGCATGCAGTCTGAGCCACCGAGCCATGGATTAACATAAACGTGATGACTAATGAGATATGATTAAGAACTTAGTCACGCTAGCATAATGAGAGCAAGATGATGATAATAGCACACGCCTTTTTTCCATTAGATTCATTCTCTTGAATAGGCTTGTGGATACAAGGATTAGATCAATGCCAAGCATGTTTAGGTTAGTGATTAGGTGCTAAAAGTGCTCCCCTTGATTTGTGGATCTAGATGCCCTTTCCATGTGCTCCAAGTTAACATTGGTGGCTAGTATTGAAGGCTTTTGTCCACTTGCATAGGTGTGGATTCCTTTTACATTGCTTGGATTTACTCTAAGGTGCACTCTTTTTAGGCTCATTATTACAAGGCTTTCATTTCTAAGGCTTTGGGCTTTACACCATGGACATTTAAATGGCTGCCCCTAAGATGGACGTCACTTTTTATGCCTTGGTATCTTTATGCAATCTCTTTTATGCTTAGTGCTGGAATGATTCTATTATACCATGAGTAAGTTAATTCATGCTTTCTGTGGGTTGGCAGTGACAGGAGACCTGCCTGGGCCAAGGTGACCTGGAGAGTAATCATTCAGCTGTGATGACGGAGAGGGGGCTGGGGCATCATCTTCAGAGCAGTGCCCTAGTGGGCAAGTTGATTGTTTGAGGTCTTCTTTTGGGTGGTGAGCCTTGGAAGGACTTCCTCCAGGCGAGGATCTCCGCCCGCACCCCGACCTTGGCCTCGGAACATGAGATGGATTTTCATAGAGACGTGGGCACGTGGCTTTAGCCCAGCATTCGAGGACATTTGCAGCCAGTCTCTTGCATGTTTGGGATCATCTAAGGATGGCCCTTCATTAGTCATCTCTAGTAGCCTCCGAGGAGCGCCTCCGACAGCCTGTGATATGGAATCCCATGGTGCGTCTGCCTAGTGGTCACATGCTCTTGGCTCGCCCGCACGTATTGTGGGGAGCTTTGAGCACGGGGCCCACTCGGTCACTTGGAGATTGGCTTACATTCAGACAGCTGTCAGCAGAGGCTCAGGAAGGAGGCCTTAATGGGATCGGGGGCAGAGACAGACTTAGCCTTGACATCGACGACTCCATCCCTCCGGATTGGCTGGCCTTGATACCGGACCCTCCTCCCCCGCAGTGTGGCTAGGAGTGTACCGGGCATGATATGCCCCTGGTAGTTCATGGCATGGATGAGAGCTCTGCCTTACTCACCTTCTCGATTGGGCTCAATGGTAGAGTGGAGAGAGCAGAGACCCCCTTAGAGGACTTGAAGGGATGAACCTTGCAGAGGTTGAGGGTGATTGGTTTTCATGCACATGAGTGGCATATCGACCCTCCACTGGCCAAGGTGGCTAGAGAGAGACTTTGGCGGTTATGGATTTGGGAGGGCCGGCCTCTCACGTGTCTCCAGTGGGACCCAAGTGACTGGACATTGGCAGGATCGAGAGGACAGTCATGAGACGCTTGGCACTCCCTTCTTTGCTTACAGTGCTTGGCTGGGCCATAGGATTCAGATGGGGTGGGCACTCTAGTAGCAGAAGCCCATTGGCAGTCCTAGGGCCTCGTGCTGCACTCTCTTAGATTTTTGGAAGCGGTTGTGGGATAGTTTTGGCGGTGGAAGATCACTCTTTTTCATGTCGTAGGTGGCACATAGGAGCTTAGCAGCTGGCACTTGGTTGGCCATTGGGGGTAGACCAGCATTATGTTAGAGGTGTGGCCATCCCCAAGAGTCTTAGCGTCATTGTCTTTGGGATTGCCTGAAGGCTTAGCAAGTTTGGTAGAGGATCCTACGCATTTTCACTATGGATTGGGCCCCCGCCCATATTGTTATGTGGGGCACAGTTACTTGGGCCACTGAGGCCACGATCATCATGCCATATGAGGAGGGACTAGCCCTTGAGTGGTATTTTTATAGTGCCAGTTCTAGCTCCTCCTACAGGTCGCTGGACTCTAGTTTCTAGCGAGAGATGGGAGATTCGCAGCAGTATTGTTGCGTGGCATATATGGAGAGCGTGATGTAGTGAAGCCATTGAAGGCATCCTCACCCTGCCAGTGGAGTCTTTCCGGAGCATCTGGCTCGATATCATTCATACCCTACGAGGTCAGTGTGGGGGCAGCTTCAAGGGTGGGTATCATAGCTGCATGACAACCCCGTTTGCATGGCCGAAAGTGTGTTTTCCACATTTTCGACTTGCATAAATGTTTCATGTTTTGTCAGCTTTGCCTCTTCTAGATTGGGCTACAGTAGGCAGCAGCCAAGGGCGACAGAGCAGAGGTACTATGGCACGAGCAAGAAGCTGAATAAATTCATCAATAGTAACCTTTATATCAGTGTGATTATATGCAAGTGATTTTAGATTAGTCTTTCGTAAAACTTGCTTATGACTTCCTATTCAGGATATCCTTAACGTGAGCCTAAAATTCTGCTGCTGCTGCTGTAAATTTTTGTAGATGAGATGAACAGGATTTATGCCACCTACTATTGTACAGATCTCTTGTTGCTGATTTGCAGTCATCGTGTGCTGTATTGTACTGCATGTGAGCTATGTGGACAATTTTTTTTTTCTGGGAATACGTGGACAACTTTTTAGAGCCATCACATTGGGATTTTTTGTTACAGAAGGTAACAAGCTGAAAGGGAATAGGAGTGGTGTCAATGGTTTTTATGAGAGAGAAACAAAATTCACATTCAATCCATAAGGAGTTTAAGCCTGAGCTGTTCTTGTACCAGATCCTAGAAACTCGGGTACAAGGTTAGGGTTACATGATGAGATTACACACAGCACGTGATAACATGAAGAGGGGTTAGTGGTGAACTGAATACAATTGAGGGGTTACTATTTTAATTTTAATGTTTTGGTGGAAAACCTTAATCTTTTCTGATGAGGTGCCCACATACTTGGGACTTTTGATTGATCAGCAGACTATGTATAATTGTCAAGTAGTTTCATGACACCAGCCTGGCTTATAATTTCTCTTATACCATGCCATTTCGCATGGACTGCTGGATGGATAGTGTAGCCTGGTGATAGGGCATCTAGAATGCTCATTGGACATGATGTGGCATGCAAGCTAGATATGCTAATGTTTCATGGGATCACATTAATTACATGACAATTTTAACATTTCATTTTTTTTTCCCTGAAAGAGGATTGGCATAGATATTTTGATTTGGACTCAGGTCTCTGTATTGGATATGGTTGAAAGCTTCCTATAGAAGCTTAAGACATTATTTATGTTCATAGGTCTGAATAGATGGGTTTTTTCCCCCCATTGTGTGATGCAGGCCCTTCTCGACTATGAACGCTATAAGATGCGTGGAATATTCCCTGGTTCTGGTCAAGGTGTAGCCCAACATGATGCAGGAACAGAAGGTCAAGCTAATGCTGCTCAGCCTAGCACTTCACAGGTATTGATTGTTCTCAACACATATGAGCCTTTTGCAAGGGGTGGCCAATTAGTTGTGAGGTTCCTTGTTAGAACTGTGCTATAATGAGCTCTTGCATGCTAGTGGTGTTTCTTTCATATTCTAGACAAGTTTGTGCGGATTTTATCTTCAACAGCTTAGCTGGAAACTAAACAAAGTCAAATACACAAACAAAAATCAAAGACGAGAACTAAATCTCTTCACTATTTTAACTTTTGCTCATTTGGATATGGCTTACAACTTATATTCAATTGTGACACCATTTCCTCAATGAGTTAAACAAACTTGGTTCTAGGGACAATGGTGAGGATGGTGTCACATGCACTTTGCACTGTAGTGCATGGTGACAAGATGGCTCATCATCATCACTGCAACATTATACATTATTAGCACCTTTTAGGATGATATTTATCATACGCCGTGACCCCATTGTAATCCTCAGTCCAGGATAAGTCAGGCACGAGCTACGTAGGTCATTCTCAGCCTTAGACAGTCAATGAGTCAGTCCAAGTCCCTTAACCCACTTGAAGAGATGCATTTATGCATGTAGAGTGAGTAGAAGCCTTAGAGTTTGCATCAGGACATGTGTGCATTTATGCATAGCATTCATCCCATATGCATGTAGGCCATCTACACCATTGCAGAAGCCTTCAGATATCATCTAGCATTCATCAAAATTTATCGAGTATCATTCCTATAATTTACAACATTTTTTGGGCATTTTTATATCATTTATTTATTTTAGCCAGGACAGATGAGGTCGGCCAGCTCTGTAGCTAGCTGACCTGTAACTTGGTTGAACACAATGCTAATCAATACACTTAAATACACTAAGATTTGATGGACACATGCTCAATACAAGAAGTAATTTGTTGAATCGACAAGAGACACACAATGAGCCGGAACGGTCGACCCCTCCCTCAAATAAAGTTTATTGATCTTGGGAGAATCAAGTACATAGTGTCATGGGCATTTCTGACCAGATTTCCATACCAATGCATATGAATACAGTATTTCAAACAAGTGGTTGTCGATGTAGACTTGCATCTCACACTACCCTCTCAAGTGTCCACGTTCCCTACCATCTGCTCTCTATTATTCCACCAACACATGATAGCAACAATTTGCAAGAGAGCACGTAGGACAAGATAACACTACATAGGGTATGTGATCTTCTAATCCGGTTCCTCCCTCCTGCTACTTGCTTCCATATTTAAGCATAAAAGCTTACCAATTGCAAGTAGGGTCGATGACAGCGGAAGTCTTCGCGATAGAAGTCCTTGGAGTGATGAGATCTTTGATTTGTTGCATTTCCTTGCGACAAAAGTCTTCAAGAGGATGAAGGGAACCTTGGGAAAGCTTCCCCTATGGTTCAACTTGAGAGAAAGAAGGACTGAAATTAGGGTTTTTAGCAAAAAGACCAAAAATTACAGCAAGAAAGAGAGCTGTTTTGCTGAATTTCAGTCATTGGGAGTGTGTAGGAGAGTGATTAGCACCCGGAAACACTCTTGGAAGCTTGAGAAACACCTTAGCAAGCTTGGATATGGAGTTGGGAAGGAGAAAGTGCAGAAAATATAACCCAAATGCCCTCATGAAGGAAGCGCCAATCTCTAGAGAGAGGGGGGAGTGAGGTGGTGAGTTGTCCAGTGTAGGTGGCAAGCAGGTGCTTTGTGGAGCAAGCTTGAGTGGACACATGGGTGGTTACTCGCTTTGTACAAAGGGGATAAGGTTTGAAAGAGGCTCAATTTATTGATTTTGACCTCAATTTGAAATACCTCCAAATTCCAATCAAAGCAAAATGTTCAATTTTGGCAATTCTGCATCAATTTGAGAAATTTGCAGATGGTCAAATCCCCAAATTTGTGTACCTGCAAATGTTTGATATTTGTTAAAGCAAATCTATTTACCTGCATAGTCGGTACACAGGAGGCAAGCAAGTACACGTGGGGGCACCTTGTTGATGAGGTGCCTTGGGCACGGGCTTGTAGACGTGGAGGCACACTGCGAGGCGCCGTGGGTAGGTGCTCGTACGGCATGAAGACGACAACGCTGGCAGGCTGGGGATAGCAATGCTGGCGTTGGCGAACTGCAGTGTGGAGGTTGGAGCCGGTGAGGGCGACCAGTAGAGCCGGGTCAGAGCCAGTGTGAAGTGCCGATAGATGGAAGGGCCGACGGTGACGGAGCCGGACGGCAACGACGACGAGCTGTCAGAAATAGGGGACCAAAAGAATGGCGATTTTCGTCAGATGCCACGTAAGGCATAGATGTGGCGGAGCTCCGCCCGCTGTGGAAAGAGCACCGTCGACGGGCAATGGCGGTTCACTCGACACTAGTGCCGTCCCGAAATGGGCCGAGCAGGGCCGGATGGGTGTCGCACAGGAGGCAGGCGTGCAGTGGAGGAGTCGCCACCAAAAGCAGCAGTCGTGGACAGAGATAGTTTGGCGGCCGACGAACAGAGAGGCGGAGGAGCTCGAAGAGCAAGCTCTGATACCAAATGTTGGGACTCACTCTCACAACAAGGTTTCTTGCAGATTAGGGTTAACTACAGAAACAAGAAGCTCACACAAAGAGAGAGAGAGAGAGAAAGAAAGAAAAAAAGTGTATTAACGTCTACTAGAGGCGGAACTCGACCTATGAGACAAATCACAACTGTCAATGTCTTTTGGATGTCAAGAAAAAAAAGGACAAAATGAACATGAAATAAAGTTTGAAATTACTGAGCTAGTGGGGGGGTGTGATGGATGGAGCACTACTGCTAGAGGCTCAGTATGCAACCTATATGCGTTGGGTATACAAGAATGCAATGCAGATCTGTCTAGCTCCAACCAGTACCATAATGGGGGTGTAATATGTGATACATAGGCGATGGCGAGGCAAAAATACCTCGGAGCATGATCTCCGGGTGTGAGTGTAAGTGAGCTAGCCGCTCCTGGATATGGTGCTGATGTCGAGCCCGTATCTCTGTGATCTCCCTCTGATGTAGTTTGGGAGTCTGGTAGCCTGGTAGAGAGAGAAAGAAAGAAAGAAAGAAAGATTTTATTAACGTCTTCCAAAAGACCGAACTCGGCCTATGAGACAAATCAGTGTACCTGTGTGGGGTATCCTCTGTCATCCCAACAAAATGAAAAAGTACTGAACTAAAAAAGCTGAATCTGGGTGTGCAATAAGTACAATGACTGGGGGAGGTGATGGAGCTCTACTACTAGGAGAATGCAAAGCTATATGCATGGAGTATACAATCACAAATGCAAGTCAACCCTTGCATGTTAGTCACATCCATATAATATACAAGCACAAAAGTTATACGGATAGAGTTTCCTTTCACACTTGACGTCCAAGGGGAAAAAACACATGGGAAAAAGTGCCCTTGGTTAAGCCCTGTCCACACGTAGCACTACTATAAGTGAGCAGCTTCGACCTAGCATCTAATCCTCTGGCTGGCATTTCAGGCTTTACCATGAAATTTTGCTTCCCATCATAGTTGTCATGGTACGAAAATATGATACCGTACGAGAAAATATGGTACGATATGAAATTTTGGGATGCTGTACGATAATTTCTTTTTTAAAGAACAATTACAAACTGTAGGTATACATCTGCCACCTCACAAAGAAGGCCTAGGCCATATGTAGTGTGACAGGGCTCAGCTACATGACTTTGTCGGGAGGCCCGAGGGCAGGAGGAGGGTGGGGGCAGGGGGCGCAGGCGAGAGGAATGGGAGGGGGGCGGTGTGTAAGTGAGAGAGGGAGGGCAGCGGGCGGAGGGAGCAGCGCACAGGCGGAGGGAGGAGAGGGGGTGAAGGCTGGGGGGGGGGTGTTGGGGTGGGTGGGGGTGGAGCGTGTAAGTGAGAGAGGGACGGCAGCCGGCGGAGGGGGCAGCGCACAGGCGGAGGGAGGAGAGGGGGTGAAGGCTGGGGGGAGGGGGGGGGTTGTGGGGGACTCACGCTCGACTGTTTTTGCTTTGCAAAGTGGACTGTATCATTCTAACACAACCGCATCTACATACTAAAGTTCACTAAATCATTCTACCCTCAAATCAAAAAGTTTTTAACAAATGCAGCACTAGGTAGGGAGCATGACATTCGTGTGGGGGCATTCTAAACTAGGATTGTAGAGGCAATATGAAATCCAATTTGTATCTGGTCATTGAACCAAGACCGTAGAGGCAATATGCATCTAATTTGTGCATGTTTCACCTAATCCCTTATTGCTTTGGCTTCGAGTTTACCTCCCCTATGGGTGTTGAAATGCCTGCTTTTCTTCATTAAAGCGGTTTTTTTTTGTTTGGGTTTTGGGTTTGGGGGGGGGGGGTGCAAGGGAGATATTGTTAAAGAACTTGCTTTATCTTTTAGTGCCTCGAAAAATCTCCAACAAAGCTTTTGTGAATTCTAACATGCATTTACAGGCATGTTTTGGCGGAGGGAGGAGAGGGGGTGAAGGCTGGTGGGGGAGGGGGGCCGGGCGGGCGCTCACAGCTCACGCTCGACTGTTTTTGCTTTTATGGAAGTAACATTGGTTGCAAAGTGGACTGTATTTACTCAAGGAGGGTGGTTTCTGTGGTCCTAACACAACCACATTAGACATCTACATACTAAAGTTCACTGAATCAGTCTACCCTCAAATCAAAAAGTTTTTTACAAACGCAGCACTAGGTAGGGAGCATGGCATTCGTGTGGGGGCATTCTGAACCAGGATTATAGAGGCAATATGAAATCCAATTTGTATCTGATCATTGAACCAAGACTGTAGACGCAATATGCATCTAATTTGTGCATGTTTCACCTAATCCCTTATTGCTTTGGCTTCGAGTTTACCTTCCCTTTGGGTGTTCAAATGCCTGCTTTTCTTCATTAAAGCGGTTTTTTTTGTTTGGGTTTTGGGTGGGGAGGGGTGTTTGCAAGGGAGATTGTTAAAGAACTTGCTTTATCTTTTAGTGCCTCGAAAAATCTCCAACAAAGCTTTTGTGAACTCTAAGATGCATTTACAGGCATTTTTTGGCGGAGGGGGCAGCGCACAGGCGGAGGGAGGAAGGGGGTGAAGGCTGGTGGGGGAGGGGGGGTGGGGGGGGGTGGAGAGAGGGGGGGTGTGGGGGGTGTGGGGGAGGGGGAGGGTGTGGCTCACAGCTCACGCTCGACTGTTTTTGCTTTTATGGAAGTTAACATTGGTTGCAAAGTGGACTGTATTTACTCAAGGAGGGTGGTTTCTGTGGTCCTGACACAACCGCATCTACATACTAAAGTTCACTAAATCATTCTACCCTCAAATCAAAAAGTTTTTCACAAATGCAGCACTAGGTAGGGAGCATGGCATTCGTGTGGGGGCATTCTGAACTAGGATTGTAGAGGCAATATGAAATCCAATTTGTATCTGGTCATTGAACCAAGACCGTAGAGGCAATATGCATCTAATTTGTGCATGTTTCACCTAATCCCTTATTGCTTTGGCTTCGAGTTTACCTTCCCTTCGGGTGTTGAAATGCCTGCTTTTCTTCATTAAAGCGGTTTGTCTTGTTTGGGTTTTGGGTGTGGGGGGGGGGATGCTGCAAGGGAGATATTGTTAAAGAACTTGCTTTATCTTTTAGTGCCTCGAAAAATCTCCAACAAAGCTTTTGTGAATTCTAACATGCATTTACAGGCATGTTTTGGCTTTGCATGAACTCTATGAAACAAAAAAAAGATGCATTGTGAGGAAAAAGTACTTTGTATAAATAACTCAAGGTTTTGTAATGTTTTACACAAAATTTGAGTATATGAAAATCTGTAAGTTTGGTGTGAGCTCAAAATAAATCACTTGAAACTTTGAAATATTTGGAGAAGGAAACTTTCATCTTTTGATGAGATAAAAAGCTTGAAGTTCTTGAATTGGAACACAGACAAAAACCTTGCAGATGAAGAATGTACAATTTTCTCGTTTTGAGTACTAACTTTCCCCCTCTACGGCCACAACAACAAACACACCCCCCCCCCCCCCCCCCCCCCCCCGCCCCCCCCCCACCTTCCCAAAAAGAAAAACAGCTTTGTGTAAATAAGCTCCATGACAACTTGCTTGTGGGGACAAGGGGTCATATTGGGTCTGACCTAAGTTGAGATTCTTACTTTATCCTCTAGAACCGATGTTTGACATTTTCTTTTCCTGTTTTCAGCCAAGCTTTATGCCAAATTTGGGTCGGGCTAGGCGAGATGCAGCTTCGAGGGCTATGCAGGGATGGCATTCTCAGCGGCTTTTTGGAAATGGAGACGTTGGAGATCCTATTATCAAGGTGATAACACATTATTCACCCTTGGTTGCTTTTGTAGATTGAACCAATGGTTTAATGATCCTGTTTATGTTGAAGCTGTGGAATTGGAGCTAATGCTTTGTGTGTCTCCTTTTTAGCAGGAAAAGGGACTGAACCCTTCTTCTAAGCGTGTGAAACAGATCAAAATGGGTAAAATCAAGCTTTCTAATAATTGAATCTCTATGTTGATAGAGCTAGAGCTCTGAAAGACATGTAGCAGTTTTTGTAAAACAGTTCCTTTTGTTGGTGCATGCATTTTTGTTGATTTAATGTTGAGATTGCTCCTCAGGCCTTCTAAAAAGAAAAAAAGATTCAAGTCTTGAAAGAGCAGTACAGGTTGCCCGTAACAAGGGCTCAAGGCTTCCGTTTCTGGATGGTGGTACTCAAGTGAAGGACGAAAACTGGGAGGAAGGTGGTGATCCTTCCTACTTTTCTGTTCAGAAGAAGAAAACCATAAAGCAAGATTATGCAAAGCAAGGTTGGAAAAGTAGTGGTTTCAACACCTTAAATGGAGATGACATATGGGTGGCTGATGAGGGACCAGAAGCTGATTGGGTGAAGATAAATGTGCATAGAACGGTGAGTTCCAGTGTTCTTTGTTTTCTCTGCATGTAGTTGTGGGTCTTGCTTGCTTAGTTTTTTTTGGAAGTGGCTGGGTAGCATTTCTTTTTGAAACGCTGGAGCTTCAGACGTACTACAAGAAACTGATAAGAATGTAATGGTTTGGTGTCTTGCCAGCGGGATTGCTTCGAGGTGTATGCTCTAGTTCCGGGCCTGCTACGAGAAGAGGTATGCGTTGCATGCACACATGTACGTACCATTACCATAAGAAAAACAGAAAATGTAGCATTTGTAGTGGTATTTAACAGATGACCAGAAGGGTCTATAAGCAGTACGTCTGCCATGCCTAATTGAAATGCATTCAGTTTCGTCTAAGAACCCTGGAGTACGTGCTAGGAGTGCCAATACTCTCTATAGGCAATGGGTGTAACATGTTAGGTGGGGCAGGTTTTTTTTTTTTTTTTTCCAGAAAAGATCCTTTCATTAGTTATAAAAAACGCCCGTAGGGCTACAAAAGATCCTCTCCTGCTCACAAGAAAAAACAGAGCAGGGAAAACAATAGGGCAGCCAGGGAGACTCTCCCTAGGTGCTGAAAAGTACAAGTATCAGTACAAAGAACTGAATGGCTATATCATACAATTGGAGGGGGGAAAAGCCAAACAGGTGGCCTGTAGTGCCAGCGGGGGGACCCCGTGTGAAGGGTATAGAAGGGGCCGCTGCGCCAGGTGGTGTGAAAGGCCTGGCGCCGCAAGATCGCCTCATCTGAGTCGCCCCGAATGCGGTCGTACTGTCCCCGCAAGGTGTGGATCAACTCCTGTCAGATCCCCCGAACAGTCTCTGCTGGTGGCTCCAGTCTCCCCTCAAAAGCCCTGAAACACCAGGCCTTCCAGGTGAACCAGATGGTGATGCTGCTGAGGAGCTCCCATCGTAGATCCCTCTCCTGTGTCCAACTGGCGGACGAGAAATCCGGTGAAGGAACAAGGCGAGGCTGGCCCCTAATGAATCTGATGGCCTGGCTGTCCTGCTCCGTCTCATAGCCCATAGTAGGCCCTGACGAAGTCGACCAAGCAGCGGCACCCCACGTATACGTACCCTCTGGAGAGAGGGGGGCCAGAATACGCAGCATCCGCAGCCAAATTAGTTGCGCCGGAGGGCAGTCCCAAAGGCAATGTCTATGTGTCTCCATAGGGTGGCCGCATCGGACGCAGGCCGCCGGAAGACCGCTGTAGACAAGCCAGGTGCCAACTGCTGAGCCCCTGTGGGCGACCAGCCAGTGGAAAGTCGAGATCCTGCGGGCGTGTCGACTAGCCCAGAGTTGGGCCCAAAAATCCTCCAGAAACTCCTGTGAGAGTCCCTGTAGCCGCCTGCAGCTGGAGAGACCATCCTCCTCGCTGTCAAAATATGCCGTCCCAACAGAACAGTATACTGAAAAAAGGTAATCTCTGTGGCCTCAAGGGATGCATAAGGATCGTGCCACTCGTACTCACCAGGGTCCCACTGTAGCTGGGCCAAGGGGTGTGCTGCATATGCCCATATGCGCCAATCCGGGAGCACATCTGCAGGGTCTAGGTCAATATGCCACTTCCGAGAAGCGGCGGCCACTACCCGTATCCTCTGAAAGGTGCACTCTGCAACCAAAGGTGACTCCGCATCCACTCTCTGAAGTCTGCCCTCATCCTGAATCTCGTAGTAGAGGCATCTGCCATCCTCAGTGCAGGCTCTGACAGCAATCAGGATCTCCAACTGTGTAAAGGCTCCCATCCACCGTGGGGCCACTAGCTCGATAGGCGTCAACCACTCCTCTGTGAGTGCCTCCTGAATGTCATCCCTCATAATCAACCCCCCTCTGAAGTGACTCAGCCTCTCCACCTGGATCTCCTCTGGTAGACTGCAGAAGGCCTGCCAGTCTCCAAAGCTACGTGCTGGGCCTGCCGCCAAAGGTCCCCAGGCTAGACGAGGCCGAGAACCCAGCATATGACCCTGCTTTGTGCGAACCGCTGGGCTCCAGATGAGCGGCTGTCTGGCCCGCTCCTCAACACAAGAAGGAGGTCGCTGAGAGAGCCCCGGTCTCAGCAGCTCCCAAGCTCTCAGGATGCTCAAAGCAAATCTGTCCTCCCATCCTCTACTGAGGCCTGTCCTCCTCATCTCTATGAAGATCCATCGAATCTCTGGTGCCCAAGTGCCCCCTGTTGGGGGAGCCCGAGCCTGCAGCCGCTGCAAGAGAAGCTCTTTCCAAGGCTCAGCGCCTGGAAGCAGCCCCCGAACAATAAGCTTTCCCAATAAGGCTCTACTCTGATCGACTGGATCTATAATGCCCAAGCCTCCTTGAGCTAGCGGAAGTGTAATAACTGCCCATGCAACCTTTGCCCGAGCTCACTGACCGTCCCGCCTTGACCAAAGAAAGTTCCTCATCAGCCTCTGTACCTGGCTGATGCAAGAGCTCGAGAAGATCCAGCAAGACGTAATGTATCACATGGTCGCTAACAGCACCTGATTTGCCACCACCACCCTCCCGGCCAAGGATAGTCGAGCTGTACTCCAATACAAAAGCTTCTTGCGAATGCTCAGAAGAAGCGGGGCAATTTGATGCTCAGGTGACAAATCTAGTCCAATCTGGCATCCCAAGTACCGCACTGCTGTGCCAGGAGGAATCCATCTAAAGCCGGGGTCCGGGCTCCATGCCGGAGTGGGAGCGCTACTGATCCAAAAGGCCACTGTCTTGCGCCAATTGATCAATTCTCCTGAAGCTGCACTAAAAACCTGGAGCGACTGCTCTGCCCGAAGAAGATTGGCCTCCTGGCCATGCAAAAATAAGCCCGTGTCGTCTGCAAACTCAGCATCGAGCAGGTCCTCCCCCCGAACTGGGAGCTGGAGTCCTCTCAAACCAACCTCCTCTGCCGTCAAATACATGCTCATAGCCTCCGCAAAGAAGAGAAAAAGAAAAGGGGCGAGGGGACACCCCTGGCGGACTGATCTGGTCAGCTCAAAACTCGGCCCCCGTCCTCCTGCAATCAACACCTGGCTGCGAGCTATGGAATATAGAGCCGCCACCCCTCTAATCCAACCTGGCTCAAAGCCCAGGCGAAGCATAGTGCCCTCTAAGAAACCCCAATCGACTCTATCATATGCCTTCTCAAAATCGAGAAGCATCACGACCAGGTCCTCACCAAACTCGGGCCGTCGCCTCCTAGAAGGTGATAATGTTGTCAAGGATACTACGCTCCTTGACGAATCCTGTCTGGGTAGCATGAATCAACTCCCCCAGGAAGGGCTGGATCCTCAAAATCAAGGCCTTTGCTAAGACCTTGTAGACAGTATTGAGGATCGTAATAGGTCTCCAATGCCGAATATCATCTGATACTCCCTCCCCCTTGGGGATGAGAAAGATCAAGCCCTCTGAAAAGCTCTGTGGCATCACCCCAGTGTCCAAAACATACTGAAAGCCCCTGCGGAGGCCTGGTCCCAAAAGGTCCCAATATCACATAAAAAAGGCAGGCGTCAGCCCGTCCTCCCTTGGGCAACAATGGCGCGGCAGGACCCTCAAGGCCTCAGCAAGCTCAACCTCTAAAAGAGGTGCACCAAGGACTGTACGCATACGATCTGTGACCCTCCTCTGCACCTGGGCCCACACCGTCTGTCTGCAAGCATCCCGAGCCTCAGTGACTGGCTCCGCTGAAAGCAGGTCTCTATAGAACCCAGTGGCAATGGCTCTGATCTCCCCAGGCTCAGTAGCTACAGACCCGTCCGGCCTCCCAAGCTGACGGACTCCTGCTCGAGCATGGCGGGGTCCAGTAATCTCAAAAAACTCCCCAGTCACTCTATCCCCAAGCTGCGTCCACTGAGAGGCCTGGCGATGATAGTAAAACTCATGTCTCTGCTCCTCTGCCTCTCTAACCTCCTGGCGTGCCTGGCTCAGCTGGGACGCCACCCACTCACATGCAAGCTGCTGCTCTCAGCCGCTGCTCCTGCTCGCGAATCTCTCACAGCAGCTGCTGCTCTCAGCCGCTGCTCCTGCTCGCGAATCTCTCCCATCCGTGTCAAAGCTGCAGCGTGCAGAAAAGAGCTAAGCTCCATGAGTCCCTGGGCACACTGGCCTGTTGCATCCTGGTCAGAGCACTGACTATCATGCCAGATCTTCTCAATGTCCTCTGCGAGACTAGGATCTGTAAGTACCCTCTCTGGGATCCTCAACTGCAAGCTGGGCTCCCGTGTCCTCTCCTCAAGCGTCAAAATAACTGGCGCATGATCTGAAAATGAGGTGCCAGCGAGAATGCCAACGGAGCCCCCTCGCTCCCCTAACCAGTCGCCCACATAAAAGCGATCAATCCGTGATACATTAGTCCCTCCTTGCCGGCGATCCGACCGAGAGAAACTAAGACTGTCCTGAGAGCGAGAGAAGGCCCCATGCTGCCACGCATCAGTGATGCTCAGTGACATGCAAAATCGCTCCCAAGCTGCAAGCTCTGTGCCGTGCACTGTAACATGACTGCCTCCCACCCTATCAGCCGGGTCTTCAAGCATGTTGAAGTCACCCCCGACACACCAATGTGCGGCCTCTGGCAATGCATCCGTAACCTGGGTCCAGAACTCTGCCCTGGCACTAGCATGGTTGGGCGCATAGACGTTGAGCGCGCCCACTAGTTCATCGTGCATCCTCAGAATGACATACTGTGCTCTACCAGGCACAATGATCCCTCGATCCACAATGGCCTGTCGCCATACATATGCAATGACCATGCATACTCCTCCCTGTCCACCCAAAGGACCAAACCTTGCAAACCAAAAGGTGTCCCATCTACCAGGCATCACCGAACCATATCTCCGGATCCTGCTCTCACCCAAGTGGTGCTCCTGCATCATCAAAATATCAATGCTGCCACCAACCAGGCATCTCTAAAGCTCCTGCCTCAAGCAACCACGATAGCGTATATAATGTGCTCCGCCAAGGCCCTGTACATTCCATGAGATGATCTTCATGGATGACCTGCTGAGGTGGATGCTGTCTCAGCCGTATATGGCGGGCCTTCGCAAGCGGCTTGGATGGAGAATAGTCCCCATCCGAGCGGCTGCGAATCTGCCCACCCGGTGTACTGCAAGAATCACGGATCAGGCGCCAGTGGGCTGTGTCCCATGGCGACTGCCTCCCGCTCAGACAGAGCAACCTCGTGTATACATACATATCCAGGGTCGCGTGCTAAGTCTGCCACTATGCGAACGACCAAATGACGAATCCCTGAGGCATCCACACTCCCGGGATCGAAGAAAAAATGAGCCAACTCCCATAGTCGGCCTATCACATCTGTCACCTCCAGATCACTCACATGATGAGAAAACTCAACTGCCTGAGTCTTCAAAGTGCTAAGAGCGAGCTCTAGAGTCCACTCCTGGTCGCATGGGCCACATAGAGTGAACGAGAAGGCCACCGCTGAATCAAGTGCCTCCTCCCCGCGGGCCGGAGGAATCACTACATGAACTCTGATGGGTGCTGGCTCATGGGGGCCCTCTGCTCCAAAAGCCGTGTGAAGGCGTAATCAAAAGCCTCCGAGCGCTGTCTAGTGCCGAGGCGACTTAGCCGACTGCGGATAGATGATATCCGTGAAGCCCGAATCGGCATGGTAAGTCTCCTCTGTGGTGCACGAGCGAGGTCGGTGCTCAGCACCCTCCGGACTGCAGGTGAACGCCAAGGGACTGCCAGGGCCTCCCGAGGAGGTGAGGCGGGCGGGGGGGGGGGGGGGGGGGGGGGGGGGGAGAGGAGGGGGGGGCGAGGGGGTGGAGGGGGAGCCCGCTGCCGAAACCGGAGCGGGGACGGGAGGAGGCGAAGGTGGAAGCGAGGCGGTGGGGGGGTGAAGGAGGGGGTGCTGGCATCTCTTGGTTCTCAGTCGTCGCAGGGGTCTCCTCCTGGAGGGGAGCAAAGCTGTTCCTCACGGGAACCCAGTGATGCTGAGACTGTGGCTGCTGCTGCTGCAGCGGTCTCTGGGCGTGCTGCTGTGGCTGTCTCCCTCGACGGCACCCCTGTTCAGGCTGCCACTCCGAGGTCTCTGTGGCTTGAGCAGGTGTCCCGGAGGCTGCCTGCCGAGCCGCATCTGTGGGCGGGCCATCAGGGGCCTGCTGCTGTGGTGAGGATCGAGGTCTCTTGCGAGGGCAGGCCTTGGCCAGATGACCGACCTGCCTGCAAATGAAGCACTGGTTCGGGAGCCCCGAGAACTCCACTCTCTGATCAATCCATCCCCCCCCTATCCTAGGTAGCTGAATGACCTTAGGAAGGGAGGAGATGTCAGACACCAAAACTCTGACCGAAGGTAGCCCAGCTGCTCTGGCCACCATTGAAGCTGTTGTGGGGCCAGTCTCTAGTACCGAGCCCACCAATGCTCCTAGCCTAGAGAGGAGCGGAAGATACTCCCGGCGGAGTCCAGGGAAGCAAACTGTAACATGGAAAAGGTGCTCTCCCTGCTCGGCCGCTGCTGGGTCAAAGCCATGCTGCCAAGGTTTGAAGAAAGCCCGAGCACCCCTGATGTCAAGGGGACTCGTAGCTAGGACCTTGGCCACGCTCTGGGCGGTCTCGAACTCGATCTGGTAATGTCCACGGCCCAGTAGCTGTACGTCCAGGGTCTTGTCCACATCTGCAAGAAGGCGGGCCTGGAGAAGATCCCGGATCTCCCCTCTGCTGGGGCGAGTGCCGACTATACGGCAGATGGTGGAATGAGCCTGGAGGCCTTCCACCTCTGCGGTGAGGCTCGCTTCCTCTTCTGGCGAAAGAGAAAGCCTGATGGGGGTGTCCTCAAGGGCGGGCGAGGGGGCTGCGGGGGAGTCCCTCTGAGGCGGGGTGGGAGGAGCCTCCATCAGAGTCAGAAGCTATGGCGAAGGCGAGGCGAAAGCGGAGATCCTGCAAGAACTGAGCTGCACACAGAGAGGCGGAAGATGAAGGCCGGAGAAAAAGGAAAAACCCTCCCGGGGGCGGAAATCAGCAAGAAAAGGGGGGGGGGGGGGGGGGGGGGGGAGCTGCGCGCAAGAGGGGTGGGGGGGAGAAAGAGCTGGCGGAGGAGGGGGGAGGGTCGGGGCGCTGCAGAGGGGAGGTGGGCGCGAAAAGGAAGGGGGGGCGCGAAGGAGAGGTGGGGCGGTGGGCAGTACAGCGAGGGAGGGGGGCGCAGCAGTGAGGGCAGGCGGGGGGGGGGGGGGGGGGGGCAAGGGGGGGCGCGAGGAAAGAGGGGGGCACGAGGGGGCAAGCAGGCAGGTAGGCGGGGGGGCGTAGGTGTGCAGGTAGCGCGAGCAGGGAGGGGCGGGAGCTTCAGCGAGCATGGAATAGGTGGGGCAGGTTTATGTACATATACATATACATATATGTATATATATATAGATATATACATATACATATACATATACATATATATACATATATATATATTGTATGTATGTATGTATATATGTATATAAAATATAAATATTTGAGAGAGAGAGAGAGAGAGAGAGAGAGAGAGAGAGAGAGAGAGAGAGAAAGAGATTTTATTAACGTCTTCCAAAAGACCGAACTCGGCCTATGAGACAAATCAGTGTACCTGTGTGGGGTATCCTCTGTCATCCCAACAAAATGAAAAAGTACTGAACTAAAAAAGCTGAATCTGGGTGTGCAATAAGTACAATGAGTGGGGGAGGTGATGGAGCTCTACTACTAGGAGAATGCAAAGCTATATGCATGGAGTATACAATCATGATATGCAACCTAGCTAGCTCCATCCTGTACCATACTGGGGGTATAGAATGGTATACATCAATGAAGGGGGTGTCCACAGCTCCCTGAAGAACATGCCTGGGTCTGCTCTGAAGCGAGCCAGTCGCTCCGCACCCTCTCTGT